>NC_140373.1:2585000-3162500 GCF_054491055.1 Hypomesus nipponensis | reverse complement strand
GCCGGGACACCTGAAGAAGGTTGAAGCTACCTTAAAAAGAAGAATTGGCCGTAGACATGGAGAAGTCGAGTGAATGACTTGGCCTTTGAGCTATAATGGGAGAGGGCTCACCTGCTCTGGACACAGAAACCCTGGCAAATAAAGGAGAGGAACTGGCAGAAGACAGAAGCCACCTTAACTAAAGATGCCATGTCCCCCTCCACCTCACACACAGTCAAGAAGACCTGCTTGTTTCAAAGTGACAGTTAAGCAAGTTTAGCAAAATGTAAACAATGTTTTGGAAACATATGAAAGCCACTAAGACTTTATAAATGTGGAAATGTAATAGACAGACCCCCCACACACACACACACACACACACACACTCATCTAGTCCATGTGATGTTCTAGAGTGTTATGGTCTGTGTAGCGGGAGCAGGTAAGAGGGGGGAGGGGGGGGGGCTGGCAGACTCAATGTGCTGTTTGTTTGTATACAGGCCTGTCAAACCAAACAAGCTAGGTCTTTACTAACCCCCAAACCCCCCTCCTCTCCTCCCTGCACTCCTGCTAGATACACCCTGTACAGTATATCCACGGCTCGCAGCTCACTTTTTTTCCTCACTGTCCCAGTACCGTCCCAAAGTGCAAAATTATCCGTCCCAAACTGAACTTGACGTGTCCCAACATTCAAATTCTTTCTAAAGGTTTGAAAGAGGTTTTGAAAAGTTTGTAAACAAAACATTTTGAAAAAAAAGGTTTCTTAAAGTTTGATCAAAGTTTTGAAAGGTTGAAAATATATTAGCGAATAAAAAAAGATTGGTTTGCATCATTGATGAGTACTTGATAAGGACTCTATTTCAGGGCTCGCAACTAACTATTTTCCTTATAGTACCGTCCAAAAGTGAAAAATGAACTGTCCCAAACTGAACTTGACCTGTCCCAAAATATAAATTATTGTGTTTTTGCATTTTGACATGGGTCTAGGTTATTTGCAACACTGTTTAAGTAATCCATACATTTGTGGGGCTCAAATCAATGTGTTCATTTCAATGTGAATACATACACAGTAGAATACACAATGTTCTTGCTTGTTTCATGGTGGGGCTAACACAATTCCTGGTGTGGCTGTAGCCCAGCCAGCCTTACCCTGCCACCGCCCATGTGTGCAGCAGCTCCTGTGCATCGTCAAACTTGTCCCAGAAATCTTTTTCATTCATTTAATTAAATCATTTTCAATAATCATTCATTTCGAGCCCTGAGTATATCACTGTCATTCTGGTTGCTTCTCCCTGGAGATAAAGAGACGGGAGAGAGAAGAGAGCAAGAGACATCAAAAATAAGAGCAATTTAGAGAATGAGAATGAGAGAGGCATAGTGACAAAGATAAAGGAGAGGAGAAGAGAGAGGAGAAGAGAGATGCTCAAATTGAATTCCTCCCTATAGCTCTGACTCTGAGTTTGAACCAATCAAAAGGCCACTCCTCTAGGACGGATGGACCAATCAGAAAGGCTGCGTAAGTGTGACTATGTAAGAAATGTCTCTTCAGTAACTTGAATGATCAGATGTAAACTCACGCACCCATGTGCAAACACATACACACACACAAGCATGGAGGGTTGCGGGTGCAGTGTGGTTAGAGACCAGGCAGCATCTGGCTCTGATATCATTACTAACCACTGATCCCAGCAGCACTAGAGACGTCTGGGAGAAAACGGACGCCGGCGGTTTGAGTGTGTGTGTGTGAGTGTGTGTGTGTGTGTGTGAGTGTGTGTGTGTGTGTGTGTGTGTGTGTGTGAGTGTGTGTGTGTGTGTGTGTGTGCGCGTGTGAAAAGACCAGTGAGCAGTGTACAGTACACTTTCTGATCAACCACTGTATCCCTATGACCACACAGATGACCACTTACATAAATGTGTTTTCCCACCACAAGCTGTGTTCTATGTTTGACACAGAGGTTTGGAAATATGTACTAAACTTAGATGTACATGATACATGGTACATCTCTCTGTCTGTCTCTCTCTGTCTCTCTCTCTCTGTTTGTCTCTCTGTCTCTCTCTGTCTCTCTGTCTCTCTGTCTCTCTGTCTCTCTGTCTCTCTGTCTCTCTCTCTCTCTCTCTCTCTCTCTCTCTCTCTCTCTCTCTCTCTCTCTCTCTCTCTCTCACACACACACAGAGCATCACCCTGGCAGGAGAGAGAGGAGGTCTTCTAAGGGTGAGGGAAGGGCATACCCTGTGTTATTTCTGCGGTGGACACACATCAATTTCGAGGAAATTGCGCCCCATTATTGGAAAGTGTTACCGGAATGTCAATTAAGGGGGAAGTTTTTAACCTCCGCCACACAAATAAACAGCTGCCCACTCCCCCATTAAAGGCAGTGTCAGCGCAGACAGAGAGTCTGGAGGCTGAGGAGGGAGGAGGCCCAAGCAGGGGTGGGGGGCTGTGGGGGTTGTGGGGGGGGGAGAAGGAGCTGTTCTAACCCACAAAGGGCTGCTTTCAGCCCCCTTTATGTCTCCAGCTCCATCCCCTCTCTCTGCTGAGAACCAGAGAACCAGAGCTTCTTCCAGCACGGGGCCCAAGCCCAGCCAAGGCAGGCCCACTCACAGTCAACTTCTGCAGGGCTCTGATCTGCCAGAGGCCGGTTAGGACAGAGCGGTCAAAACGGATCTGCAGCTTGCAGGATTTGATTTGATTTGATTTGGAATGGAGCTTAAGGGACTTGAAGAGGGGAAAGGGTTGAGAGAGAGAGATGGAGAGAGAGAGAGAGATAGAGAGAGAGAGATGGAGAGAGAGAGAGAGAGAGAGAGAGAGAGAGAGAGAGAGAGAGAGAGAGAGAGAGAGAGAGAGAGAGAGAGAGAGAGAGAAAGAGAGAGAGAGAGAGAGAGAGATGGAGAGGTGAAAAGGGAAGGGGGATGGAGAAGTGGAAGAGGGATGAGGATGTGAGAGGAAAAGAAAGATGAAGGGAGTGGGTGAAGGAGGAGAGTCAGAAGAGGGTGGGGGAAGAGCTAAGTGAGGTGAGAGAAAGGTTGAGGTGGGGGAGGGAAAGGAGGCAAGAGGAAGGAAGGGAGAGAGTTGAAAGAGAGAGAGAGAAGGAATCGATAGTGTTTGTTTTGTACTGTGTCACTTCAAAAACACGGTGGGCACTAACCCAAATAAACGCTGAGGAAAGAAGATATACACAGAGAGAGAGAGAGCGATAGAGAGTGGGGGGGGCAAGAGAAGAGGAAGGTGGGGAAAGAGAGAGGGGAGAGAGGAGAACGAGAGACGAAAGGGGAGGATGAGAGAGGAAGAAAAAGACGAGAGAGACAGAGAATGGGAGGGGAAAGCCTGCAGGCCTGATGAAGATCGGCTGCAAGGCTTTATGGGGCTGTTCCACACCTTTAATGGGCCTTGAAATGGTAGAGATGGTTCAGGTGTGAATGGAGAAATGCAGAGGGAGCAGGATGAGAGGCGAAGAGAGGGTCTCTACTGTCCCCGTTATTACTGCTTTACTGATCCCCTTAGTCCTCTAGGAGGGACACCCCTCCCCCGCCCTGGAAAACCCCAAAAGGAGGGAAGGACGGCAAAACTGAGGACGAGAAAGAGACGGGGAGTGGGGAGAGATGGAGAGAGAGAGGGGGGAGAGATGAAGAGAGAGAGGGGAGAAAGATGAAGAGAGAGAGAGGGGAGAGATGGAGAGAGAGAGGGGGGAGAGATGGAGAGAGAGAGGGGAGAGAGACGAAGAGAGAGAGGGGAGAAAGATGAAGAGAGAGAGAGGGGAGAGATGGAGAGAGAGAGGGGGGAGAGATGGAGAGAGAGAGGGGAGAGAGATGAAGAGAGAGAGGGGTGAGAGATGGAGAGAGAGAGGGGGAGAGGTTGAAGAGAGAGGGGGGAGAGAGACAGATAAAGAGAGGGGGGAGTGATAGATAGATGAAGATAGGGGGAGAGAGGGAGACAGAGATGAAGAAAGAGGGGGGAGAGAGAGAGGGAGGGGGAAGGGAGAGAGGGGGGGGTCGATCCTGAATCCAAATACTTAATGAACTGGTTACCATCAGCAACCAAATTAGCCACCAAAAACATGCCATTCTTATTCGTGTGTGTGTGTGTGTTTGTGTGCTTCCTGAGCAGGGCCTGAAGGTGGTTATGGAGCAGGGCTGAGACTGTGTGGGACGACAGCCCCACCAAGTGGTTCCTTTCAGCAGTAAACAGAGGCAGTTGGGACTTACTGAAATAATGAAATAAAAATGTGGCTTATCTACAACAACAAAAACCAAAAACTTAATGTTTAAAAAATTCAAGGTGAGCCGTTCCAGAAGAGAAGCAGCACTGATGCTAACAACTGGCATCATACCAGATAAATCAATATTCATTGTGGTCGCGGCAAAGTTCTGAATACATCCAAAGAATGCACTCTTTCTGTTTTTTAATCTGACATACACGTTACACGATGTTTGAGATGGTGGGCACTAGAGTTACAATGGCTTATGTTATGTATTTTATGTTAGTTTAGGTTAGCTATGCTGTAGTTTTAACGTTAGCCTATAGCCTACCTTGGTTAAAGGGTAAACTCATGTTCATCTTGTTAGCTGAATGGCTTAATTGCACTTTATTATGTTGTGCAATGCTCTGTTGCTTTGTGTGTCTTATGACATTTGACTATTTTTCCAAATATTTGTATAAATAAGTTCATGTTTCAAGTTGAAGTACATGGAATCTTAAAAAATCTTTTTTTTTTTTTACCATGGTATCGAAATTGGCATTGAGAATCGTGTTATTTTACTGGTATCGGCACCGACTACTGAATTTTAGATATCATGACACCCCTAGCTGTGACATCATCAACGTGGGCCGAGAAGGACAGGGTGGTGATCCAGCAGCAGGTAAAAGGTGACACATTCCACAGTGAGTGACGTGGCTGAGTATAGACTCACAGACAAGGTAAAGATTCCACACAGGGAACTAACCCGCACCCTTTTGAAATGCCATTACCCACAACTCACCAGTGCACAGCCTGTCAGACTGACTTTAATTACACGCGTCACGCTTGCATCAGATAATCTCTACATCGACCGACTGACTGAATGGCATTAAGACACGGCGGATAGGATTGACGTGTCTTCATTTGGCGAAGACTAGAAGGTCGAGGTTCAAACAAAGTGTGAGTCGCCCGCCCCTGACGCAGGATTGGCTGGGGAAGATGTGGCTGGTTTATGAATCACTCATCCGCTCCAGCTGATTGGTGCTCAGCGGGTTGACAGGAAGCTCTCAGGGGTGAGCCGTGATAACTCCACCTTATCTGCTTGGTTTGGGGTGCTCTCTTTCACCACACCAACCTCAGTCAATCAGAGAGGTGAGAGAGAGACATTTTAAGATAAGGCAAATTAGTGGCGTGGAAGACACAGCATGATAATATCATGGCGGACTCGCTGATTCACAGATTTAAATTCATATCCTTTGACGAAACACATGTCAGCAATGCCATGATGACGATGTTGGGACTGACAACACCATCATGGATCACCTGTTGTTTTAGGACGGTTCTCCGGGCCGTGCACATGCATGTCTCCCCCCCCCCCTCCCTCCCTCCCTCCCTCCCTCCCTCCCTCCCTCCCTCCCTCCCTCCCTCCCTCCCTCCCTCCCTCCCTCCCTCCCTCCCTCCCTCCCTCCCTCCCTCCCTCTTCCCTCTCTCTCTCTCTCTCTCTTTCTCTCTCTCTCTCTCTCTCTCTCTCTCTCTCTTTCTCTCTCTCTCTCTGTGAGATCGACGGACCTGGTCATTCTGTCACTCAAGTTTCGACAGACGTCAAGCGTCTTACGCAGAATAATATTAATATATTCAGTCTATGACATGACCGGACTGTACAGCGCCTTATTAACTGACCTAAATAGACAATCACAACATTTGCCAGCGTGATACCCTTCACCCTCCAGCCCCCTGTCCTCCAGCCCCCTGTCCTCCTGAGCCAGGTCCAGATGAGAAAGGAGAGCTCACACAGGAAGCCAGACACCTCCTCCCCTCCCCCCCTCCCCCCTCCCTCCCCCCTCCCTCCCCCCGCCCTCCCCCTCCCCCCCCCTCCCCCCCCTCCCCCCGCGCTCCGCTTACAGGGCCCCTTATGGACTTCTCGTTAGGCTAATCACCCCCGTAATGACTCTGATTCTAATAAGGCCAGCGGCGGGTGCGTCAGTCTCCCGTACTCTTTTCTCAGGAGGAAAACACACACAGCCAGCTGCTCCCCACGACTCCTCTCGCCCCCTGGTGGCCAGGAAGGGAACTGTCGCTGTTGCTTGTGTTGTTGGTGCCGCAGCCACTTTGGATGTCAATGGGGATCCACTTTCCCCTTCCCAGAGTAATGGCTGTAATCAGAGAATTAAGCGCTGGTGCACTTTGAAGAGCGGGATCACACTGAGGCTCTATGCAAGGTCTGTTAACCCACCGCTGTCACGGAACCCAACCAGAGAACACTCCGGAACACAACCACAGAACACTCCAGAACACAACCAGACAACACTCCAGAACACAACCAGAGAACACTCCAGAACACAACCAGAGAACACTCCGGAACACGTGGGGCGATGTCTGCTGTGTGATGGTTGGGATTTGGTCACAGGTTTAGATCTAATATCTTAAATCAGTGGTCTTCAACCCTGGTCCCCCTCCTGTTCGGCATATTTGAGATGTTCCCCTGCTCCAACACACCTGATTCAGACGCATGTTCAATGGCCAGACTTTTACAGAGCTAGTTGACGACCCATTCATTTGAATCAGGTGTGTTGGAGCAGGCAAATATCTCAAACATGCAGGACAGTGGACCCTGATGACCACTGGCTTAAACAAAAGCTTTGGAGGGAAGCATTTCCTCCGTGTGTTCACGTCCTACGCAGTCCCCGAGATTACAGCCACAAACTGGTCCAATTTGCTCTGACAGCAGAAGCTACTGGAAGCACTGTTGGAAATGCCAATCACTGGCCTCACAGGACACTTTTGACCTGGCTGCCCTGAATATCAACCGGCTCATTGCTCACGAGGGATGCCACTGTGAAGTCCGACTGAGTCCAAGGCGCCTCAGTCAGTCCGCAGGATATCTGCTCACGTCTTCAACTGTGAATCTCTGTCAGTCACCGGATGAGGAAATGAAGAGAGAACATTTGACATCCAGCAGTTCATTAGCCGCGAGAGAGAACAAAGAGTCGACATCAGCGGGTTCGCACAGCAACACTGTGAGTCACGGTGACTGTTCCAGACAGGGGCCTCCGTGGCAATGTAGATAGGCACAAACAGAGCATTCCATGGTTACAATTATTCAATCATTGCAAATGGATACGGTGTGTACCTTCTGATTATGAAGCCAGTCCCTGGGTGAATTGCTGTTATGGACTGAAAGTAATCACCATTTACACACGACATTACACAACTCAGACACTCTCTCTCTCTCTCTCTCTCTCTCTCTCTCTCTCTCTCTCTCTCTCTCTCTCTCTCTCTCTCTCTCTCTCTCTCTCTCTCTCTCTCTCTCTCTCTCTCTCTCTCTCTCTCTCTCTCTCTCTCTCTCTCGCACATTGTCACTCGCTCGCTCGCTCTGACAACACAAGGAAAAGGCACAGACAAACACGCTTTCTCTCACACACTCAAACACACACACACACACACCCACACACACAAACGCACATGCAAACACACACACCCAAAAACACACCCACAAGCATACAGTGTGATTCGGGGGGTGCCATGGTAACTCAAATCAATCTAACACTGGAATCCAATTCGCTGTAGTTCTCCAGCTTATACCCTGCCCACATACACACACACACACACACACACATAACAGTGCCCAGACCTGACACAAACACACACACCTAACATACTGTTCTCTCACTGATTGCTGCAAGCCCTGACAAAACATGCTTTAGCATCTCCTCAAACCTCTCCTCACCCTCAACGAGCTGGGAGACGCTGCGTGTGTTTGTGTGCTTACGTGTGTATGCATGTCTCTTCCTCCGCTAGCTGTAGCTTCCTGTACTGATGCCAGACCTGTGTGATTGTGTCTGGCTTCATACCTGCTTCAGTTCTCAGGAACTAGAAGTGAGCTGACATGAAAGGAGATGGGTGTGTGTAGGTGTGTGAGAGAGAGAGCTTTCAAATGTAAGGGGAATAAAAAGAAAAGACTATACGAGGGAGAGAGACAGAGAGAGGGAGAGAGAGAGAGAGAGGGAGGGAGGGAGGGAGAGGGAGAGAGAGAGAGGGAGAGAGAGAGAGGGAGAGAGAGAGAGGGAGAGAGAGAGAGGGAGAGAAAGAGAGGGAGGGAGAGGGAGAGAGGGAGAGAGAGAGAGGGAGGGAGAGAGAGATAGACAAGGAGGGAGAGAGAGCGGGAGATCAGAGAGGTTGAGGAACAGCCTCAGAGAGAGAGGGGGGAGGCTGAACAACAGGAGGGGGAGATTTCTGTCGGAAGATGGAGGTTTCTTTTTACAAGACTATCAGAGCAAGATGACACAGGGTAATAACACACAACACACTACAGGAACGAGAGGTGAGGGTGAGGAAATAGTGAGGGTCAGACTATGACTGGCTGAAACAACTCCCTCCAGTCTTTACACTGCTGCATGGTGTACAGGACTGAAACACAGAGCAGAGGAGTTTGCTTTCCCCAGACAGACAAAGCCTTCTTCTGGAAGCAAAACAACGACAAAATAAGGAACAAGAACATGTAGTGTAGTAATTTTCTGGTCGTTAAACAGATGTTGTAGATCCGAGTTTGTCCACAATGTTATTTTAGAGAGAGAACAACACTCTCTCTCTCTCTCTCTCTCTCTCTCTCTCTCTCTCTCTCTCCTCTCCCCCCTCTCTCTCTCCTCTCTCTCTCCCTCTCTCCCTCTCTCCCTCTCTCTCTCTCTCTCTCTCTCTCTCTCTCTCTCTCCGCTCTCCCCCTGATTAACAAACACTACCCATGCCACTACTGTTCAGCATGATGATTAGTCCACAAATGAGCAACAATACAACAGGGTCCACTGGCTCACCAGCCTCTTTCTATGACTGTTGCAAAGGCAGCTACTTGCAATGCTAATGGAGTACAAAACACAGGGAACCGCTCTCTTCTCACACACACAAAAACACTCACACACAACCACACACTCTCTCAATCCCAACCAGTCCTATGTGCTCTGTTTTGATGCGCGGTATCATTCAGTGAGCGAGTCAGGAAGGTGTGTGCGTCGTGAGGGAAAGCGCTTTATGGAGATGCACCGAGCTGTAGTGTTTCTCTTGCTGCTTCTGTTGTTGTTGTTGCGTTGATGAGCTTGCAGAGCTACCAAAGTGATAAACAAACAAGCCAGCTGAAGTCATTCCAGCTCCAAAACAAGGCGTGTGAAAGGGAGGAGAGTGACAGACAAGGGATATTCACGAGAGACCTTGAATTCCATTTGGGAGGAAAAAAAAAACGAAACAAAGCGTGCTTTCGTCCCCTTGCTGTCTGCACCCAACACGCCCTCAGTATTACCGCTCAATGACAGCTGATGTTTCAGCCATGGCTACGTGACTGGGTGCCTGTGGAGGAAGGGGGGGTCATGCTGGGGGACAAACTGGGTCTGCACGGGTTCTTACCCCGAAGCACAGCCAGCAGGCGGTCAAGTCCTGGACTGTGGTCACCATGTCAGGAGGACACGGCGTCGTCCTCTCTGGGGAAGTCATCCGCTTCTGACAGGATCACCAACGATATGACAATGTTCTTACTCCCTCTCTCTCTCTCGCTCTCTTTCTCTTACCTCTCTCGTTATTTTTCGGTGTCCGCTTTCCAATCTATCGGAGGTTCTACCTCAAATATCTGCTCTGAACGCTAAGAACCCTGGGAAGGCTCTCCCTGAGGTCCGTCTGAGACAGACTGGACCGTCCAGCAGCACTTCAGTCCAGCCTTCCTTCCTTCCAAAACACAACCATCCCATTCCTGCTGCTTCAGCTCCTAGCACACTGACCACGCCACACGAAAGGGGTGGATGTGCGAGACAGAAGACAGCAATCCACCTACACACACACACACACACACACACACTCACCTAGCCCCCCCTCCAATGTTGGTGTCATGTTCCCCCTGCAACATTGGAGAGCCTATTACAAGCCTTGGGCAAGTAATGAGGGATCCCCTTACCTGATCCAATGACCAGACACATTATGGACTCTCTTCAATCTTTAATGACCACAACCCAACCTCACGGTCTCCAGTCTGGATGTCAGGTCCCACAGATAGCTGGCCCACTGCACAGCTGCCTGAACCTCCTTCTCTAATTAGGGCTCCTCAGTGTCTCATTCCCGCAGACTACCCAGGGATGCAGAGCTCTGTTGAGGCTTGAGCAGTCCTTCTGGGGCGGGAGGGGGGGGGGTACATCCTCACTTCTTTAGACATCTTCCCTAACTTGGAACTGCATAAAATGCACCTCACAAAGAGCTTTGCTCCATCATCGAGCATCATCAGGCATGCTCCCAAACCATGAAAGTGTTTGAGTTTGAGGGGTTTGAGTGACACGGTAATAACCGGGAGATAAAGAGAAAGCAGACTTCAGATTGTGACCACTGAGCCGGTCAGAGCATGTGAATGGGCAGATGGCTCTGTGTTGATATGTGAGGTGTGGAGAGTTTAGCCGAGAGGCGCTTGTCTGTGATGCAGATGTGTGGATAGCTCCAGGGGTGAGAGGGTGAGGCGAGCAGAGCAGCGCTCCACAAGAGGCTATTTTCAGACACGCTGCGTTCGTTCAGGAAGACAGTGTCTGACCAGTCATGCAGGGACGTCAAGCAGAGATCAAAGGAGGGAGTGAGCGGGCCCTGAGCGCCGTGCCACACAGAGGGGCACTGCTGGAAATCTGGCTTCTGAAGGAGCTGATTGTATTATGGGATGTTTGTCCGTACTGATCAGGTCCAGGTGTCTGGAGCATGAGGGAGGAACTGGAGGGTGCTGCCTAGAATGGAGGTTGGAGACCCAACCGGAGCACCAAGTCTCAGCTCCCACCCCCTCCCCCCCCTCCCCCCCCTCCCCCTCCACCCCACCCCTCCCGCCCAGGATGTCACACTGCCCCTCACACAGCTCACTCCTAGCCATGGGGGATGTACATTTGAAATGAACCACTCCCCATGTTTCAGACCGCCCAGTGAGAAACACCCTCGTGGACCCAGTGATGAAACATACAACATGAGAGAAAAGGTAAACATGTAGCACTTACAAACTTCCTCTTGAGCTTGGCCTTGCCGGAGCGTTGACCTTTGCCCTCTGCGGGCACAGCGCCGTAGTCCATGCCCATGCCCAGGTGGTCGTCCACGGAGACGCTCTTTCGCAGGTAAGCGGCTCGTGCTCGGAAGTGGGAGAAGGGCGACTGGGAGCGGGGGCGAGCGTCGGACGACGGGCCGTCGGCCTCCTCCTCGCCCTCGATGTCGTCCTCCAGACGCCACAGCTCTCCTGGGGGGAGGGGGGGGAGGAACAGAGGAGGGAAGGAGGGTGGGAAGGACAGAGACAAAGAGACAGAGAGAGAGAGAGAGAGAGAGAGAGAGAGAGAGAGAGAGAGAGAGAGAGAGAGAGAGAGAGAGAGAGAGAGAGAGAGAGAGAGAGAGAGAGAGAGAGAGAGAGAGAGAGAGAGAGAGAGAGAGAGAGAGAGAGAGAGAGAGAGAGAGAGAGAGAGAGAGAGAGAGAGAGAGAGAGAGAGAGAGAGAGAGAGAGAGGGAGGGGGAAGCAGAATGAGGTTATGGAGGGAACAGGGTGGAAGAAGGACAGAGACGCAGAAATGGGAGAAAGAGGGAGAGGGATGACAGAGGAAAAGGAGTATGAAAGGGTAAAGAGAGAAGGTGGGAGATAATCAGTTGTTTTAACATTTACACTGAACTAGAAATCAACATCTTCAAATTCCATGGTTCATCCACCTCCATAAAATCATTCCTAGCCACTTAAGGAGCCCTGAGGAGGTGTGTGTCACACATTTCAAATTTAACAGCTTCCCTCCCCGTTGATTAGAAAGCTTTCCTCTCGTCATGGGAAGACAAAATGGCCGTCCGTTGACAGTGAGGGACTGATTGTTGCTTCCTCACAGCCCTGACAACATGTCTAGCATCTCCATCAAGCCCAGCAGACTAACATCAACTTCCAGAATTAACTGTGAAGCACAGGTAACCGATGACAACCAACCACCATTCTGCACCATCTCCTGTCATCGTCCAGCGTCAACAGCGACACGTCCAACTTACGTCTGGCTTTTGATGCCTCGCTCGCTCTCAAGCCTCATCGGTCACAGTAGAATCAGACTGCGAACAGGTATTGATGTCTCTTCCCAAATCAACAATCTAATTTTGACTCATTCAATTAGTTTATCGACTCAGTAAATGTTATTATTATGTAATTATCATGAGCTGGTACCGTGTCGCGCTCAAGTCAGAGGAAACAGGTGTTATCATTAGAGGAGCACGCTAATGTCGCGTTTCACCCAAACTCTCAGCTACACTCGGTACACACGCACACCCTCCTAGCCCTATTCATAACACACACAGGCAGCCTATTAAACTTAATGGGCTTAATATTACCACCCGCCTGTAGCCTTGTGCTGCGAAAACACACCATGGCCTTACAGCGACGGACATAAAGCAACATGAAGAAAAGAAGAAAACACAACACGAGAGGATAAGTCCTTACAATACTCGTTCTAATGAATAGCGGGCGGTGGAGTGGTGCAGTAGGGTGACTGGAGAGGCTGGTTATTGAGAGAAAGTTGAATAAAGAACGTCTGGCGGGCGCCGCTGCAGCACCTAGCCACAGCCAACCGCAACGCCACGGCAGATGACAATGGTTGCTAAGCAACAAACGTGGCTCAAGACTGGAGTCTCTCTCGATTTGATATTTGCACCGGAGACGACAGTGCAGCAACATACATAAATAAATAATGGCAGAAAGGAAGGGGCTTCGAATGGAAGCCCTTCTCTGATGGGCTACAGATGACTATTGTATGTGTTTTTAGGCATATACTTTGTTTAGTTTTGGACCAACCTACACTAAAAGTACAGGAATATTGGAGGACAACTATCTCTATAGAGAGCAGAAGAGAGACAGACAGACACTCAATTCCTGTTTCGAGTCTGGGGTTTGACTTGTTGGCACATCGCGTCTTTGAAAAGTCCATTAATTATGAACACGGAACGGTTAAGTGCTTTGTACTATGAATCATAACACATGCAAGTTGTCTCGCTGTGTTGTGATTTCTATATCTAATCACTGCAGTACAAATACATCTTAGTAATACCTCACACACTGGATAAATCCAGTCGTAACATCAGAAATCCTACGAATTACATAGCAGATCATAGCCCCCGACGGGGTACTCAACTGAACACTGGAGCTTCTCCTCATTACCGTGTGGAGGAAACCAGCCCGTACATGAGTATGAATGGTGCAGGGCTTCCCTGCCTTGTGCTGGGTGATCTGGGCCTCAAGCAGGCCCAGAGGGGCTCTGAGCAGAGCTGGGCTTGGTGATAACACTGTCTAAGAGAGTCATGCTGGCATGCCACGGTGTGGACATCCAGCGGAGCGCAGGGATTGAGGAGCGAAAGCGCCACGGCATCTGGAGATGGAAGGAGGAGGAGGTGGAGAATGAGCGAGAGAGGAGGAGCGAGAGAGCGCGACAGAGCGAGAGGGGGATCATTTTTTTTCTTCTCCACACCAGCTTGTCATATCTACCAGTCTCTCTTTCTGTTCATTTCAGAACTTTGAAAGGGTTCTTTCTTCTCATGCGTTTGTCTATCTTCTTTTAAGACTTGTAATATGTTTTTTTTTATTTACTCCACAAAGGCAGCGGGAAGGAGAGGGAGTGCGGGAAGAGGGAGGAGGGGGAGATGGTGGGGGAGTGCGGGAAGAGGGAGGAGGGGGAGATGGTGGGGGAGAAGGGAAGAGGGAGGAGGTGGAGATGGTGGGGGAGGAGGGAAGAGGGAGGAGGAGGGGGGATGGTTGCTCGGTTCAGTGGCTCAAAAAGATGACAGCTCCTGTGTGTGTGTGTGTGTGTGTGTGTGTGTGTGTGTGTTTGTGTGTGTGTGTGTGTGTGGGCTAAGGGAGAAGGGCTAAGACGTGAGGCCCTGGAGTGTCTTCTGAAAGATCCTGATGCTGCTAAGAAAAGATTCCCCAAACCTCTGCCTCCCTGCCTCTTGCATAAAACATAAGTTAAAAACAATACGCAAACGTTGATAGAACGCTGACTGAACCCTCAGCGAGGTTCAAAGAGACGGTGGCTGCTGTCAGCTCCTCTTAACAAGGAGCACCGAGGAAGAGACACACACGGTCGCCGTCACATGAAGGGGAAAAGAATAGATTCGTGACAAATGAAATCTCATGTACAATAACCAGAAAAAACTTTGATCTTCCACAACTGAACGTACCACATGGGTTTATTAGAAGTGGCTAACACACACATGCGCGCCCAAGGTGAAGGCTGTGATTGGTGCCCAGGGTGATGGCTGTGATTGGTGAGCCTGTGTGTTTTCCATGGTGAAAGCGTCTGGTGAAGAAGACTGGGTGACACAAGGCTGCTCCTCCTCCCTCTCCCGGCCTCACGCTCTGACCTGTGACCCCTTTGCGCTCTGACCTGCGACCTCCCCCGCGCCCCCCCCCCCCCCCCACCCCCGCGCAGTGACGGCTCCCTGACAGCCAGGTCTGCCAGGGAGGCTGAGAATGTGGCGCGGGGGCGATCATTTCACGGACAAGCGCCCGGAATGTGGGACTCAGAGTTGAATGCAGTCAAGGGTTTGTTTGCTCTGCTTCACACAGACAGAGAGGGAGAGAGAGAGAGAGAGGGAGAGAGAGAGTAGCGAGAGAGAGGGGAGAGAGAGAGAGGGGAGAGAGAGAGACACACAGAAAGAGAGAGAGAGAGAGAGAGAGAGAGAGAGAGAGAGAGGCTGACACAGTACTGGCTCCTACAGTTTTACACGTTTCCCTCCTCTAGGCTGCAGCCAGAAGCCCATGTGACCAGACTGGTCGTTTCCTGCCCTGGGACAGTTCTTGAAACAAACCTCAATGCAGGTCAACCCTCCAGCTGACGCTCCTTGCCTTCGCTCTATCGGCAAACCCCTGGGATTTGTGGCTGTCTCAGACAGCCTTCGAGGTGAAGCCTATCAATCCATCACCACCGGCGGCCCTCCATCTTTGTTTCTGCATTTCTCCGTCGAATCTTTGTCATCGCAGCGCTTCTCCGGAGCCATGTGGCGTGAGCCAAGGAAGCGTTTCATATCAGGAGCAGATCGACCAAGGCCGGTGTTCTGCAGAGGCAGCCTGCAGGCTTTGCATCAGGTAAAGGAGATATCAAAGACACAGAAGAAACTACGGGATAGTCGGGATGAAAAGGAAACGGGAAATGACACGGAGGTGTGTCTCATGAACCGTATCTGACAGGAAACAGACGTTTTGGATTTCATTAAAGACTTCAGACGGTGTTGGCTGCGGAGGTTCCTGTGGCAGGCTGTCAACATCTTTGTTTCCGCGAGCCCTGCTGTTTGTCTCTGGAACAGCTGGCAAGGTACTGGAGCCCTCAGCCGGCAACGCCCGCGTGAGTGTCGGAGAGAAGCAGCGGGGTCACTGCTCCACTGTTTCAATCTAAACCAGGCTTACCAGGGTACATGCTGAGTCCCCGTGCAAGTTGGGGTATTTTTACCCCGACTCTGAAGCAATTACATATTTTCTTTCTTTCCCGCCCTCCTCCACCATGCTGTGCAGCAGAGGAGCGTTTGGGGGGGTTGTTTCTCAGACAAGCCCACCTTCAGGAAGCCTTTCTTGAAAGGCAGTGGTCTTCATGTCCCTTTTTGAGCCCACCTGCTAAAATAAACGTCTACAATATTTTCGACCTCACTACAAGAGGGCCTCTATTGAGAGGTTGGAATGGTTTTATCCTGATCAACAAGGGTGGCGATGAGGACTCCATTTACTGCAGCTGTATGACTGTGTGGGTTTGAGAGAGACTGATTGATCCCAGCACTGCCCAGGATCAATACAAATTGGACCGTATAACACTTAACAGCGGAGGCAACCGGCAGCCTGTTGCTGGTTCACAGTAAGTCACACATCACCACTGTTAGGCTTACCTGCAGGGGGCAGCGTACAGGCCGTGGGAAGACTGGTGGTGACTGGAGCCTTCCTGCGAGGAGGACTTCCACCAATCAGGTCGGAGTGATGGACCCTGCCCACAGTGGGGGACTGAGGGATGCTGGGTAACGTTCGAGATTTGGCCAATAGGGGTCTCTGTAGCTTCCTCTCCAGCGACCTGGCAGAACAGAAAGTAACCAATCAGGGATCGCATATATGTTCAATACGCATGTCTACCATGTAACAAGAATGCTTTGTAAATGTACAATATGTGGCATGACAAACACACCAACACACACAGATACATCTATTATATCACATGCCCAAAAATCATGGGCTGGAGCCCCCCCAAAGGTTTCATTAGCCCCTCCACAAAATTATTCATATTAAAATATATATATAAATATATATTTTTTCTTCATATTTTAAATCTAAATGTGTTCATTTCTCTGCCAGACAAACATTCACACCGTGCCACAGGTCACAATGATCTGGAAGGTTCCCCCCCCCCCCCCTCTCTGCCTGTCCACTTTGAGCTGAGCGTTCATGCAGTCTTTCCACTGGCTCTGAGAGGAGGATGTCTCTTTCTGACGGGCCATGCTATGGGCTCTCTTCAAATGAAGCATGAAAGGACTTGGTGGGAGAGAAAATCGTATCAATCTAGATTTAATTATGGCCTTGCGACGGTGTGTGTGTGTGTGTGTGTTTGTGTGTGTGAGCATACAGTTTATAGACCAGGTCGTCAACCGGAAACCAGCCTCCATGACGGCCAACAGCGAGTTTCCAGGTCCCATCCAACGTCTATAAAGCCGAACTATGGATTTTTGGTGTTTCAAAACCCATTGACATTGTATGACTATGTTTAGCTTTTGTTCCGCTCCTCTCTCTTACCAACCGTCTCTGGAGGAGGGGATCCCTCTCTAAATTGCTCCTCTCAAGGTTTCTTCAATTTTTTCTCCCGTTGGGAGTTTTTCTGGGAGTTTTTCCTTGTCTTCCTTGAGGGTTTAGGTTGGTTGAGGGGCAGTTCTATGGGCGTATGTGAAGCCCTCTGTGACATGCTTGCGTGTAAAAAGGGCTATACAAATAAATTTGATTTGATTTGAGTTTATCGACGGGCGGTGAAGAGGCTGCTGGGTAGTGCTTCCAGAGTGTGGTGAGGTCACATCCTGCTGGAGGAGGTTGAATAAATTAAACATTTGTTGGTCGGACATGCGCGAGTGCTTGTAAAAAAAATGCTCGCACTTTTTCAAAAACTGGTCGCAAAATGCGACCATTTGGTGCAGTCTGGAGCCCTGCTCTGGAAAGCAGGGTACCAGGGGAGGGGGAGCAGTGCTTGTTTGCTCTCCCCATCTCTCACTTTCTACCAGTCTCTAGTATCACTCTGTCTGTCCCTGTTTCTGTGTCTGTCTGTCTCTCTTTGTCTCTTTTTCCCTCGCACTCTCTCCCACTCCTTCCCTCTGCCTTAACGCATTAAATCTCCATCTCCCTGTTTCTCTCTGTTTCTCCTCGCACATAGACAAACACACTTCTTTATTTCTCTGTCCAGCTCTTCCTCCTCTCTCACCTCTCATCCCTCTCTCCTTCCGCAGCAGTGACCCATAACCAGCCCTCTTCAGGCATGGCTAGCTCCACCTCAGGCCCATGCACAGACAGCCATCAGGTGCTGTGTGCAGTGCAGCCAGGGTGACAGTACTGAAGCATTCAGACAACAAGATACAAAGCACCGCAGGGGAGGGAGGGAGGGGAGTGAGAACAGGGAGGGAGGGAGGGAGGGAGGGGAGTGAGAACAGGGAGGGAGGGAGGGAGGGAGGGAGGGAGGGAGGGAGGGAGGGAGGGAGGGAGGGAGGGAGGGAGGGAGGGAGGGAGGGAGGGAGGGAGGGAGGGAGGGAGAACAGGGAGGGAGGGAGGGAGGGAGGGAGGGAGGGAGGGAGGGAGGGAGGGAGGGAGGGAGGGAGGGAGGGAGGGAGGGAGGGAGGGAGGGAGGGAGGGAGGGAGGGAGGGAGGGAGGGAGGGAGGGAGGGAGGGAGGGAGGGAGGGAGGGAGGGAGGGAGGGAGGGAGGGATCACAGAAAAGCTATCGAGCAAATTGACGAGGTCGTAAGTACGAGTCTGCATACTTCTGGGCCGGTGGCTGTGGGAGAGAGCCGAGTCTGGCTCAGCTGGAAAAAGCACTTGCGGTGATTTAAAGCTATCAGTGGTAGACATTTAAATCTGACCTGAGATCAGATCACTGCTCCTGGGGGAGGACCACCTAATGTAATTAAACTATCAGCGGTGGATCCATATGTAATTGATGTGTTTCTACATAGGATTGATGTACTGTACACAGATACCCATGCTGGCTGTTGTTCTCCAGCACAAAATAAACACACACAACCCTGCACACACACACACACACACACACACTGCTCCACACAGCTCTTCAGATCCCTTGTCAACACTAGGCTTCAGTTGAACTCTCATTGCAGTCATACACACACTGACTCACGCACAGAGACACACACACACATCCCAGCAGTTTAACATCAGCACGCAGCAGGTATCATGCCCTGTCATGTGATCACAGTTGACTGAGCCAGCAGTCCTGTCCCCTCAACCCACCATTTGGGTTTCACTCATCCTGCAAACCTGTTGCTAAGCGACTCTAAAAACGCTGGATGAAAGGGTACATTTCCTGGCAACAATCTGTGTGTGTGTGTGTGTGTGTGTGTGAAGGAGAGAGAGAGAGAAGTCAGTGGTACCATGACAGCTAGGACCATGTCCCTGTTCCCCTCACCGTCACGGCACCTCAGTCCTGGGATAGGACACACGGTCCTCACGCGCACACGCGCGTGTGTGTGTGTGTGTGCTCACAGCTGCGAGGTGATTGACAGCAGGCTGCGTTCCCATGGGACCTCAGGGAGCTGGATGTGTTTTTCTAGCTGTAGGCCACAAGCTCGCTTTAAAAGCACGGGGCTAAAGTCACGCGCCTTCTATTTTTATTGCGGATCAATCTCCGTCTGAACCGCACAAAATGAAAGGCCTTAAGTCTGGGGTTGTCCTAAACCTCGGCTGATGGAAAAAGAAATGGATTCAGGTCAGGACAGAAGAGACCAGGGTAGAAAATATATATTTTGCAGTGAGTTAAATAACATAGATGTAGATGTAGATGGAGACCTTAGATGTCTTGCTCTGTCCATGGTGCTGAAAATTCCCAGAACCCAAGAATACGTGTTTCTAGCGGGCTAAGACACACAGGTTCCGACACACACACACACACACACACACAGCACATTTATCGTTTAATGTTTAACAAAATAAAAGCCTCAGATGACTAGATTTCTTCATATTTTGTGTAAAGCAGCATGCAATCAGGTAACACTGTGGATCTGAGTACTTGATTATCATCAAAAGACAATCCACTGCAAACTACTCAGAAGCTTCTATAAACAACAACTATCCATTAATGAATGATCTCTGGTGCTGAGCCAGACTCTCACAACACAGACACACACACACAGACACATACACATATACACACAGAGACACATAAGCACACATAAACAGACAGATACAGAAATAAACGATGTCCTTCGATGTCTTACAACAGACCTTCTCTGTTATTAATCTGCTAATCCAGCACATGCCAGCACACACACACACACACACACCTGGCTCTCCAATCCATCTGACAGACACGTCACCACTAACAGAAGTGACCTAGTCTGCTGGGATCGACCCAGGAGAGCGGGACCTCTGCCCCCTCACAGACCTGGCTGCTTCCGGTGGCTTCTGGAGAGAAGCCGTCTCAGAACCAAGCCATACTCAGACAGGGATCATTAAACTCAACATTTTATCAGCGTGTGGATGAATATCTTAAGTGGCTGTCATTGCTCACGGTTTGCCTGAGGGGCTAGCTACTCAACACCACGCTCTGGCTTTCTACTTCATCTATTTTTAAATAACGTGCTTGATGAATCTGTTTAATAGAGATTTGACAAACAGGAAACAGCATGATATTAACCAAGGGTGGTGTGACACAGACGTGGGGCCAGTCATAGACCAGGCAGCAGCCGGCTTCATGTTGTCTTGGAACCATTAAGTAAATCAAATGAATCCCATTGGTTTCCAGTCTTTTTTCCTGCTCGCAACGGCGTTGTAGCCAGAGACAGACTAGTTACTGGGGTAGATGTATGAAGGAAGAAATCCTGTTTTTGTGTGTGTGTGGGGGGGGGGGGGGGAGGCAGTTGTCTTCCTTTTGCATTTGTTTGCATGACAAGAAAGAGAGAAGGAGGGTGGGGAGAGGGGGAAACAGAGGGAACGAGAGAGAGAAAGAGAGCTGATTTCATTGGAAGGGAAGGGAGGCATAACTCCATTTCACACCTCGCATATTCTGTCCGTATTCCAAGCCAGCTGTGGTGCTCCCCACATTACAGTATCATGAGGATTATTCTAACACAGTGGGGTTCAGGGATTATGTGCAAATAATCTTAATGGGAATCTCTTTAGGAACAACTGGGACTGGGCTTCCTGGTCGTAAGGTTTTCCTCAGACGGATATAAGCTGAATCAACAAGCAGCGCCAAGGCACCCAACAAATATTCACAGGTCTTAGTTATGAGACGACTTATTGGTCTCAGACGTTTACCATTGTTCAGTCGCTGTGGCTCTTGTATTTGTTCACAGAGCGTGCTAAACGCATTTATGTATTATGTATGATGTTTTTTTTTTTTTATTCTCTCTCATTCCAAATGTTCTCTTGAGAACGTGTCTGGAGTTCACACAGAACCGTGAGAAAACAGCGAGCACCAACACCTGGCTCGGTTTGGCGCCAACGGAAGTCCAGATGAGAACAGTGAGGGAGCTAAAGAAAAGGGTTTGACGCTGTTCTGAGGTGGAGTACCTGTCTGCAAACCCAGAGTCCAGAGAACCTCAGCTTGCACCTGCTTCTACAGGCACACAGCAAAACAACACATCTAGACGTTCCCAAGACTGATATCATGTCCTGTATACCCCCAGCCTAATGTTCCTTCTCCCTCTGCCTCCCAGATTCATGTCTAGTATTGGCTCACCTCCTCCGCGGGCTGGTCGACTCCTCCAACCAATTACCTTCCAGCCTGCCCCCCCCCCCCACACACACACACACACACAGACACTTACGTAATGGCGGTAACAGCAATACCTCTACCTCTCTCTCACTTTCTCTCTCTCTGTCTCTCTCTCACTTTCTATCTCTCTGTCTCTCTCTCACTTTCTCTCCCTCTGTCTTTCTCTCCCCCCCCCTCTCTCTCTCTCTCTCTCTCTCTCTCTCTCTATCAAGCAACTATGGTCATGCAGGGGGAACCTGTAGGGGGGAGACAGGTGTTATACTGGTGTCACGCAACGACCAGATCTCACACACATTGTGCACACACAGGTTAACACACACACACACTAGAAACACAATCACAGAAACACAAGCTTAAGACCCTACAATGTGCACACACTGAGCAAAACACATACACACCAGATATACAGAAGTGATCTAAAGACATACCTCTACACACCGACATACCTTCACATCGGCAGACAACACAAGCAAACGCGTGCACACACATACATATGTACGCACACAGACACACACCTTGCACGCGTATTCACACTCTCACGGATACAAACACCCACACTGTGCACCCAGCTTCACACGGGCACTGGTATAAATAGAAGCCTACACACACACACACACACACACAGGCTGTGTGTACCTGGCCTCAGCCACGGTGCAGCAGTAGCTCCCGCTCCTGCAAGCGATCCGGCCGCCTCGCAGCTCCTCCCGTGACTTGCGTCTGTTAAAGTACTCGGTAAGTTTCCCGAAACTCGCCATGCTCGCCTTGCCTGGCGTCTCGCAAAAAGGCAGACACACAGCCCTGGGGGGCGGGGTGGGGTTGGGGGTAGGGTCTTGTGCGGAGTGTGCCCCCCCCCCCTGGTGGCGGTCCTGGGGTCTACCTGGGTCACCTGTCAGCGGCTCTGTTTCCTCAGGTCGCCCGTGTGCGTCCTCTCCAGCACACGCTCTGCCAGGGAATAACGCTCAGCGCTGGAGGAGCCAAACACAATCTCTCTGTCTCTGCCTCTCTCTCCGTTCTCTCTCTCTCTTTAGCCTTTTCTGCCGCTCTCTCTCTCTCCTCTCTCTCTCTCTCTCTCTCTCTCTCTCTCTCTCTCTCTCTCGCATACACACTAAATCTGTCCGCCTTTCTCACACACACACTCTCTCTCTTGTTCTTTCTCTTCCTTTCGCTCCCCCCCCTCTCTCTGTCCCTCTCTCTCTCTCGTAGTGCGTCTGCTCAGTACTAACACACAGAATCTTTCTCAAAATAGCAGCATTTTTAACTGCTTTCCAATCGACACAGCAGTGCAGGCGACTATCCCTGCTGGTGTTTTCTACGAGGAACAGAAAAAGAATTATGACAGAGGGAGAGGGAGACAGAGAGAGAGAGATAGAGAGAGGGAGAGGCAGAGGGGGAGAGAGGAGACAGAGGGAGAGATAAAGAGAGAGAGATGCAGGCAGATAGAGGCTAGTGTTTTGCCTTCAGATGGGTGTACATTCTTCTCTCTCTCACTAATTAGACAGAACAAAAACTGGAGCATTGTCTTAGCTGTGTTCTTACCCTCTCTCTCTTTCACTCTCTTTCCACATACACACATACACACACACACTATACACACTCCTTTCCATCCAACCCCAAATAGATCAACCCTTAATGGATTTACGGCTCCACAGAGCAGGTAGGCATGGTGTGTGTTTGGGGGTGTGTGTGAACATGAAAAGCATCTCTCCCAGAGAACATACCGTAACTGCCACTGCACTTTTGTAGATCTTCTCTTTTTTACTCTATGGCTCACTCACTCACACACACACACACCTTGACTTGAATCACACTCTCTACCTTGCTTGTGTGTGACTCTGTAAAACCTCACCCCTATCAATAATGAAAACAAGCAAAGAGGATTTGCCAGAGAGAGAGAGAGAGAGAGAGAGAGAGAGAGAGAGAGAGAGAGAGAGAGAGAGAGAGAGAGGGAGAGTGGAGAGAGAGAGACAGAGAGAGAGAGAGAGAGAGAGAGAGAGAGAGAGAGAGAGAGAGAGAGAGGGAGAAGAGAGGGAGAGTGGAGAGAGAGAGACAGAGAGAGAGAGAGAGAGAGAGAGAGAGAGACAGAGAGAGAGAGAGAGAGAGAGAGAGAGAGAGAGAGAGAGAGAGAGAGGGAGGGAGGGAGGGAGGGAGGGAGGGAGGGAGGGAGGGAGGGAGGGAGGGAGGGAGGGAGGGAGGGAGGGAGGGAGGGAGGGAGGGAGGGAGGGAGGGAGGGAGGGTAGAGTTTTAGGGATTTTTTGTGAAGACTGAGCAGAGCTTTGACTATGTGTGTCTTGCTCTCTCCTGTCTCTCCATCTCTCTTCTACAAAGATCCTGTCTGAGAATTAGCCTCTAATAGTCTATTTCTGTCTCTCTTTCTCCCTGACTTCCCCAGTCGATACAGCATCTCTTCATCCTCTCCTATGCCCTCATACATCCCCATCCCTCTTCTCCCTCACCCCCCCTCCCCCACACACACGGCACCATTCCTTTGCACTGAAATGATGTTAGAAATGTGCCTATCTGGGTCCTTGAGTATCTGATCAACTTAGTAAATCCACTATGTATATCACTGTGGATAACAGTACCTCCCAAAAGACTACACATGTGCTTGACTACAAGAGGGTGTGCTTGCAGCTTTTTTTTTTTTAAAGAATGCATATTTACTATCGAAGATTGCATGAATTAAAAAGCATACAACATACATTTGTTGCTGCTTATTTACACCTCAAAAAACCAAGACTGAATGTCTAGCAAGTCATTCGTTCATTCATACCTAGACTAGGAAGTCCGAAAAAAACTTAAGAGCTTGTTATCTATCAAAATGAAATCACTATCGGCCATCTACTGTCCACTCCAATCGTTCGGTTATATTGGATGGCATCGATTGCTCTCAAGACTTAATGTAATTAGAGGCCCCTCTTGTGGTTTACTGTAAAAAAAAAAAATTCTTTTATTCTGATCCAAAAATTCAAGGTCCTGAAATTCTAATAGAAATTTTTTTCAGGCTGCTCAAATTCCAACGGTGAAATTCTGATTACAAAATGTTTTGCCAAAACAAATCTGCAGTTGGACCCTTCTGGGAGAAGTGAGATGGTTCGATATTGTAAGGCTGGGTGTCAAACCTGCCCCCACCTCTCATATGCTAAAGTCTGGAGTTTCTGGACGGTCTCAACTTGATGGCTCTCACACCCCATTCAAGATGTGGTCTGATTGGTTGTTCTTGTGTATAAAGGGAATTGTAATGCATTGTTCTTTGGATTCTTCATCTCCTGAGACCTTCTCCTCAGTTCTGCCTTGTCCTACTGTCCTACTCCTTCCTCACCTCTTGCTTTCTCTCTGATTTACAATGATCATGGTAGAGTAGGTAAGATTGAAAACTTTCATATTGTAACATGTTTGCCTTGTAATTGATTTCATTCATTTGCAAAGTTATTAAATACGTATTTCACTTAACCGTACTTTGACCATTCTTGCTCTGATTTAACCCATAGAGTCAAATACCTGGAATTCTATTGGTATTGGCATTATTTAGTTCATGCTAATACACTGTTCAGTTTCCCATCTTCCTTTAAACCATAGGGGAATTAGTTTTGGTTGTTTGGACAATATTTACCCCCCTACAGTTTTGGTGACCCCGCCGAAATGTCTTCTCAACTCTGTCCTCAAAGCAGCGACACCTTTTAGTGCCACAAGGCAACACACCGCTAATAAAAGCAGTGAAGAGACCAGCCATGCTGGCTCACATTCTACTAATGAGTGTTCAGACACAGAGAGTGGAATTGGTGCGCAAATTCCCAAACCGCGTTCTACAAAGAACCGTCGTGCTCCTGATCCGCCACGCATTGCTGCCATAAAAATGGCGACAGAGGCAAAACCCAAGCCCCAGCAGCCCCATCATATACAGTGTAACTTCTGTAAAAGACAAGGACACACCGAAATGCGATGTTGGGATCGTGGCAGAAATATGCCTATTCCACCCACACGCTTGTTTTATGCTAACAACAAAGTTAGATTTTGTCGTGCTTGTCTAAGAAGTGGTCACACTGAGTCCAAATGTTGGGATCTGGGAAAGGGTAGGCCTCCCCCATTTTTCATGCAGCATAAGCTGAGCCTTTATCAAGACAACCAAATCTTAAACTTTTTAACGTGATTACATGCAATTCCAACTATGTTTTACATTTACTTAATTCAGGTCCAAATTGTGATATTGCTACATTCCTACTGTATTACCCCTGTGTTTAGTCTTTGTTGTAGTTCAAAGATTCGTTCGGGACAGTTTATTTGTTGCTGCTCCAGTTCCTTTAGCTGCATATGCATAGTGCATATGGTTTGTCCATCCATTAGTTCCTATGTTGGTTTGTGTGGATGAGTATTGGGTATTATGGATCAGTATGTACCTTTGTGTGTTTTATAGAGTTGGTGGTAAATGTTCTAGGTTTTAGCTAAACTCACAATGGTTCCTGACCTGTAAATGTAGATTGGTATAACTTGTATTTTATTTTATGATTGCTGTGTAATTTGTGTTTTGTTTATTTTGGACCCAAGAACGCTTTTGTTTTAATTGCCATTTTCATCTGCTAGATTATATGTTTGTGTACCTCTCATCTATCAAAATGGAGGACTGTTTTTCACCTATTTTTTCCATTTGAGTTTTAGGACACTGTCTCACTAATTTTCATTTGTATCCAATCCGACTCACTCAGACCCCAGACCACTCCAAACTTTACCATTTTCATTGTTAACCAAGTGCTGTGCTCCAATTGTGTTCTGCTGTAACAGGACAAGAACTTAAGTAGCAGGAATATGCTAACCAAGGGCACGTCTGCATGCCAATACAAAGGTTCTTCCAAGTGATCCTCTGAGCAATAGCCATGATCCAAAATTGGTCCTCTGAGCACTAGCCATGATCCAAAAGTGATCCTCTGAGCAATAGCCATGACCATTAGAATCTCATTGCTGACCTGTCTGCAATCAAGTTGCTTTTCCTATGGGTGCAGGTTATCACACGATGAACACTGCAGCTTTTCATGTGCTTTTGTGTCCAAGAGGGAGGATTGTAAGGCTGGGTGTCAAACCCGCCCCCACCTCTCATATGCTAAAGTCTGGAGTTTCTGGACGGTCTCAACTTGATGGCTCTCACACCCCATTCAAGATGTGGTCTGATTGGTTGTTCTTGTGTATAAAGGGAATTGTAATGCATTGTTCTTTGGATTCTTCATCTCCTGAGACCTTCTCCTCAGTTCTGCCTTGTCCTACTGTCCTACTCCTTCCTCACCTCTTGCTTTCTCTCTGATTTACAATGATCATGGTAGAGTAGGTAAGATTGAAAACTTTCATATTGTAACATGTTTGCCTTGTAATTGATTTCATTCATTTGCAAAGTTATTAAATACGTATTTCACTTAACCGTACTTTGACCATTCTTGCTCTGATTTAACCCATAGAGTCAAATACCTGGAATTCTATTGGTATTGGCATTATTTAGTTCATGCTAATACACTGTTTAGTTTCCCATCTTCCTTTAAACCATAGGGGAATTAGTTTTGGTTGTTTGGACAATATTTACCCCCCTACAATTTCATTCAGGCTCGATTGCTTTACCTATCCTTGGTATCCCAGATGTTGCTATCAGAATTTTTTCAGCTCAAATGTTTTCATTTTTGAAAATGTTTCTGAAATAGTTCCAGTCGCTGCATGCTCGTGTTCTGGGGGACGTTGTGGCGGTGTGTGTTGCGGTGTGTGTGTTGTGGTGTGTGTGTGGCGGTGTGTGTGCTGCGGTGTGTGTGTTGCGGTGTGTGTGTTGCGGTGTGTGTGATGCGGCGCTGCTTCAGTGTGTGCAGGGGGAAGGGAACAGCGGGGCAGCTGGTGAGGTGTGTGAAAGGTGTGGGCGGGCCTTGTTCCCAGGAACAGGCTATCGATTGAGACCTGGAGACCTTGCATGCATTAAAGCAGCTTGACAACAGCATCGCGGATCATGGGAATACACACACACACTCGTGCATATGTACACACGCATAAAACAACTCCTGATCATTCATTACATAGCTAGACTAGAAACGAGGGAGTGAAAGCAGGGTGGCAGACCCAGTTTAGATCTTAAAGATACAGGAGAGGGGAGTGGAATATATGTAGAGACTGTCTGTGTGTGTCTATGTCTGTGTGTGTGTGTGTGTGTGTGTGTATCTCACAGAGTCAGCATGCGAGAACAGTATCTGGACTGTCACTCAGGTAGTATATCATCAGTTCCAGCAGCTGCACTGTAAAAATGTTTGTACTTACACTTGTGTGTTTGTGCGTGTGCGCATGCGAGTGTTTGTGTGATTGTGTGTGTGCGCACATCTTTCCGCAGGGTAATCTGACATCCGGAGTTGGGCTACAACTATCAGTCAGATACACTGTCTCTGGCTTGCAATTACATTCTGGAGGTCTTGACTATAAATAGCTAACTGTATTATTCCTCCAGAGATTCATCCAGATCATCATTGATACATTGGTTTATTTTATACTGTATCAGTCACAGGAAGCGTGTGTGTGTTTACGCAAAGCGGTGCAGCCATTTATACACTTAATATGGACCAAGTGGGGAGGGTAATCATTGAAGGTTGGGGTGAGAAGGAGAATCTGGCTGAGGATGAGGACTTGGGTGAGGGTGGGGGTCTGGGTGGAGGTGGGCTGGGTGAGAGTGAGGGTTAGGGCTGGTGGGGGTACCCACATCAAATAGGAATCCTCTCGCCTCACAGAACCAACACCCAGCTGCTACAGTAGCTCGTCTGGTGACAGGATACACACACACACACACACACAGAAACACTGCAATACCTTTTTCCCCACACACACACACATACTGTACAGGCAACAGCAGTTGCAAATTTGCAAACCCCGTTCCACAAACATACACATATACACACACATTCTTTGATTCTGTCTGACTCCCCCCCCCCCCCCCACACACACACACCAGCCTCTTCCATACACCATTGCTCTCCACAGTGGATGTGACAAAGGAAACAGCAAGGGAGCGTTTGACAGTTGGAAATAGCTTCCTCTACTAATTACCGTAGCAGCTAGCTAGCTCTCCTTCCATAGGGATTAGTCATTCACTCTCTCACATACACACACACACACACAAACATACACTATGGTGACATTATTCACAGAATCCACCATTGGAAACACAGGAATGTTCATATGCATTACAACACAAATACACACACAGACACACACACAGATAAAAGACATCAGCTCCATTGGTATTGACACTGTTGACTGGTGCTATTGAATGGAGAAATGTTTACAGAAAAACCAAATCCTAGTTGTGTGTGTGTGTGTGTGTGTGTGTTTATGCGTGAATGAACACACACTTCAATAGGAGAGATGATGTAAGTGGTGCTGGGTTGGTTGGTGTTATTCACATGGAAATGTAGCAACTTGGAGATTATACAGTAAGATTCCCATACCAGAGGACTAATCAGAGTCGCTTCCTCCTCTCAGAGATGGAGGCCAACAACATCGCAGTCTGGGAAGAAGACTCAGCTGACAGTGTATTACCATTGAGAGCAAAAGCTGGCAGATCACAGAGAAACACACACTTGAACACTCATACACATGGATCCTCACACACTTGAACACTCATACACATGGATCCTCACACACTTGAACACTCGTCTACTCTCGCACTCACTCTGGAGGAGGGGAGACTGAGGAGGGGAGGAGGAGAGAAGATGGAGAGGAAGACGAGGGGGAGAAGAGAGGAGAGGGAGGGAGAAGAGAGGAGAGAAGAGGAAGATGAAAGGAAGAAGAGAGGAGAGGGAGAGAGAGAGGGAGGGAGAAGAGGGAAGAGGGAGAGGGAAAAGAGAGGAGAGGGAGAGGGAATGGAGAGGGAGTGGAGAGGGAGAGGGAGAGGGAGAGGGAGAGGGAGAGGGAGAGGGAGAGGGAGAGGGAGAGGGAGAGGGAGAGGGAGAAGGAGACAGAGAGAGAGAGAGAGAGAGAGAGAGAGAGAGAGAGAGAGAGAGAGAAGAGATGGGGAGGAGAGGATGGGCTGAGGATCAGAACACACAGAGGATGAACCATGCCAATCCCTTTATGACTCATCAGCAAGGTCTCCATCAACAGTTTAGGGATTATCTGCTCTCTCCCACTGTGTGTGTGTGTGTGTGTGTGTATGTGTGTGTGTGTGTGTGCATGCACGTGCGTGTAGGCGAGTGCATGTATGTTTGTGTCCGTTACTGCGTGTGTGCTATAATTACCATCAATATTTCCTCTGTTGTGCTCACACCACAGAAAAGAGATCCAGCTCCCTCTTTCTGCCCCTCCTTCTCCTCTTTCAACTGCACCTCTGTTTGCTCCCCACCTCTTTCTTTTCTCTCTTCTCTCTCCCATTTCTCACCCCACCCCAACCCACCCCACCCCCACCCCACCCCACCCCACCCCACCCCACCCCCACCCCACCCCACCCCACCCCACCCCACCCCAATCCCACCCACCCCCACCCCACCCCACCCCACCCCACCCCACCCCGCCCCACCCCCACCCCACCCCGCCCCGCCCCGCCCCGCCCCGCCCCACCCCCACCCCCACCCCACCCCACCCCACCCCACCCCCACCCCACCCCACCCCACCCCCACCCCACCCCCGCCCCACCCCACCCCACCCCACCCCCACCCCACCCCAACCCCACCCCCACCCCCACCCCCACCCCCACCCCCACCCCACCCCCACCCCACCCCACCCCACCCACCCTTTTCAGTGTCCTCGTCTTTCTTCTTTTATTCGGACACTCTCTTCCTCTCTCCCTGTTTTATCTTCTATCCTTCTTCCAGCTCATCTCGTTTCGAAGCCAGAATATTACACACAAAGAATCATCCCTGGACCTCATCCACAACAATTGGCCGGGCTTCATTCACAACAAATAACTGGACTTCATCCACAATGAGTCACAGGACCTCATTCACAAAGAGAAAGAATCTTCAATGTGAAAAGCTTGGACAAAGGCTTAAGGGGGTCAGATGGCTGAGCGGTTAGGGAATTGAGCTATTAATCAGAAGGTTGCCGGTTCGATTTCCGGCTGTGCCAAATGACGGCGTGTCCTTGGGAAAGGCACTTCACCCTACTTTCCTCGGGGGTAATGTCCCTGTACTTACTGTAAGTCGCTCTGGATAAGAGCGTCTGCTAAATGACTACATGTACATGTGTCTCCAGAGAGCCCAGCAGTGCCATGAGCAGGGAGTCCAGGGGAGGACTGTTTGAACACCTGCTTCAGGTACAGGCTGAGCCCAACTCCCCCAGGTGGCTGTCATGGGGCCTTCATGTACTGTTCTTGTCACTTCTATGTTTTGAGAACACACCACACACAACATACACTTCCTCCACTGTGTGAGATGAGAATCACACACACACACACAGACACAAAGTTCTCCTAACGGTGGTTGGGGGTCTGAGAGCACCAAAACAGGACTAGGACATCCTGGTATTATTGTTTTCCTAGTAGGAGGTAGTGGCCTGTCTGAGCCAGCCCCAGCCTCCACACAGCCCCAGCCTCCACACAGCCCCAGCCTCCAAACAATGTCCAGGCCCTAGCCTCCACACAGCCCCAGCCTCCACACAAGGTCCAGGCCCTAGCCTCCATCCGGCCCCAGCCTTGGCCTATTGAGATCAGAGGCTGCCCACATACTGCCAAGCCCCTCCCCCTCCACCTCCCCACCTGCTCTCCTGTCTGCTGCAGCAGGAAGAACCTATCGATCTGTGACCTTTCACGCCACGGCGTGGAAGGCAGAGGAACATCACAGGCACACAGGAGAGATCATCTGAACTTTGAATCTGTCCATTCATCTGTGTGTCTCTCTCTCTCTGTCTATTTATCTTTAGACATGGTATCTATTTATCTATTTACTTTAATTGTACTTGCACCTTTTGAGTTTCATGTTGTTTAATTGTAACTTGTTTAACTGCATGCTTTTATGGTTCTTCCCTTTGGCACTTTTTTGGTTTTTCACAATGTATGCTTCATGTTTTGGCTGCTTGCAATGTTTGGGGCTACCTCGTTGTTATGATCAGTTACCTATGCTCTTTTGTAAAGCTCTCTCTTGGAAGTCGCTTTGGATAAACGCGTCTGCTAAATGCATAAATGTAAATGTATTTTGGTCTGCAAACTCACATAAGGGATATTCAATCAAATGGTTTCACACACACACACACACACACAAAGTCCTTAATCATTTCCCCAGTTCATATTCTAGCTCTTTCTTTAGAAACTGTAAGAGAGCTGTTTAACACTTTTCCACACACACCAGCCAACCCACAGTGTTCTCCACCCCCCCCCCCCAATGCTCCTGAATTAATCATCTTCAGAGAGAATGGAAAGGTTTGGCCTGGAGGATGTGGAACTAAACTGCATGACTTCTCCAAGACTACCTGAATCCTCCATGTCCCTCTCTCTTATCTCCTCATTTCTCCTCCTCCAGCCCCCTACCATCTCCTCCTATCTCCCATCACCTCCCCTCTTCCAATGTCCTCCTCCTCCTCTCCCTCATGTCTTCTCCTTCCCTCCTATCTCCCTCCACCCCCACCCCCCCCCCCCCCCTCCTCCTCTCCCACCTATCTCCTCCCCTCCAGAGTCTGTTGGCCATAAATCGTAGGCTTCCTGGTCTGGGGCCAGGATGAATAAGTCATGAGCTTCTGCCAAGGCTTGAGGGGGTGGGGAGGGGGGTAGGGGGGTGGGGAGGGGGGGTGGGGTGGGGTGAGGGTGGGGAGGAGCCCCCTAACCAAAACTCCCATCAGTCAGTTCACCACCACTCCGAAGGGGGACTACTGTTGTACAGTCCAAGACAAAGAGACTTATTTATGCCCAATTAAAAATGACCTTGAGTCGCGACTGGAGAGTGCAGAGTGTGTGTGGAGTGTGTGTGTGTGTGTTGTAAAGTGTCTGTGGGTGATAATGTGCAAGTGTGTGTGCGTATACACATTTTATAAGTTCTTCTCTTATGAAACTCACTTTGTTCTGCTTTGTTCTGTCAAATACTTCAGTCGGTCTTTGGTTTAAACATTCACCCTGATCTTTCTGTCAATATTCCCACTCCTTCTGAAGTTTCAGCTTCCCAGCGGTGGTTTTCCGGGCTAATCTGTACCGACTGAGGGCAAATCAATGTCCCCCTTGGTGATTAATTGAGATGCAAGAGTCTCTGTCGGTGACTGTGTTGTTGATCTCAAACAAGCTTGGCTTCTCAAACCTTGTTGTTGACATGAACTGCTTTGGTCCACCTGGACACAGGACATCATGTCTGCTTTAGAAACGGCTTTGTTTGTCTTTTACAAAGCCTGGTATTCTTTTATATAAAATGACACATTCAATAACACAGATGAAGACACACGCAGTGTCTTAGAACAACAGGACTCAACCACTCAAAATCATTCATGGATACACTTAAAGTGCAATAACTCACCGTGCAATAATTATATTTAAGTGATCTTTTTATTATATCTTGTACTAACTTTACAAATTTCTACATTTACTCTTCTGTCCACTTTGCTGCTGTACTGCCCAAATGTCCCCATTGTGGGACAAATAAAGGTATATCTTATCTTATCTATTGTCCTCAGATTGAAGGACCGCTCGTTTTGTTTTTGGCGTCTTCTTTTGTTGACGTCCTCCATGTACCCTCCTGTGATTCATTCAGACTGATGAGGATGTGTGTGTGTGTGTGAGTGTGTGTGTGTGGGGGGGGGGGGGGAAGGAGGCAGGGTTGACGTCAGCTCTGCCAGTGTCAGCTCCCACAGGCTTTATTGTTCCGTTCCTTAAGAGGTTGACCTGCGGAGGGTGATTGTGTTTTGTGCGTGCGTGTCCACGTGTGCGTGTGTGTCTATATACTGAATCCTGTCAACAATTATAGTCCACGCACTAGATCTCAATATATTACACACACACACTATGACTGGGACTTCAGAAGCACACTCTTAGATCCTTATTTCCTGTGAGTACAAACAAGCCGCAGAGAGAGAGAGAGAGAGAGTAAGAGAGAGAGACAGAGAGAGAGAGTGAGAGTAAGAGAGAGACAGAGAGAGAGAGTTAGAGAGAGAGAAACAGAGAGAGAGAGAGAGAGAGAGAGAGTTAGAGAGAGAGAAACATAGAGAGAGAGAGAGAGAGAGAGAGAGAGTGTCTGTGTGTCCTCGGAGAGAGATGCGGAAGTTTACAGTTTGATGAGAAGATGTTAGCTATCAGCAGGGAGACATGACACATCCCAGCTATGCCCCAAACACCCTTGGAAACAAGCTGTGATACTTCTGAAACACACACACACACACACGGACAAAAAAACTCTCCTTGAGAAACGCACCCACACTTACATAACACACACACACAGATCTGAAAACCAACGGCTTGCCAGGAACAAGCGTTGCAAAACCTGGAAAAAGAGTCTGGCATAATTGATCTACTAAATGCCGCATTCACACAGCACTCTGCTTCTTAGCATCAGGGACATGACTTATGAGCTTAGACGCACCAGTGGGCTTCCTCTGAACTAATCCATATTCACATGTAGATTGTAGTGCAATGCACAACGTGTTGGGTCATGACTGGTGTCAAGTCAAACCCCCTCCCATGGTCGACTGTCTTGCATGTTAATCAGTGTGTCAGCATCAACATGTGTAAGGGTGAACTGTGGCAAATTTACATTTATTCAATTAGCAATTTGTTCAAATTGAACGAGGATAAAAAAGATTGAGGGACAGATGGATGGATGGCTGAGGTGATGGATGGATAACCCTCAGTACAACAGTTGCAGTAAAACAGGGTTAGGACAGGATTAGGACAGGGTTAGGACAGGGTAAGGACAGGGTTAGGACAGGGCTAGGACAGGGTAAGGAGAGGGATAGGACAGGGCTAGCACAGGGTTAGGACAGGGCTAGGACAGGGTTAGGACAGGGTTAGGACAGGGTTAGGAGAGGGATAGGACAGGGCTAGCACAGGGTTAGGACAGGGTTAGGACAGCTGGGGAGGGGATTCGGGTATCACCAGGGAGGACAGACGGACCAGACTGAGAAATGGCATAGTGAGAGAGAGAGAGAGAGAGAGAGACAGAGAGAGACAGAGAGATAGGGTTAGAGACAGAGTTAAAGACAGAGAGACAGAGACTTAGAGAAAGAGAGAAACAGAGACAGTTTGAGACAGAGAGACAGAGACTTAGAGAAAGACAGAGAGAGTTAGAGAGGTTCAGAGGGAGGACTAGTGCAGAGCAGGAAGAGCGAGTGTCTCAGTCTTTATCATCAAAACGGAGGTACAGTACAGTGACACTGCAGAAACACAGAGGGACACCGAGGGACAAGAGAGATGCCGGCAGCCTCTTCAAACAGCACGGAGCATCCCAGGCCACCTAGCGCTGTTCCCAGCCACTCTCTTCCCGGTCAAAGGAACATTCCGTCTTGTTCTTGAGGCAGTGATGCGTTACGGAGAGCTGGTCGGCCATGTCGCAGGAAGGCTGTGGTTTGAGATTGCAGGGTCGTTCTAGACTGGAAGGATGTGGTTAGGTCTAGTTTTGTGTTCTGGTGGGTGTAAGTGGTTGAGTATGAGGGCTTGGTTTACTGCAGGGTTGTCGTGATCTAGTCTGTTGGTTAGTAGTTGATGTAATCCAGCCTTCTGGTAGAAATCCAGTGTCGGGGTGGGCTGAGACCAGGAAACATTGTGGACAACCTGCATTCCTAAAGCAGGCCGCAAATCTCCTCAGAATCACTATACAAACAAAGCGCTCAGATATCCTCAGATCATCTTTCAGTCGTGTGCGTTGAAAGCTTTACTATGATACTTGAAGATGTGTACAACCCCCTGGACAGCTCCCTGTCACGTGGTACACAGAAAAGAGTCCAGGTTTAGGTCGAAGCAGACTGCTTAGGCTCTTTAGGAGGGGGGGGGGGGGACAGCCTGGTGTGAGAGACTGCTAATGGGCCCACAGAGGCTTGTATCTAAAGTAGGTGCTGCTTTAGTGACAAAGATCCTGTTTGAGACTGCTGAAAAACAGTGTCTGGGGTTAAAACAACCATAGATATGTTCTTCTAGGCTACATTGTCCTGAAGCATATCGTTCACTAGAGAGTTGATGTAGTGAAATACCAGTGAATGGGCTGCCTTGCCAGGCTGCCACAAACACTGGCTATAGCTGTGAACCCATGGTGCTCTCATAACACATCCTGGTGGGTTGTTATACTGTGATGACATCACACAGTCGAGCGCTAAACCAAGGAGACCCACCAACAGGACGGTCATGAGTATCAAGAGCCGTGTACCCTTCACACACACACACACACACACACACGAAGCCCGCTGACAGTTTCTGCTACTCTCATTAGCAGTATATTAACATAATGCAGGATTTCAAAGAAAACGCTGCTTTCATGTCTCTGTTCAATTTAGATAATTTTGTGGATATTAAGCACAAAGTCTCCTTCAATCAACAGTCTCCCCAACTAACCAGCTCCACATCCAAAACACAGTGAACATCGCCCTCTAGTGTCTATCTACTGAATCACAATGGGTGAACACACATGCACACATTAACATATACACACACGCACACACACACACAGCAATCAATCTCCACAGGAAAACACACAGCCGTGGACTAATTAGAATCAGCGTGATCTTGCAACAGGCCAGTTGACCCAGCAGTAACATTTGTCTTGCCCGCATACGTCAGTCCAGTATTGGTTCTCCCTTTGATCCTGCGTTTGAAGAGCAGCAACTCCATTACCGTGGTGATGAGAGTGGCTGATGGAAGTGGCCGAGCCCCCTGGCACCGCACCATGACTCAGCGCTGACTCACAGGAAGTGGAGTTTACGCAAGCCGGCTGTCGCCTCCTGGTGTGTCGTGCGCAGAGCGGGCGCGGGGTCGGCTTGTAACCTCATCATAAGGAGGTGTGTGTCTGTGTGTGAGTGTGTTTGAGAAGAGGGTGGGGGAGAGTGAGGTAATAATTCAGACATGACTGATGTGTCAGTGTTGATTCAGGAGAAGAAGCAGAGACCTGGCTCTGAGCCAGCATGAATATGAATACAGGTGATCCATGACAGGAGCCACACATACACACATGCACAGGCACACACTCGCACACAAATGCACACACACACAAACCCACACACATACGCGCGCGCGCGCCCGCACTTACATCAGTGGCAACACAACGTAGATCCTATGTCGTTATCGTCAGCGGGTGTTGAAAGTGGAAGAGGAGGAGTCGACATGTAATGAATGCTTCCAGGTGCGGCTCTCATTTCTTATCTGGCTCGGTGCTATCACAACACGACTCCCTGACGGAGCGCAGAGACGGAGCGCAGGGAGGAGGCCCAGCCATGCACGGCCCCTACAGGAAGCTCCATACAGAAAGCTCCACACAGGAAGCTCCATACAGGAAGCTCCATACAGGAATCTCCACACAGGAAGCTCCACACAGGAAGCTCCCCACAGGAAGCTCCACACAGGAAGCTCCACACAGGAAGCTCCATAAAGGAAGTTCCATACAGGAAGCTCCATACAGGAAGCTCTCTGGCAGCTGAACAGCAGCAGCTGGAGTTGGAAGGTGGAGGAGGGCCGTGTGATCATGAGCGCTTTCCACAGCCTGCTGATGTGGAAAAGGACGTTTGTATCGACGGGTTCTCGAAGGTTCTGAGTGGGTCATCGTGACGTATCGAGAGCCTTGAAGGTTCAAGAGCCAAAAGACAATGCTGCGCAATCTTTCGGGCTATTAATCAGGTTTGTGGTTCGATTCCCGTCCGTGTCAAATGACGTTGTGTCTTTGGGCAAGGCACTTCAACCTACTTGCCTCGGGGAGAATGTCCCTGTACTTACTAGAAGTTGGATCTGGATAAGAGCGTCTGCCAAATGACTAAATGTAAATGTTTTTCCAGGCTTTCCCCTTCAGCTGGGAGGCTTGTTGGTTAAAAACGAGGTTGTCAGAAGGTTGTGAGTGTCAGAGAGGGCTCTGAGGCGATAAGAGAGCATCTCTGTTGGGCTGTGGGCAGGAGGCTCCACAGAGAACTGGAGGTATGCAAGGCTTTACCCCCACCTCTGCTCCTTCCACTCCTCCAGCCCTTTAAGAAGCTTCCTTTCCGTGAGACAGCTGGCTTATCACTCCTCTGGGGCATCACACTGAGGCGCTCCACTTTCTGCTGACTCACCACTCCCAGTGGTCAGGGGAATGTGGTGATTAAGGTGCGCACGTGTGTGTGTGTATGTGTGTGTGTGTGTGTGTGTGTGTGTGTGTGAAAAGCAGGCATTCCTGACAGTTTGGAAAGCATTTAGGTCTCAGTAGTTAAAAATAAAGTGATTAGCTATAAATAACATCCAGACTATAAACCTCCAAGTCCCACATCAACTGTCCTAAGAACCAGACACAAGATATCTGCTTAAGAGTAAAGACAGAAGGAAGGGAAGGAAGGAAGGGGAAGCGTTTGAGCCTTAAGCTTTGGCTTGCACTACTACCACGCTAAAGTTTAAATCCTGTTAAGACGTCTTTGACGGCAGTAAACGTGAGAAACAACTAGATCCACATGTAACCTTTATTTCCTTATCTCAGATAACCATGATAAAATTGAACTTCGGCAGTTACACCCCGACGCTACAAAAACCAATAAAATTGGAAGCTCTTTAAAGTCTTTATTCAAAATAGCTGTTGGAAGCAGACGGATTTGCCCTGGGATATAACTCTAAAGAGTATTGAGCCCTGGCCTATTACAAAGTCAGATAGCACAGCCTTCAAATAGCCTGGTGGCATTCTGAAATGTATTACCAGTTTAATAGTGCACGCCTATAAAACACATCATCAACCGTGATGTCATGTCTGCAACAACCGCAACCGCGACGGTCCCTGGAAAGACCACAAGAAAGAGGAACTTACCATGGCAAAAACATTAACACACACAGTCGTACACAAACAAGCTTGTCACTGAGACCACTGTGATAATAAAAAAAAGCATGTACTATCTTACCCTCTCAGATCCTCCATCGTGAGTCCATCAGGGTCCGGCAGTTGACGTGGTCATCCAATCATGGTGTCCTACGGCCCATCCCTACAGACACACAGACGCGAGAGGCTAGTTAGCATGCAGCTGATGGAGGCTTTGGTGGGTCAGTGTTCACCTGGGGGTGGCTCTGGTGGGCTTAGAGGGAGGAGGCCCATGCTGACCCCTGGGGTTGAGTGATGAGTGGGGGGGGCCTCTTGAACCAATTTAACTGTCATCCCTCTTTTGGGAGGCGTCAGTGAGGCATCCCTGATCTCAGGGTTCACTACTTCTTCCCTTTACCTCTCACCTCTTATCTTCTCCTGTTCTCCCCCCTCTCTTTGTCTCTCTCAATCTCCCACTCGGTCGCTGCCTTTTCGAGTTCTTCTTCATCTCTTTTTACCCTTCCATCCCCTCTCCTCCCCCGCACCCTTCTTTGAGGATAGGATTTTGAGTAGATGTCCCTGGGACCACTGATTTATCACGCTGGTAACCTCTCAACCCGAACTGTAGCCTCTCTCCTACTCTCACTAACCCTAAACCTGGACCTAACCCTAGAATGTTTAAGGTTAGGGTTGGGTTATGGCTAACTCTATCCCTGATAACAGGTTTGAGGTGAGGCATGGTCGCAGAGTCAAAGTCAGCATTAGGGTCACCGCTAACCTTAGCCAAAAAGCTAAACCTAACCCTAACCCTTAAAAATCTTAGGGTCAGGTTTATGGCTAGGCAGTGACCCTAATATTTACTTTGACTCTGCTACCACACCTAACCCTATACCTGTTGTAGGATTACGGATAGAGAGACCATATTCTAACCCTAACCATGGCGGTAGTACGCACAACTTTCCCTATGAGCATCCTACAAGTAACAGCACACATTCATCTTCCAGTCAGCACCCCCAACTTCTCCAAACATTTCATGATTACAATTCCTAATATTATGCGTGTGTTAATTCTGAAGAATTATGCAGAGAATGATTCACAGGCACAGCACCTGCTTAAAGTGTTCTCCAGTGGTGGGGCTCTCCTTGGCCCGGAGCTGGCTGAGCAATTAGACTCAGCATCTGCCTGAGAGAGGGGGAACATTGGGTTGAACTGTGGGGCGCACTGTTCTTTAGACCACATAAGACTCAGCCCAGCTGTATGGGAACACTGAGATGAAGCAGGCAGCAAGGGTGGTCCAGCTGCAGTGATGGAACAGAGTAGAATATTTATTAATGATATACTAACGTATACACAGACACGGGTGTGGAGAAGCTCTCTTAAATACTGTTTTGATGAAAAAGGAATCTTCTGGAACCTCAAGTGATGGAATACGTTTGTACCTGTAGTGTACATAATCAGCAATATCAGGAAGCTTGTTCAGTCTAACTGCACCCTCAAGCAAGCAGGTTCTTCAAAGATGTAAATAAAGCTGTTTCATGTCCCTTAGCTGTAATGTGCTTAGAATATATATCACCAAATATCGATAGTCTTCAAGCCTGTGTTGTATCCTCTGCCAATAGCCCTGGGGGTCTATGAATGTTACATAACAGGACTATAAGAGGATATGCAATGTCCCAGAAGATGCCTCTATAAGTTAAGTGCCACTAAATCGCTTTTTCATTCAAACCCCCGACGGTCGGTGTGTTTGTGTGCTCGGCCCAGACTCTACTCCACCTTCTCATCGCAGCCTTCTTCATTCGGATCTTGTAGTCTTCCATCTAGTCATGCATACTGATCTGTACTGTAACTCTGAGGAATGAGCAGCCGTGACCTGCCCAATGTATCAAACATGCATAGGAAACAGATGTATCTCTGATGCATTCATTTAACCTCCTCTATTCTGTGTGTGTGTCTGTGTGCGAGTGTATGTGTGGGTATGTGTGTGTGTATGTGTGTGTGTGTGTGTGTGTGTATGGGTGTGTGTATGTGTGTGTGTGTGTGTGTGTGTGTGTATGGGTGTGTGTGTATGTGTGTGTGTATGTGTGTGTATGTGTGTGTGTGTGTGTGTGTGTGTGTGTATGTGTGTGTGTGTGTGTGTGTAGGGTGCCCTCAGGGCCAGGCCTACTCAGGAGCAGGAGGCGTTAATGCGTGCTCTGACAGAGAAACAGCATGGAAAGAGAGAGGGAGAGAGAGATCGAAATAGATGGAGAGACAGAGAGAGAGAAAGAGAGAGTGAGCGCACGAGAAAGAGACAGACAGGCAGACAGTGAAAGTACACAACAAGCTGTGGTAAAAGTGATTTACGGCCCTTCTGAGTGCAAGGTGACATTTATCACCTTTGATACCCCTTACATTTCCATACGCAATGAGACAGATCAGATTCAAGCTTGTAAAACCAGTGTGCTGGGGCATCGTAAACTGATCAGACACTCAGCAGAGTGGAGGCTCATTTCCTGTTTGTCACTTAGCCCTGTCATCATGTTAGATAGGTCTGACTGGTCCAATCATTACATCATTTGTTGTCGGGCAACAAAGGAAAGCCCCTTGTGAACTGGCATTTCCTGTCACATGACCTCGTAATCTCACCGGACTTCCAACCTACACACACACACACACACACACACACATACACACACATCTTTTCATACACACACTTGCACACACACCTGAACATTATAGACATACATAGGTCTTCATGTAAACACTGCATGACATACATTCACAAGTATGAACTCACACACACACACACACACACACACATTACTATTGCCTATATTTCTCCCTTGTCTCTCAAACACACATACACACACACACACACACACATATATCACAAACACACACACAAATGCGCACACACTCACAGTTCCGTATTTCCCTCTTTCTCCAAGACAATCGGCTGCTTGCCCTAACTCTTTCCTGACCCTATTGTCAGAGCTGTCATTTCCACATGTGTGCCGGCCATAAAAAGAAGAAAAAAGGCCAGTGCCGCCTAGAAGCATCCCTTTCCTGAGCAGAGGGGTCACAAGCTGTCTGCTATAAACACAGGACACACCTTATCCCAACAGTTTCCTTCACCCCATACCCTACTTACCCTGAACCTTGACCGATACAACACATTTCTCTAATTTATAGTGAATAAATGTGGACATTGGGGTAAACTATTTACTTAGTCAATACTAGTTTTTATAGGTGACCATATTGATGGAGGAGAGGAGTCACAACAGTTAAGTTATACTCATTCGATTGAATTAAATGACATATTGTAGTTTAACACCTGTTCCTTGCATGTTGGCTGGATATAAAATATCGACTAAATCTTGTACACAAGATTATCGGTAGAACGGATTTAGTGTATGGACTAGTTGAATAGAAAAGTTGTCCATTGTATCCAACGTGCCATAGGGTATGTTTCCGTACCATCGTCATGACAACAGTGTACGCACAACTGCTGGCCTTTGCAGACACTATAAAGCTGACTTGAATTATAGCTTTCATTAGCCGATTTCAACACAAGTTTTAACGCACATATATTTTACACGGGTTGTATGAAGCATTTCGTAAATCCCAATTGTAGCTCGTCAAACTAATGCGAGTCAAGTGTACTTATTTCAAAGAGTCCACCACAGCACATTAATAAAGATGTTTTCACTCATCACATACCTTCTTGACAAAGAACTTCTCAAAGAAACTCCTCCAAGGGAATTCCCGTTCTCCTTTACAAAGTAACTGTTTTAAAGAGTTTCTAAAAACGTTTCCAAACAAACATCCACAGTAGTAAACTGTCTTTGAGGCAAATTAAAATTAAAGTTAACTATGGCACAACGCAACGTGTGAAAACCAACAGTCTAACTTTCTCCGCCCAGTTTCTCTCATTCGGCCCGCGTTTCATCCCTCAAAGGCTCCATGCTCCGCCTTGATTCTATTCTATTGCTGGCACACAGAAACCACATGGTCTACCCCCCATTCAATTTTCCTGTTTTCGTTGTGTCTATCTGTCCCATTAACGTCAAAAACGATGGTTATTAAAGATTATGGCCTGAGAGATCATCAGATTAGTCTATTGATCAAGGTTTAAAAGGCAACCCCAAAATGTAACAGCATAAGAACACAAATACTGATTAACCAGTACCCAGCAGTCAGGATTGTTTGTCATAACTTCACTGAGTATAATCCTTTGGTTTGAACTTTCCCAGGTTCAAACAACCCGAGTGACACCGGCATTACGGAGATTATCCTTTGTGCTCACCAACAAAAATGTCACGTTGAGCATTTTCTGTGTTGCAACTACTGTGAAGGCCTAGGCGAACCGAGTTCATAAGATCGTTTAACGGCGGAGTTCAGATAAGCTTAGCCAAATTATTTCAATTGTGCCTCAATAGAAGGTCAACTTACACTGACAAATTATCGTCAAATTAATTGCCTATGGCCTATTAAATCGAGTTAATGCGAAACGTTTCTTCAAATAAATGGTAGCCTTGCTGAAGTATTTCTTCAACCAACCGTGCACAACTCTCTGCAGGTAGACTTTTACATTCAGATTCAGACAAAATGTTAATGTCTTACTTGTTATAGGTTAGGCTATTTATAATTAATATAATGGAAGAAGGCTCAAGGATTGTGGACATTTTATATTTTTTAAAGAAAAAGTACAGCATTTACTCTGTAAAGTCAAACAATCTTACACGACTTCAAATGTATATGACCTATAACTTGATCATAATAAACAATAATTTTTGTTAAGCCTATTTACATTTGTCTTCAGCCGGATAACATTTTAAGGCTAAATACTTAAACACAATTTGGATGCAGATCTGATCTACCACTAACAGCAGCTTAAAGACAAAGCTGTCACTTATCAATAAGTTATAAAACGCATGTTGATGAAGTTGTTTTTTGACACTTTTTCTAATCTTGTATTTTCTTGATTGGCTTACTAATAATTGCTAGTTTATTTATCTATAAATAAGCCTGTTTTGTTATAGGTCTAATTATTTGACATTGATAGATTTGCTGACTCAAGCCTAAAATAATAATAATAATATATATGTGAGATAACAATGGTTGTGCCCTTGCCGAAGGCAAAGCACACCCAACTATTAGCATACAAATTGTGCTACGCATCTTCACAATAGTGAACTTTCGCAAACATACCACTAGAGGGCAATGTAGGCTATTAAATGTTCTGGCTGAGTCCATCCACGTACCTCTGGCTCTGGCTGGACAGGACGAGTGTGATAGATATAGCAGTTGTAAACAAAAAAATATGAATGTTGTGATGGAAAATATGTCGAGTAAGTGTGAATCACGAATACAAATGTTCCTGAAATTATAGGGCAAAGGCACAAAACAGCCGAAATATGTCTATAGAAAACATACACCAACAAAATATGTGCCGAAAATGTAGCTAACTTCAAAAAAAATGTTGGCTACTTCATAAGTTTATAGTTTGTGTTCGTCTGTTTACAAGTTTTTCGCATGTTTACTGTTTAATTGCTTAATGCTAAATTCAAACATGAAATCTGTAAAATGATGACGAGCCGGATATCCTCGTTGTTGAAATAAATGGGATTATGGGAAATTGCGTTCTTCTGCCCGTATTCACGAATACATTTTACGGACAATTTACGATGCAAGCACCACAATGTACCTCACACAGCGAACAAAGCGTACGCTGGCTCTTTATTTGCTCCATAGAGATTCTCTTTCCTGGGGTTTTTGAGGTAACGTACATGATCACTTCAGTTTTCAATACCTTAAGCTAACTGGACGGACTGGAAACATAATATACATAATAGCAAGAAGGCTAAAGCCTGTACATAAAATATGCATTGGAGTGAAAAGGTAGCGTTGAGAATAGTAGTCGGCAGCTAACGCTTGCCAAACTACATTTCCAAAAAATAACTTCTCTTTGGATGATACGAAAAGTTAACACGCTCGACATTCAAAAGGCGGTATTTGCGGTCGGATTTTGAGGTAAGACTATTTTCGACATACAGTGTGTAAATATGAACAGACTGGCGGCTGACAGTTTCGATTATGCCGGTCCAAAATCGTTTAATACTGCTGTCTTTGTTTACTATAGAGTGTCCCCGGCGTTCTCATCTATCACGGTCTCATGCCGTGTCATGGGTTACGTGGAAAGACTAAGGAAATATGAAATTGTTACATGGTTTTTGATATCAGTTTTCTTCTGAAACTTTATTGCAACTTCTCACGACAAATATGTATTTAAAACATTCACACTTTCCTCACTCTTCTTTGCAAGTCGGTATTTGTACTGGATGCTATTTGGTCTACCACAAACAGTTGCAAATATGTCGATTTCATGCATTACATAGCCTTTTTACGTGTACCGTGGGTTTATGTATTTCATTTGGAGGATTGGTTTCCCTTGGTAGTGCCAGGGATTATTCTGAAGGAAGCATGGGTTCACAGTGGACAATCTTTCGCTTTCCCTCTCTCGAACTCTGATCTCTCTTTTTCACACATACTAGGGAGGCTATTCCAGACACGCACATACATACATACATACATACATACATACATACATACATACATACATACATACATACATACATACATACATACATACATACATACATACATACATACATACATATACACGCACACACACACACACACACACACACAGCTGGTATATTTTGATCTCTCTGGGGCATCTGAGTCATCAGGGACAGGTGCTTCTCAGAAACAGGTGCGGCTGTAAGTATAACAAAGCCTCACAGTTCTGTCACTACAGGCTTTGAAAGAAAACATCTTTACATTTTCACTATGTTCTGAATCTTACAGTTGGTCCTTCATGGTTGGATACAGGGCCTAGGCAGTTGTAAGTCATGGTTTAGAATTCAAATGTGCAGTGTTGGCCTTTGTCTTGGCGCATTATGTCAGTGTCACATTGCCATGTGACATTTTTTTGAAGTGATTTAAGCTTTTGTGTATGCTATCAAAGGTTAGCGCTTTCAAACAGTGATGTTTTCTATGGAAATATGAGGTGTAGCAGCCTAGTTGAACCAGTTTAGTATTCTCTGCATACCAGCAAAGACAGGGAAACATTACTAGAGTCAGGCAAAGAGCTGTAGAATCTTTCACTTCCTCTTCTAGAACTTTGATTTGCACATACTTGGGCTACCCGTTGTAGTCAAATCTCAGAAAGAAAGGGGTGTGTTATGTCAAATTCATTTGAATACTTGTAGGGGATCCATGTTTAAAACAAATATAAAATATAAGAACAAATAAAAAGGTTTGTTAAGTGTTCACATTTGTCTTGTGAATTTTATAATACAAAATGTAATAGTTACTGTTCTTGAATTTAGTTTCTGATGCTGTTCCGTCTACAACCATTTGTCTTGTCCTTAGCATCATTTTGGTTTGGATCGGGAAGGAAAGCTAGCCACTTTTACACTGGAACTGATTTAATTCTGATACGGTATTCTGATACAGCCCTGTTCATGACTAATTTATGGTTTAACTGTTGAAACCAGACTTAAGTGCAGTGGGTTAAATGTTTTTTGGGAGAACCTTAACCATGCATTGTCACAGTTTCAAAACACGGAGGACAGAGAGGGGGAAAGGAATGAGGTCAACTCTCAGACGAGAAGGAGATGAAGGAGAAGGAGATGAAAGAGAAGGGGTATTAAATCTTCTCTTTTTAATGTAAGGGGACAGTTGAGCAGTGATGGTTGGTATAGTCTCCTACTCTCATAACCCATATCTGACTTCCCCTGGCACACAACACGCAATGCCATCTCTCCAATGAATTAACAAAGTGATGACGGACAATGTGACATATTGAGGCTGATGTGCTGTCTCAGGAAGACCGGGAGGTTGTGTGTCATTACAATCTAAATCACCTTGCCTTGTCTTTCCCAATTGATGAAAATCAACAGCATCAGCAGTCTCTCTGTTACCCTGTAAGTAAGACTTGTATCCTTTGTTAGAGCGGATTCATCCTTTTTGATATCTTGAACGCAGCCTCAGCTTGCCCTGCTCGATATCCAAATGCGCATGCGCGCTGCTGACTCGCAGTAATCTGCTGTTAGCAAGAGATTGCATCTGCGTCCACTGGATTTATCAGAGAGGGAGAATTAAACCCCATGGAATTTTTTTTGCTATATAATGCAATGAAAACAGCCCTCAGTGCAAAGACGTGCAGGCTCTGTGATGGAGCATTGTAAGATGGGTAGTCTTTTATTTCCAAGGCGACAGGGGTGCGGGAGCGAGGATGTATCATAATAGAAGTCAACGAGAATCAGAATCCATGAACGTTGAAATCTTAGTGGAATGGACCAGACGGAATACAGAGGAATTTGCGAAAGAAAACATTATGGATGAGAACTCCAATTAGCATTATTTTTCTCTCTCCAATTTATGTCGTTTTGTTTGGCTTCTGTAGGCTGTGAGCAATCCTGAGTTCAATAGCCTAGGCTACCCACCATTGGACAGATCCCTAGACTGCGCTGGAACCGGACAGATAGCTTGCTAAATAGAATGTTTAAAGAAATTCGGTTAGTTGCCAAACCTTGCACTGTCAGCCCCAACTGTCCACTCGGCCTGTTATTAGCGCCTTTTATGAGTTTTACGTGAATCAGTGCAACTACACTGCAAGGACCATGAGCAAAATAGCGGATTCTTTGATATAATATTGGTTCATCCGTTGTCGGCGGTCTAAACTTGCCAACATTTGCGTCTCTTTCGTGTTTTTATTTCAATATTAAGTGTCGTTGTGAAAGTGAGACTTTGGCGAACCTTTTTGAGGGGTTTTGTGTATTGGTATTGAAAACACAAGTCTTTTGTTGGTTGTCTCACTCAGGAATGCACTGTCTCTTGGGCCGTCATAGTTCTGCGTTATGAGAATGACGGGTCGGCCCATTAAAAGCTGTAAACCACAAGCGGATGAACGGGACCAGCACTATCCGACAGAAATGAGTCTGTGTACTCGGGCAGCGTAAATCAGGATCGTCACCCGGTTCACGCCTTCTCTGCATTGGCAAAGGACTGCAGATTTCAAACACTACTACTCCTGGGATGTCACATTGCTGACCATTCAGTAGAGTTGATCTTTGTGGACAGGACCTCCTCTCTTTTTGAATATTAGGTGTAATTAAATTTCAATGTTTAAATTGGCCTAGTAATAGCTCAGTTGTGTTCCTGTAAACCGTGTGTTTCCTCTTCCTTTACAAATCCAGTGCTGGGAGTTATAAAGATGAATTTAGGGGCCTGTACAAAATACAGCAGGGTGTTCTTCCAAAACTCTAATCCCCTGTAACAGCTGTGGTCCCTGTTGCAATTACTTGAAAGATGAGCTATGCTTGTATACAAGCGACAGAATGCCAGAACGTAGCCAGTAGAATTACAGTCTATGTACAAGAAAACTGTCAGAAATACTTTTCGCAAGAGATTTAAAGTTACTTTCCTGTGCTCTGTAAATGACCAAATCAACTCTGCTGGATTCTGGAGACCCCCCCCCCCCCACCCCCTCAACAATCAAAGCGAATCTTAGAACTCAGCATTGAGCGTTCCCCAGGAGATGTTTAGTGAGGGCGGGCCCTGTCCTGTGTTTGTGAGTGTGTCATCCTCTGAGTTCCCGACAGAGAGATGCCCCAAACATGACGCTGTGGGGCAGGAGGAGGAACCAAGAAGACCTGCTTCACCCCGGAGAGGGAAACAACACTGGAGTCCAAGTCCTTTGAGCTACGCTTGTCATTTTCCGTTGTTGACTTTCAGTGTGCTGTGTGTGCGGGCCAGAGGCCTCCTAGATCACCCTTGAAGAACGTTTGTTGGAGGTTTGTTGTTTCTTTGGACGTTTTTGAAAGAAAAAATGGTATCTTCTGGAGGTTTGCAATGACTGACAGCCCCTGAGTGGGGTTGTCTCTCTGGTGCTGCGCCCCCTCCTGCCTCAGGCCTCCTGCCTCAGGCCTCCTGCCTCAGGCCTCCTGCCTCAGGCCTCCTGCCTCAGGCCTCCTGCCTCAGGCCTCCTGCCTCAGGCCTCCTGCCTCAGGCCTCCTGCCCCCAGCCTCCTGCCTCAGGCCTCCTGCCTCAAGCCTCCTGCCTCACGCCTCCTGCCCCCAGCCTCCTGCCTCAGGCCTCCTGCTCCCAGCCTCCTGCCTCAGGCCTCCTGCCCCCAGCCTCCTGCCTCAGGCCTCCTGCCCCCAGCCTCCCTCACTCAAACTGACTCTATGTGTTCTAAGTCTCCTTCTCTGACAAATACTGGCAAGAGGCAAAAACAAAAGACCCCTCAAAAAACATTACCCCCCCCCTCCCTAAAAGTCCATCGTCGTGGCGATGGGGAGCTCCGCCTCGTCTCTCACCGCGGAGACGGAGTCTGACCATGGGTTCCGCAGCACGCCGTACTCTTCGTCGCCTCCTATTGGCTGGCTCAGAAACAGCCACAGCAGCCCGGTGTGGGGCACCACCTTCATCACGCGCCAGCAGCAGGCCCCCCTGCCACACCGGGAGCGCAGGTAAGGGCCCACAGCCAGGCCAAGCGGGGGACAACACCTCATGCCCTCACGCTGGCGTCCCCTGGAGACAGTGCCCGGAGGGGGGGCGGGGGAGGGGCATGTCTGGGGCGGAGAGTTGGCTTGTTCTGTTGACGCACGGAGAGGAAAGAACTAGGCCATGTATTGCTGAACTGGGGAGAGAAGTGTGTGTGTGTGTGTGTGTGTGTGTGTATTGTGCCACTAGGAGTGTTTACAGTGAGTCTGGGGGAGGTTGTGCAGGTGTTGTGATAGGTGTTTGTTAGTCTGGTGCTTTGTCTGTGTTGTCTTTGCTTGGTCAGTATTCACTATCTTTAGCAATCTGTGCTGGCACTCTGAAAAGATGGCACTATAACAGACTGCTCCCTGTTCCTTGTCTAGCTTACTTTAGCCTAGCATGACATAACCAAGCTCTATTGAATGTAGGTCTGACCGCCTATTCTCAAAAAGTCTGACTAAATGCAGATCAGATCTGACAACATCCAATCAAAGTTGCAGTTTGAATGTTTTTGTTTGATGTCCAGAACGTGGCTAAGCTGGATTTGAAATCTAAAATCCCCCCCCCCCACAAGGCTGCATGTTTTCCACAGAGCTGAGTGGATTGCACAGCCTATTAGATTTATTGGAACCGACTTCTTTGACCCCGAGGTAAACTTGTCTGACAATGAACTTGCACAGTGACAATGTTTTTGGTAGGACTTCGACCTAGTCCCACCCTCGATAAGATCCTGTCATCATCTGAGTGTTTTTGAGAGCACAACACAGGCTTCACCGGGAATCATTTGACCTCTGCGAGATGTGCCGGCCAACAGATGGCCGCTGCTGTGCAGATGGCGAGAGTCCCTCTCGCAAACTGACCGCTGGTAATTAATGACGTTGTAGCCCGTAAAACCTCCCAACAATCCACCAATCGTCCCCCCCCTCCCCCCATCCTCTCTCTCTCAACATCTCGTTGGCACAGTAAAGTGGAGGCCTTGTCGTGTAATAAATAATTTGGACCATTTCCAGAGAAGGCTGTCTCTTGTACTTCTTTCAAAAGAGTACAGTCAGTTTCTCCTCAACGCTTTAAACAATGTGAAAGCTTTCCTGGATCGCTCCCACGGTGTCTTTGAGTCCGTCTTTCGAATCATTGACCGTACATCGTCAGAGACGCTACAGGACGGCTGGCTCCGAACGTAGTGGCCTTCCTTCCTCAGCTCATAGCTTTTGAAACAGTCGGCTCTCTTTCCACACACACACACACCATCCCAGAGCAGGGACTTCACCTCCGCCCCGGGGCTAAAGCTGCACGCTGGCCTTGGTGTTGGTTTAGTCATCCTCTGTTAAGCTGGCACCTCTCCTGGAATAAGAAATGGAGGGTTGCAATCGAACCCTTCCTGAGTATTGAGGGTATTGCTGAGTCACTGGGGGAACAATATGCTCCGGTTGTTTGTTATTGATTTTTCAAAAGGCCTATCAAATAACCTTACAATGGATGTCATTATTTATTCAGATTGTCTTCATGTAGTTCTTTCATGTATGTTCACCTCTGCGTGGCTGCTTGTGTCCGTGGTTACTCCGGATTCGCCCTTCCAGGAAGTTGGAGACGCTTAAGACAGGTTCATTTGATATCTCAACAGTCTTGTACAGTTTCAAAGGTATTCGGTCTCGGCTATTAGGAGCGCTTTGTAGTTGCCCATTATTTCCGTAGTGATAAGTGTCTACCCCCCCACACACACACACACACACACATACATGCGGGCGCTTGTTCGCGCGCAAGGCACACACGCACTCCCACCGGCTGTCTGCACATGTTTTCATCATACAGTGATCACTACTGTTTCAGAAAACCCTCTTCCACTGTGTTCACGTGCATCCCCATAGCAACAAGCCTCTGTTTCCATCACCAATCAGACTTCAGCCTCAGTCAGCTGAGCTCACTCACACACACACACACACACACACTCTGCATACGCTCAGACTCTCACAACACTGCTTTTGTGAGTGTGTAAGCGCATACACACACACACACTTAACAGTTTCTCTGACAACACAGCTTTTAGAGGTATTGTTCAGTGGTTCTTGGAGCGTGACACGCCCTAGTGCCTGAGTCTAACGAGGTTAGGCAAGCCCAGCTGAGCCGTGACAGAGCATGAAATATGGAAACAACACTTGTGTGAGCTCAGCTTAAATTTGACATATTTTGTGCATCGAGTTTAGTTCTCCAACATGCTGCCCTGTAACTGAAACACTCTCTTTCTTTGCCTTTTTAGTTCGGTATCTGCCAGCAGACTGTCATTTGGGTGAAACACCACTGCTGTGTTAAGGTGTTTCAGTTTTTCCTGGTCCGAGCTTTTCTCACTGGCCTTGAGAAGCATCGATGGACTGAATCGGTTTAAAATTTTTTTTTTTGTCTTTCTTATTCTTGCTAGAGGCAGCCCACTTGCATGTCTGACATGTAAAAACAGGTTTGTTGTCGGAGCTGTGCGGAGAGGCAAAGAGGTGTTTAACCAACCACGAGTCTACCCTGAAATCCAAACTGTCTTTCGGAGAATCTCTCCTTGTTCCATCAGAGGACAGTCCTGTTCGGCTAGCCGATTGTAACACGTTTATCATTCATCATCTTGAATCATCATTTTAGCGTTTTTCGGCGTAAGTGACTCACTCTCTTCAGACCGCAAGTTTCAGTCCACCTACCATGAAGTTTGTCACTGACGCACCAAGCTAAACTTTCCATGTATTTCTTCTTCTGTGAAAGAGTCAGTGTGTGTTTGTCAAAGGCTGTTCCTGCCCCAAGTTCAAGGAAGTCTTCGTTCTCCCCCCCCCCCCCCCGGAGTCCTCAGCGACTGTCTCTGTCCCGGTCATGATGGATGCTCGTGTTTGATTGTGGCTCCATTCCACTAGCTCGCTTCCCTCTAATTGGATTAAAACTGGTCCACTTGGATTTAGCTAACATGCTCACTAGCCTGTGTTTATGTCTGAATGACTCCACTCCTCCTCCCTTGCTTATTTGCTCTCTGATGGAGAGTTCCACGTCAGGACTCTTCCCAGGCGCACCCGATGAATTTAGCACACACGCTTTCTTACACTCACGTCGTATTGTCTCTGGAAACCAATCCCATTGGCAGCGTGGTAGAGATTTTTTTTTTTTTTTTTTTTACCCTAGGCAATTAATACAATTTCTGAGTTTTCTGTCCTGTTGCCATGGAGATCCTAACATATGCTGAAGGGTTCTAATCTGAGGAAATGTTCTGCGCCTTTAGCGTATGTGGCCTGTAGAAAACCAGACCAGAGCGGGTGTTCCTTATGCACCACTCCAGAGAACGCCTCACAGCGACCTGTACTCAGTATTTAGAGCTTGTGGACGGCAGCCAATGCACCAACTTGCGGTGAACGAATCGCTGATCTTCTCAATAAGCGTTGAATTCAGTGGGTAATATCGGGCCTAAATGTTCGTTTGTGGCGTCTCTGGTTGAGAAATTCCTTCCTGGGTGAAAGGTGCTGTGTCAGCACTGCCGGCCAGGCACCAGAGTCAGCTCCCCATGAGACCTCAGAGCATCACACTGCACCCCTGCTCTACCTTCCTCCTGCTCTGCATCACACTGCACCCCTGCTCTACCTTCTTCCTCCTCCTGCTCTGCATCACACTGCACCCCTGCTCTACCTTCCTCCTGCTCCTGCTCTGCATCACACTGCACCCCTGCTCTACCTTCCTCCTGCTTTGCATCACACTGCACCCCTGCTCTACCTTCTTCCTCCTCCTGCTCTGCATCACACTGCACCCCTGCTCTACCTTCCTCCTCCTCCTGCTCTGCATCACACTGCACCCCTGCTCTACCTTCCTCCTCCTCCTGCTCTGCATCACACTGCACCCCTGCTCTACCTTCCTCCTGCTTTGCATCACACTGCACCCCTGCTCTACCTTCCTCCTCCTCCTGCTCTGCATCACACTGCACCCCTGCTCTACCTTCCTCCTGCTTTGCATCACACTGCACCCCTGCTCTACCTTCCTCCTGCTTTGCATCACACTGCACCCCTGCTCTACCTTCCTCCTGCTTTGCATCACACTGCACCCCTGCTCTACCTTCCTCCTGCTTTGCATCACACTGCACCCCTGCTCTACCTTCCTCCTGCTCTGCATCACACTGCACCCCTGCTCTACCTTCCTCCTGCTCTGCATCACACTGCACCCCTGCTCTACCTTCCTCCTGCTCTGCATCACACTGCACCCCTGCTCTACCTTCCTCCTCCTCCTGCTCTGCATCACACTGCACCCCTGCTCTACCTTCTTCCTCCTCCTGCTCTGTGCTGGTCTCCTCTTGCCGGAGCTTCCTGGTCGGAGCTCATCTGCTGAAACCCAGTCGGACAGTTTCCTCTGTTTAAAGATTCAGGCGTCTGCAGCTGTCTTCCCCACTGACACATTCCCCCATCAAAAATGACCGCTGGTCGTGAAATATTCACCCAGGCTACAGTCAAAGGTCAGGTGCTTGTTTTATATCATTGTGTTATATATTTTTATATATATAATAAGATTTGTCCTCCCTTCCTTAGACGTATTATTCCTCCAGCCACAGAACCCTAGCCACAACAACGAGAGGGTCTCCAGCTGCAGAATATAGTGTGGGAGATATCGGTTAGGCCTGGTCCGGGGTTCTATCACCAACAGCAGGCCAAGGTTATGTCCTTTGGTTTTGAGGCCTTTTGGTGCTGCGTACAGTACGGTGCTGCTTGTCAGAATGAGAGGGGGAGAGAGGGGGATAGAGGGAGAGGGGGAGGGAGGGGGAGAGGGGGAGCGAGGGGGGTGGAGGGGGAGGGAAAAAGGGGGGGAGAGAGAGAGGGAGGGAGGGGGGGAGAGAGAGAGGGAGGGAGGGGGGGGAGAGAAAGAGAGGGGGGAGCGGGAGAGGGGGAGAGAGAGGGGGGGAGGGGGAGAGAGGGAGAGAGGGGGAGAGGGAGAGAGGGGGAGGGAGGGAGAGGGGGAGAGAGAGAGGGGGGAGGGAGGGGGGGAGTGAGAGGGGGAGAGAGAGGGGGGGAGGGAGGGGGAGAGAGAGAGAGGGAGGGGGAGAGAGTGAGAGGGGGAGAGAGTGAGAGGGGGAGAGGGGCGCAGGTAGGAACACGGACATGTTCACACACAGCACTGGTTGTTCACACACAGCACTGGTTGTTCACACACAGCACTGGTTGTTCACACACAGCACTGGTTGTTCTGAGAACATCGTGCATTTCTTCCGAGCACAACACAATGTTCCATCCTCGTTCTGGATGGTACGCATAAAAACCTCTCCTTGTCTGCCTCTCAATGATATGTGATTGTGAGTTTTCATGGCCCAAGGACACATGTTGAAAAGACGTTTCTTTCTGTGCCTCTCAGTCCATAAATATAGACCCAAAGCTTTGCTCTCCTAAAAGCTTTGGGCTGCGATCACTTAGTCAATTGTCACCGAGCTTTTATCCGTAAAACTGCAGTTTCCTGTCAGCCCGCTAAGGTTACCCACCCGAGGTGTCTCTCGTGACAGAAGCTGTTCTGTCACCCAACCCCTGGGATCATGTCACCCCCGTCCACAGTGTGCCAGGACGGGACTTCAGTCTGGCCCTTCTCAAGTCTCAGCAAGATAGAGTTGCAGGATGCTGGAGGAGAGTTCTTCATAGCCAACACTGTCTGAATGACTGTGAGCTCTCCACAGCCTTTCACTGTGTCTGAATGACTGTAGGCTATTGAATCACTGGACTGTGTGAAGGCAAAAAACACGTTTTTTTTGTTGTTTTTTTTTACAGCGAGTCGCCCCTGCTTTTACTCAGCTCTGAGTCAGCACTGACGAAAAAAAAACTAGTGTTCCTGGAACTCCTGTTAGGTCTTATGTTTCATCTTGTCTTGCCGCACTGCCAGAACGCTGCCCTTCCACGATCATCTACAATAGGACTAGGTTGGAAAAAGAACCCAGAAAAACTTCTTGAGCAACTCTTCTCATAAAATCGAGCTAGAGGGACTAGAGGAGTGAGTCACGTCCGTGCCTGAATACATGACCTACTGGGAGAACAACAGGCTCCTCAAGCTAGCCCTCTGCTATCGGGTCCTAACTCACCCCCTCCCACCTCCCTCCCATGTCCCTCACCCCCTCCAACCTCCCTCACCTCCCCTCTGACTGGCAGGGAAGGGAGGGCTAGAGGAATTTCAATCGGGTGGAGGGGGGGGGAGGAATTACTTTCCAGTGAAAAGGGTTACTTTAATCTCAGTTCCGAGGAAATCGGAATTCAGGAAGTGGTGAACAGAACAGGATTGCATCATCAGTACAAGGTCCCACCAACCTCGGATTACATTCTCGGATCTTACCGTCTTCTTTTCCACAAAGTTGAAAATGACAGTTGGCTCTTTGTTTGGGAAACTGTGTGCTAATCTCTGTTGCTGGTGAAGTTGTAGCAACACGTTTCACACTTTCAACACGCGTTCCCACCTGCAAACTACACACCTCTCCCAGCCTCATCTCATCCAGGACTTAAAAAACGCTGATAACTCACTCAATTTGCGAACAAAACGTAACCTGAATAAACTGGTGATGACATCTAGTTCTGCAGGAAGTGTGTGTGTGTGTGTGTGTGTGTGTGTGTGTGTGTGTGGGGGGGGTACCCTTTTACTTTCACAAATCCTGCCCTCAAAACCCTGGCAGGCCAAAACCAAATAAGCGCAGCTAGTTCAGGCAGGGCAATCGGGCAGCACGTGTCATTTATATGGGACTTAAGGTGTCTTACTTTGCCCACTACCACAACCATGTTAGCAGCGCATATCCATTGGGCCACGTCTGATAAGACGTCTCTAAAAGACGCGCGGATACGCACACACACACTCAGCCCGGTTGTTGCATGATCAGTGCTGCTGCCGCCCTCCACCGTCCCCTTCTCCCCCATGCTGTCTGTATGTTCTATCCATCGGGGGATTATATCTCTATTACTCCCTGCCTCATATGGCATGTCATGTATGTGTTGCATTGAGGAGGCAGGAAGTGCTTCCCTTAGATCATCCACTCCGCCAAAGTCAATCTACATGTCCATGTCATGTAACAATAAATGCTCAACTCTAATACGTTATTGTCTTAACTGAACCAAGATAACCTGAGTGTCACTCTGGCAGATGGTAGCTAAGCTGCCCGTCCCCATGGCTACTGGTCCCAGCACTCCCAGTGGGTTTCTTCCAACAATGCTACGCTAAGTGATGCTAACTCAGGCTAACGACCTGCTGGGGCGCTAGTCGTACCCGGGAGATGGCACCGACCCATCCCAGCAGGGTGTCGCGGCTCCAGCAGGCACCTGAGAGTCGGCCAGGGCCGGCTTGGAGAGACGTCAAACGGGGTGGCACTGACATGGTTTGCCCTTCTGGTTTATGAACACTGACAGTTTTGCTTTGCTCTGGAGCTGGTGTTGCTTTCGTTCCTCGGAACGTTTGAAAAAAAAAAAAGTTGTTGTCCGTCCCATCCTCTGCCCTGGCTGTGTCCTGATCTCAGCCCTGATCCTGTCCTAGTCCTAGCCCCAGCCCTGCCCTAGCCTCAGTCCTGGCCCTAGCCTCAGTCCTGCCCTAGCCTCAGTCCTGGCCCTAACCTCAGTCCTGTCCTAGCCTCAGTCCTGTCCTAGCTTCAGTCCTGGCCCTAGCCTCAGTCCGGCCCTAGTCTCAGTCCTAGCCTCAGTCCTAGCCTCAGTCCTGTCCCTAGCCTCAGTCCTGTCCTAGTCCTAGCCTCAGTCCTGGCCCTAGTCTCAGTCCTAGCCTCAGTCCTAGCCTCAGTCCTGTCCCTAGCCTCAGTCCTGTCCTAGTCCTAGCCTCAGTCCTGGCCCTAGCCTCAGTCCTGGCCCTAGCCTCTGTCCTGTCCTAGCCCTAGCCTCAGTCCTGGCCCTAGCCTCAGTCCTGGCCCTAGTCTCAGTCCTGTCCTAGCCTCAGTCCTGGCCCTAGCCTCAGTCCTGGCCCTAGCCTCAGTCCTGCCCTAGCCTCAGTCCTGGCCCTGTTGCTGTATGGATCTTCTGCATTATTGAGCAGGACCAGCCCCCTGGGGAGCCGGGTTTAGGAACAGCACACCACATCCAGCCAATGATCAGCAAGCCAGCAAGCCAGCCACACTGGAGCCCATGTGGGAAAGCTTTCAGCTCTGTTGGCTGGGGATGTAAAACCTTTTATCCTACTGAGCTAGCCTGAGGCAAATTACACCTATACAGCACGTGCATAAACAGCATACAGATGAAGTCATTAGTGTGATGGTTCTGCATGTAGCCTGAAAGCATTGTACATGTCACACAAACCCTGTAATCTCTAAATGCTGACAGTTTATTATTATAATTTCACTGTTTGTCAAATGTATCGAAAGGTTGGAAAAAATATTTTCGAAAAAGACAGAGGGAGGTAGCGACATGACTGAGAATAGAGACATTCCTCATCACCCATGGCCATATGTGAGGGAGATGTTCAAAATTGTCGCTGTCAAAAAGGATTGAGCCAACACTTCTTTACTTGAACTTGAGTGAAAAGATGTAGTCAGTACTTCAACTTTGACCAGTCTTTTTAAACATGAGTATCTGTACTTCTTCTTGAGTGAAGGATGTGTGTACTTTTGCCATCTCTGCTTGTGACGAATACAAACACCTCAGAAATGCCATAACATTATTTACCTAATTATTTCTTCTTGTTTTTTATCCTGCATGCCACGACTGTGCATATTTACTTTGAAATTGTGTATAGGTTTTCTCAACAATTTTGTTTTCACAGAACAATAGGAACTGGGAGAATGGACCAAGACCTATTTTGGGTCTCTTCATTCTGGAATACGGTGTATGGAATTGGCAATTCGAGAAGCAGTATCGAATTTCATTTATCTTGCACCTTCTGTTCTACTGTAGTGATTTGAAAGCTGCCATTCACGTTGTAGACTAATGAAAAGCAGGGGACCAGTATTGATTGAGTACTGCGTAATGAGAAAATCGCTCTCATCATTCTAGTGAATGTGTAGAATGATGATGTTCAGTGAAGTTTGATAAGGCAAGAGAAGGTAGGTTTGTGTTCGGAGACTTAACAATTCTCCAAAAATAATGTTTAGCTGTGTAATAGCAGCCACTCTTTCTAAACAGTACTTTCCAGTGTAATACTAGATTGGAGTAGTACTTTGTTTAGTATCTGCTGTTATGGAAGGACAGCCCATTCCCCTTGTGATGCCTCTTCCCTTTGTTTTGAGACTGATCTGAACAGACACTGCCCCCAGTGGCCATTAGGGGTAACACGTCTTCCAAGTCGTCTGGGCTGTGTGCCAACCGTAGAGAGGCAGTGCTAATGACTGTCGCACGAAGGCCAAATGCCTCGTGGCGAGGCGGGGAGAAGCCGGCGGCAGTGGGCTCACTAGATCTCACACCAGCGCTCCCGATGTGGAGCCCAGCCGGAGGGCGAGGAGGGTGTCCTGTGTCTCCGCTGTAACGCTCTGCAGCCCCTGGCGCCCCCCTGACCCGCTGCCCCTGACTCAGCAATGCCCTGGCTCTCCCCGTCTCCACCCCGCCCTGCTGGCTCAAGCCTATCGTTTCCTTGCAGTCGTTTGTTTCATTTGCCCACGCCTCCACCAGCCGTCGTTGAACTTGATTTAAAGGCTTCCTGTTTCTCCCCCTCCCAATCCCTCATCGGATCCTCTCCCTCCCTCATCCCTTCCTCTCTCTCCCTTCCTCTCTCTCCCTCCCTCATCTCTTCCTCCTCTTTTTGTCCTAGTGGCCTTACTTTACCTTCCTCACAACCCCTCCCAACTCCTGTTACCGTGGCTACCCATAAACACTCACTGCGATTGGTGGAGGGGTGCAGTTGATACACCTCATGAGTGAATAGAGAGGTGTGCAGTGTTGGCAGCAAGGGTGGGAGGGGGTGGGGTGAGAGTGGAGGGGAGTTTGAGGGGCGAAGGGGAGGCAATTGTCTTGCGGTGTTTAATGTGAACTCCTGGCTGTGAGCCCAGTGGGCTGCGAGCCCAGAGGGCTGCGATCCCAGTGGGCTGCGATCCCAGAGGGCTGCAATCCCAGAGGGCTGCGAGCCCAGAGGGCTGCGACACGGAGGAGGAGAAGCTGAAGGGCCAGAGGTGCACTGCCAAGCCCACGGATGGAAGTGTGTGTGTGTGTGTGTGTGTGTGTGTGTGTGTGTGTGTGTGTGTGTGTGTGTGTGTGTGTGTGTGTGTGTGTGTGTGTGTGTGTGTGTGTGTGTGTGTGTGTGTGTGTGTGTGTGTGACTGCCTGTGTGTGACTGCGTGTGTGTGACTGTTTGTGTGTGTGACTGTGTGTGTGTGTGTGTGACTGTGTGTTTGTGACTGACTGTGTGTGAGTGTTTGTGCCAGTTTTCATAAAATGTATCAAAGCAGAACCTCACAGCACAGCCTTTTACTATCATGGCTGTTCAAGATCACAGTCCCTCCATTACTTAGCCCCAATCATGTTTTCCCACCAAATAATAAGCCTGGTCAGCTATAAACTTCTCTCCATTGATGACGGGCATAAAAAATTGGTGATAAAATCGATACGACCCTCTGTAGCCCTGTAACATTTAATGACTTTATGATCACTTTGCACCGGCGACACCAAATCAATTGGTTAGACAGCCGGCTTCTCAGGACTGCCGGGTCTGGTTGGTTCTCCTGTCAGGGACGAAGCTGGCATGACGACCGTTCTTATGGCTGCCAAGGGGATCTGTCTGAAAACAGGAGGGGTCACACTATGGTTTGTTGTCGCTCTTCTGTGTGTGTGTGTGTTCGTGAGTGTGTGTGTGTGTGTGTGTGTGTGTGTGTGTGGTCACACAGGCAGTGTGGCTTCTCTCACATCGTGTGTGTGTGTGTGTGTGAAGCCTAGTACAGTCGTTTTTAAAGACTTGAGATTATTATTTCCCCTTCTGTCACACCTGAACCCTCGAATATGGAACACCCTTCTCAAACCATGAACCTCAGCGCATTGTAAACCCACTGTTTAGCAGGCTCGTAGGACCGTATGTAGTTATGTGTATATATAGTTATGTAGCCTTTCCCACAACCCATGTGTGTCGTGAACCTGGAGACCGAGAGCGTCCACAGCTCATGTGTTTCTACATGTTTTAGTTTTGGGGTGTGGAGGTTGTTATGGGATTGGATCTTAGTACCTTCTCAGCCAGGGGAAAGATTCTTCTTATTCAGCGTGGTGTTGATGGATGGCTGGTTTTGTTATCGTTGACAGGGGTTTGAAAGAGAACACCCTGTATGTTAACTGAGAGGGTTGGTAGACACAGCTAGCAGTTTGTTAGTGTTTCAGGGCTAAGATGTCCTAACCCGGGTCACTGTTGGTTTCTCCAGAGAGTGTGTTTTCCTAACTTCAATTCTTGTTAGTGTTGGAGGGTCAAGTTTCACGTGTGTGTGTGTGTGTGTGTTTAGGGCTAGCCTGGGAGACCTGATATCTAATGGAGCTCGACACAAAACACTAGGACATCCTCCTACCCCCCACTCCCCGCCTCAGGCTTGGAACACACACACACACACACACATACACATACAGCAGAAGAGAGAAACCCTGTACTTACACACACACCCACACACACACACACACACACACACACACACAGCAGAAGAGAGAAACACTGTACTTACACACACACACACACGTATTCTCCACAGAGTGCACCCAGGAGAAGCAGCATTTGCACTCATCCCTCTGTCACTCCTCTCTTACCACCTCTCTGTCATCCCTCGCTTTACTGCAGGGGACCAGAGGGTCAGCAGCGGGGAGGGAGGGAGGGAGGGAGGGAGGGAGGGAGGGAGGGAGGGAGGGAGGGAGGGAGGGAGGGAGGGAGGGAGGGAGGGAGGGAGGGAGGGAGGGAGGGAGGGAGGGAGGGAGGGAGGGAGGGAGGGAGGGAGGGAGGGAGGGAGGGAGGGAGGGAGGGAGGGAGGGAGGGAGGGAGGGACAGAAGGTGAGGTTGTCTCTCCAAAGTCCTCTTGAGGTTCAGTCTGAAAGGGTTTAATGGAGTTGAAGTAAGGCCAGTTATGTGTCCAGGACCCATGGTAGAGTAGTATCAGAGTGGGAGTGAGGCCAGCCCAGTGGGCGACACCCTCAGGAGCCTATCAGGGGGCTCCGACTGGCGCTGCTGCGGTGACTAGCTACACAGCCCTGGAAAAACCCTGCTTATCACAGACAGCCTCCCACAAATTGACTGAATTGATTTTCACTGTTTGTTGCCTTCCAGTCATACACACCAAGATGAACCCAGAGTTCCACTGCTACCTCTAAGAATAGACTTCATTTCACAGAAACCAAGACAGGAATATATATATATATATATTTCTTTTTTTTTCCTTTGCCTAGAGCATGTTGCTCGCGTAGTCGTACAGAAGAAGATGGAGGTGTTATGTCTGTATCGCCAGAATATCTCCAGCTCTGGAGTGCAGCAGAACTAGATTATTCATCAAACACGTGTTAGCAGGATGGTAAGAGCTGTAGCCAGCCATACTCATGGCCACGGAGTGTAGGGGGGCGAGCACAAGCACTAGGTCTGAGGAGGCTCTCAGACCAGGATTCTCTATCTCTCTCTCCTTCTCTCTATCTCTCTCCTCTCTATCTCTCTCTCTCTCTCCTTCTCTCTCTCTCTCCTTCTCTCTATCTCTCTCCTCTCTATCTCTCTCTCTCCTTCTCTTTCTCCTTCTCTCTCTCTCCTCTCTATCTCTATCTCTCTCTCCTTCTCTCTCTCTCCTTCTCTCTATCTCTCTCTCCTTCTCTCTAACTCTCTCTCCTTCTCTCTAACTCTCTCTCCTTCTCTCTAACTCTCTCTCCTTCTTTCTCTCTCCTTCTCTCTATCGCTCTCTCCTTCTCTCTCTCTCTCTCTCTTCTTCTCTCTCTCTCTTCCTCCTTCTTTCTCTGCCTCGCCGCCGATTATGTCGGCTATGAGAGGAGGGGTGGGGGGAGGGGGGATAGGCTTTCTCTCCTCCGCTCTCTTCTCTCCTCTCTCTCTCCTCCTCCCCTCATCCTCCATGTCACACATGAGCTGCTTGAGTGACAGTGACATTTATGGATGCTCTCGGATGGCGACCTTGCCCCCTCCCCCCCCCCTCTCTGACGCTAGCTGCCCCCCTCAGGGGCGCTCAGCCCGTCCCAATGGACACTGCAGGCGCTGTTAGGTCACCAAGCGGAGCGGCGCTACTCCCAAACAAAGTGGTGTGTCTGCTAGGAGGCGTTGGTCTGGACAGGAAGTAGAGATCAGGTGTTCTTCAGAAGGAAACCTGCAGTGATCACGCGTCCTCACTGTTCACCAGCAGCATAGAGCAGTGTTGTAGCTGCCTCACTGTTCACCAGCAGCATAGAGCAGTGTTGTAGCTGCCTCACTGTTCACCAGCAGCATAGAGCAGTGTTGTAGCTGCCTCACTGTTCACCAGCAGCATAGAGCAGTGTTGTAGCTGCCTCACTGTTCACCAGCAGCACAGAGCAGTGTTGTAGCTGCCTCACTGTTCACCAGCAGCACAGAGCAGTGTTGTAGCTGCCTCACTGTTCACCAGCAGCATAGAGCAGTGTTGTAGCTGCCTCACTGTTCACCAGCAGCATAGAACAGTGTTGTAGCTGCCTCACTGTTCACCAGCAGCATAGAGCAGTGTTGTAGCTGCCTCGGGTTGGAGTTAGGCAGGATCCAGATAAGCGGTATTGACAGAGGATGACACCCTGGTGAAGACCTACTGCTGTCTATGATGGATCAGCTGCAGCATTGATTCACTGATATGTGGCACATGACCTTAACTTCACCCTGCAGTCCACATTGACATTCAGAGAGGATAATGAGCTAGGCCACATGAAGTGGAGGTCTCTGTCTCTCTCTTACTCTCTCTTTGTCTCTCTCTGTGTGTGTCTATGTCTCTCTCTCTGTCTCTCTCTATGTGTCTATGTCTCTCTCTCTACTCTCTTCCTCTCTGGGTCTCCATCCCTTGGAGGCTATGCTCTGTATTCTCAAGCAGAGAGCTCTCTGCTTTCCACTTTGTCAATCTCTCCCTCTCTCATATGCTCTCTCTCATTCTCTCTCACTCACTCCCTCTCATTATCTCATTCTCTCTCTCTCATTCTCTCTCATACTCTCTGTCATACTCTCTCTCTCTCCCCGGACCTTCCCTTTGTTGTCCTCGCTCTCCCCTCTCTCCCTGTGCTCTCCCCTCTCCCTCAGCTGTCTCCCCAGTTCTCGTCACAGGAGCATTGTGTATGGATTTACTGCCCTCCAAACCCCCAGGAGCTAGATCTGATTCCAGGGCACTGGCTAATCTCTCTCTCCCTCCCTCATCCTCTCTCTCTCTCTCTCCGTCATCGTCTCTCTCTCTCTCTCCCTCATCATCTCTCTCTCTCTCTCCCTCCCTCATCCTCTCTCTCTCTCCTCATCGTCTCTCTCTCCCTCCCTCATCCTCTCTCTCTCTCCTCATCGTCTCTCTCTCCCTCCCTCATCCTCTCTCTCTCTCCTCATCGTCTCTCTCTCTCTCTCCCTCATCATCTCTCTCTCCCTCCCTCATCCTCTCTCTCTCTCCTCATCCTCTCTCTCTCTCCTCATCGTCTCTCTCTCCCTCCCTCATCCTCTCTCTCTCTCTCTCGCTCTCTCCCTCATCCTCTCTCTCTCCAAGCCCCCTTCTTAAACTCCTGCTTCTTACTCATCTATTTCTCCACCTCCTCTCTTCCCACCTCCTCTCTTCCCACCTCCTCTCTTCCCTCTGTGTTCCTATCAACTCTCTCTCTCTGCTGGTGGGTTTAGAGTGCTGTGCTCTACTCTACTGTTAGAGGCCTGCCAGTGCTGTAGCTGGATCATGCTCCTAAGACTGTGATGATGGTGCAAACGTTACCTTAGTGTCTAATATCTCTCTCTCTCTCTCTCTCTCTCTCTCTCTCTCTCTCTCTCTCTCTCTCTCTCTCTCTCTCTCTCTCTCTCTCTCTCTCTCTCTCTCTCTCTCTCTGTCTCTCTCTCTCTCTGTCTCTCTCTCTCTCTGTCTCTCTCTCTCTCTGTCTCTCTCTCTCTCTCTCTCTCTCTCTCTCTCTCTTTGTGTCTCTGTCTCTCTCTCTGTCTTTGTGTCTCTGTCTCTCTCTCTCTCTTTGTGTCTCTCTCTCTGTGTGTCTCTCTCTGTCTTTGTGTCTCTGTCTCTGTGTGTCTCTCTCTGTCTTTGTGTCTCTGTCTCTCTCTCTGTCTCTCTCTCTCTCTCTCTCTCTCTCTCTCTCTCTCTCTCTCTATCCTCTAGCCACTCCCACTCCCCTGGCTCCATGGCGGCGGCGGTGCGAGGCAGCGAGTGGTCGTGCGGCCGCTGCACCTACCTGAACGCCGGGGCGTCGCCGCGCTGCTCCATCTGCGAGGCTCCGCGGCAGAAGCCCGACCTCAACAAGATCCTGCGTCTGAGCTGCGGCGAGGAGCCGCGCTGGACCTGCCCCCGCTGCACCCTCAACAACCCCCAGGGCTCCGGGGCCTGCTCCGTGTGCGGCTTCGGCCCCTCCCCCGGCACGCCCACCCCCCCCGCCGCCCCCGCCATCTCCAACGGCCTCCTCCCCTCGGCTCCGCCCGAGCCGCCCAGCCCCGCGGCCGCCCCCGCCGTGCTCCTGGAGCCTCGCGGCCAGCCGCCCGCCAAGGAGGAGGGGCTGCGGCGCTCGGAGAGCAACGGCGAGGTGGGCGCGGCGCCGGAGGGGCAGCACGCCGGGTGGGCGTGTCCCCGGTGCACGCTCCACAACACGCCGGTGGCGCTGTCGTGCTCGGCGTGCGGGGGGCCCAGGAAGCTGTCGCTGCCCAAGATCCCCCCCGAGGCCCTGGTGGTGCCCGAGGTGCGCACGCCCGCGCTGGGCTTCCCCGCCCACGTGGCGGCGGGGGCCCCGCTCCTCATCGACCTGACGGCGGACGAGTCGCCGCCGGCCCCGCCCTGCGAGCCCCAGGAGCCCCCCCAGGCCCTCACCTCCCCCTTCAGCCTGTTCTCCTCCCTCCAGAACAACCCCGTGCCCCGGAGCCGCAGAGAGGTGCCCCCGCCGGGGAGACCCCCCAACCCCGGCGCCAACGCCCCCAGCCCCACCTCCCCCTCCACGGCCGGTATCCCCCCCCAACCCTGCCCCCCACTGCCCCTCAGACCCCCCAAGCCCAAGCAGGCCCAGCCCCAGGAGCCCCCCTTCCCCAGCAAGCGCCTCAGCATCCTGGAGGAGGAGGACCAGGCCCACGCCCCGGCCCCGGCCCCCGTCACCACGGCGCCCACCTGGAAGTGCCCCGGCTGCTCGCTGGCCAACCTGGGCGGGGCATCCAAGTGCGAGGCGTGCCGCTCGTCGCGGGCGGGCGCCGACGTCATCGACCTGGTGGGCTGTGAGACGGTGCGCTTCACGCCGGCCAGCCCCTCCAGCCCGGACTTCAGCACCTGGGCCTGCTCCAAGTGTACCCTGCGCAACCCCACGGGGGCGCCCAAGTGCTCCGCCTGTGGCTCGTCCAAGCTGCACGGCTTCCAGGAGCAGCAGAGCTCCGCCCGCCTCCCCTGCCTGCACTGTGGCCTGCCTGGCCCCGCCCCCTGCACCTGCTCCTCCTCTTCCTCAGGACACAAAGCACGTAAACAGGCCCGGGTCTACCCCTCCAGCTCCGCCTCCTCCTCCTCCGCCCTGCTGGAGAAGGCTGGCCAGTGGGCGTGCCCCGCCTGCACGCTGCTCAACGACGTCAAGGCCAAGAACTGCGTGGCGTGCCACACCCCTCAGCAGTACCTGACCCTGCGCAAGGTGACCAAGCCGCTGAAGAGGAGGGAGAGCATGCACGTGGAGGCACGCCGCCGCAACGACGAGGGCGAGGCCAAGGAGCTGTGGGAGAACATCGTCAGCTTCTGTCAAGAGGTAAGAAGAAGAGGCTGCTCCTGACGAGCTGTGGGAAATGTAGTCCTGAGTAAGTGTAGTCCTGAATCACGCCGTTTCTGTGGGATGTTGCTTTTCTATGTTTCCGACTGACATTTTAGTCACTACAGTTTAGTTTAGACGCTACAGTTTAGACACTACAGTTTAGTTTAGACACTACAGTTTAGTCACTACAGTTTAGTTTAGACACTACAGTTTTGTTTAGACACTACAGTTAAGTTTAGACACTACAGTTTAGACACTAGAGTTTACATGGCTTTGTTGACCACATTTGGTTGATCTCCTTCTGACTACAAAATTGTCAAAGGATTCGAGTGTTTTTTGTTTGAGCGCCACAGTTTGTCTTACAAATGGCACATTACGTTACAGTCAGAATGTTTTTAATAAATCAAAACGAGAGAAATGTTTAGACTCACTACAAGGCCAGTGGCTAGCAACAGTCGGGCAAAACAACAAACAGCTTATCTAGCTTGGCTGAGTAAACATGGTGAAGATGAAGATTAGGGAACATGGGGAAGATCTTTTAATAAAGAGAAGCCTTTCCGCTCTCTCATATGTAAGTCTATTTCTTCATCAACAACTTGAGAAGTTGCACTGAAGAGTTGTTCTCTCTCAACTAGCTTGAAGTTTCTGAGCTGTCTAAGTCAAAGCAGGGAAGCAGACTGGGTTGCCTCTCCAGTACTCTCGGTCATTAGCTACGCTGTCATTAGCTATGCTGTCAGTTCCGTGGCAAGTTTACAGGCTATGGCATTAAACGTTATTGTACTCATAATTGGAAGCATTAAATCTCGACGCAGACGCCCAGTGCGAGTGTTTACAGTGTGATACCGGCCCAACGCCAATTCCAGAGAGAAGTGTTGGTGCATCTGTGGTTGCTTTAGATGGGTAAAAGGTCGCAAGTGTTAGTAAAGCACAATGCTCCTGGCTCCAATACCACGCTCCCCCACCTCTCTCCCTCCCCCCCCCCACCTCTCTCCCACTCCCCTCCACCTCTCCCGATTTTCCCCCCCCCCACCTCTCCCTCTCCACCCCATCTCCCCCCCTCCTCCCTCTCCCCCCCACCTCTCCCTCTCCCCCCATCCCCCCCCCTCTCCCCCCCCATCTCTCTCTCCCCCCATCTCTCTCCCCCCCTCTCCCTCCCTCTCTTCCCACGGCAGTCTGCCCGGTCCCCCTATCTGCCTAATTTCAGAGACGCTTGCCAAGAGATGCTAATAGGCTCTGATGTCTGCTTCTCTGCTCTCGCTCGCTCTGTCTCTCTGTCTCTCTGTCTCTCTCTCTGTCTCTCTGTCTCTCTGTCTCTCTGTCTCTCTCTCTCTCTCTCTCTCTCTCTCTCTCTCTCTCTCTCTCTCTCTGTCTCTGTCTCTGTCTCTGTCTCTGTCTCTGTCTCTGTCTCTGTCTCTGTCTCTGTCTCTGTCTCTGTCTCTGTCTCTGTCTCTGTCTCTGTCTCTGTCTCTGTCTCTGTCTCTGTCTCTCTCTCTCTCTCTCTCTCTCTCTCTCTCTCTCTCTCTCTCTCTCTCTCTCTCTCTCTCTCTCTCTCTCTCTCTCTGCTTATAAGTCGATTTTTGATGTCGGACGGGAGTGTTTGTCCCCTTGAAGCACCTCAGAGACAGTATGTCCTTGTGTGGTGACTAGTCACTTTGCAAACTGAAAGTGTGTATGTTTGTAGTCAGATGGACCAAACACAAAAAGAATATTCAGGAGCTGTGTAGAGTGGCTGTGCAGATCTGGTCAGTAGCATGTTGTGGAGGGTCATCAGTGGTTCTGCTCTGCCCCCCCCCCCCCTTCTCTCAGGACGGAGCAGAGATGTCGGTGTCTCGCTGAAAAGACAAATTGACATGGTGACGTGTTTTTTCTTAATAACAAAGTCGACATCACAGAGTCGACCCAGTTTTAATTTGTCCGAGTAAACTTTAATATTTCAATTTAGCTAAGTCGTTAACTCATAAAGGAGACGTCAAAGATCTCAATCCGCCCAACAGAAGTTTAGTTTTTTTAACCATAATGATGTTGACCCCCATCAAGAAACCATGAATTTTCATTAGGCAGCATTTAAATGTCAGTCTGTGTGAATTAATGAGGGTTTTTTGTTGTTTTTTTATATGGAGAAAACCTAATTAGCCTTTTGTAATTACACCCTGATCTCCTGGTAGAGACACTTAATAAAGAGTGATGTTTCTGTGGTGTCTCCTGGGCCCTGCCTCTAACACTTAGAGAGCGAGAGGTCAACAGAGGTCTTTTCCTCGGCAGAATCATAATAGCTGGTTTGGTTCCGTCTCGGAACAGTCGCGTTCCCTCCGTGACGTCTCCCATGGCAACTCCGGTTTGAGCGAGTGCATCCAGCGCCCGTCCCAGTGGATTATGGGTACTGTGACAAAGTGGAAAAGAATCTGCTTCTTCTTCTGTCAGGAGACGTTTCCGCGGCGGGTTTGTGTGCGGCTGTCCTGTCCAGACGGAACAGCTGCCAGAAGGCCGTGTTGAAGACGCCACAGGACGCGTCGGAAGCGTTCACGGGAGATTAGTGGCTGCCTTCGTAAGCCGAGAGCCCAACTGTCATCTCAACATCAGCGCGTCCTCCCTGTTAACAGGGAGGAGGTGTTCACAGGTCCTCCTGATGGACCCAAACTTCCACCTGCACAGCAGAGTCCCTGACCCTGGACCTATCCCCAGCCCTAACTCCAGCTCTATACCCCAGCACCAGTGCTACGTCTAACCACAGCTCCTATAGCCCAGCTCTGTGATGTATTATTAATGCCTGGTTGTTGCGTGGCCAGTTCACCTGAAGGAGCTGTCCCACTGGAAGGATGTTAGCGATAGCCTCTCCCTCTCTCTTCCTCCCTGACAACTCGTTTTAGTCTCTCCCTCTCCTGTCCACTGCCCTTTCCAAACAGTATTGACATTTTGCTCTTTCTACTTCCCTTTCTTCATCATCCACTCTGCTGTCCTCTGCTCTCCTCGATTGACTCCTTCCCTCTCTCACCGTGACCAGAACACATCCACGCACGCACACACACACTCAAACACACACCCAACACCCGCCCTTCATCTTTCCTCCACGCTACACTTTTCCTGTCCTCCCGCGATGTGCTCTCCCTCCCTCCCCCCTCCCTCCCTCCCTGTTCTCTGCTGTGCACGCTAAGGTGAACCCAGGGCTGGGGCCTATTAATAGCGATGCTACCAGAGAAGAGAAGCAGCAATTACCAGCTCCCCTACAGCAAATGTAATCAGTAGAAGTAGCAGCGGGAGGCTGGGGGCGGGAGGGGGGGGGCGGGGGGGGGGGGGGGTCTGGAGCGAAATTACTGAGCACACCGTCCCGGTCAATCTCTTAAGGGACAATTCTCTGTGACGCTGCGTTCAGAGGACAGGGTCGACCCCCTCCAAGCCCCGGCACGCTCTCACTTCCTGTAGCGCTGCTCCCTGCCGCTTAAAGGCCCCGATCGCTACATCACTTCCTGCTCCTGCTGCCTTCGATTACAGAGCTGCTGTGAAGAAAGTGTGTCACTCTCTTAGGAATGGCACGCCCTCAGGGGAAGCTTCCTCTTGGGTACCAGCACCTCTTACAGGGACCTGCTGGAGGGTGTCAAGGTGTTGTGTGTGTGTTTCTGTGACAGGCCTTCACTTAGTGTCCTTGTGACCCTAACCCTATCTGTCCATGCTTACCATGATCAATAGGTTTACTGTAGCGTTGCAGGAAGTGCCATTCACGTACTCTCTCTCTCTCTGCTTCTTTTTCCTTCTTCTCTATTTCTCTCTGTCTTTCTATTTCTGTCTTTATCAGCCTCTAAGGTCCATTCAGAGGCCTGCATGCAGGCAGTCTTCCAGAGGGATGTGTGCAGAGGGAGAGCTCCTGTGTTGTCAGGGTGGTTACTGCTGTGTTGTCAGGCTGGTTACTGCTGTGTTGTCCGGCTGGTTACTGCTGTGTTGTCAGCCTGGCTGCTCCTGTGTTGTCAGGCTGGTTACTGCTGTGTTGTCAGGCTGGTTACTGCTGTGTTGTCAGGCTGGCTGCTCCTGTGATGTCAGGGTGGTTACTGCTGTGTTGTCAGGCTGGTTACTGCTGTGTTGTCCGGCTGGTTACTGCTGTGTTGTCAGCCTGGCTGCTCCTTGAGTGTGTGACTGGTGAGGCGTGTTCAGGCGCTGGCTAAGACCCAGCATTGAGTTACTCACTGCTGGCTCAACACTGCCACTCATGCCTGTGTGTTTGTGTGTGTGTGTGGACTGTACAGTGAGTGAGTGAGTGAGTGAGTGAGTGAGTGAGTGAGTGAGTGAGTGAGTGAGTGCGTGTGTGTGTGGGAGTCAGATGGCTGAGCGGTGACGGAGTCGGGCTTGTAATCAGAAGGTTGCTGGGTCGATTCCCCGCCATGCCAAATGATGCTGTGTCCTTGGGCAAGGCACTTCACCCTACTTGCCTCGGGGGGAATGTCCCTGTACTTACTGTAAGTCGCTCTGGAAAAAGGCGTCTGCTAAATGACGAAATGTAAATGTAAATGAAAATGAAATGTGTGTGAGAACTGAGGGAGAAGCAGATTTTTGGCATGTTTTGACCCTATTTCCAGGCCCTGCAGTCTCCATGGTACTCTGTAGGGGGGTCAGGGTCAGGGTTCACCACAGGACCTCTCAGCTCCTCCCAGCCCCCACCTGCTCTGCTTGTGATTGGGGAAGGGTGCTTTTGCTTTAGTGGCTCGCCGGTTGATTGGCTGGCTGGCACGCCGCTGGGCTGACGTGGATTGTGTGGGAAAGGGGGCAAATCAATCACGGGGGGGGTTGGTGGGGGGTTGGTCTTGCCACCCTCAGAGGGCACATGCTAGAGGCTAGATGACTGAACAGTGGAACTGATAAACAGTTTTGATTTGACAAGCTGTAATGAGCTTGTTTGATGGCTGGATCAGTGCTTCTGGACGGGGGCTCCAGAGAAGCTGCAGGGCGGGGGGCTCCAGAGAAGCTGCAGGGCGGGGGGCTCCAGAGAAGCTGCAGGGCGGGGGGCTCCAGAGAAGCTGCAGGGCGGGGGGCTCCAGAGAAGCTGCAGGGCGGGGGGCTCCAGAGAAGCTGCAGGGCGGGGGGCTCCAGAGGTGTGACACCCCGTTCCCGGAGGCAAGTGTCGGTTCCTGTTCCGCCTGGCCTGCTGGACATCCTCCCCTGGCCTGGAGGGCCCTGAATCAGCATCCGTCTGAAAGTTACCACACGCAGTCTGGGAGGGCGTCTGATGAAAGATTTGAGAGTGAAAGCCTGTTTGCCCCGATGTATAGATGTATCTGTTCTGACACGTCTGGGAGTCACGTGATGTTCGCTCTGCTTGTGTGTATTCTGTGGTTTCTGTATGTACTGGAACTTTCTTAACCTCTCTGTTGAATGTTGTTGTTGAGTGAACTGTGGATGCCTCCCCTGTAGGCACCATGAAGAAAACTCGACTGAAAATGCGACTCTCTCAGAATGAGGCTAATGAAGTGTGTTTCTCTTTCCTCTCCTTCTCCCTCTCTCCTGTCTTTCTCCATCTCTCTCCTTTTCCATCGCTCACTCTTTCTCCTCTCCGCCCTTTCTCTTCTTTTCTCTCTCTCTCTCTGTCTCTCTCTCTCTAACCCCTCCCTCTTTCTTTAGAATGTGGTGAACTTCGTAGACGACAGTTTTCCTCCAGGCCCTCGTTCGGTTGGCTTTCCCGAGGGAGACAGCGTGCAACAGCGAATCAAGAAGTGGCTCCGCCCCCACGAGATCAACTGCAACAACTTCAAAGACCGGGGAGTGAAATGGTCGGTCTTTCGCACGCCGCGGCCCTCGGACATCCTGCAAGGGCTTCTGGGAAACTGCTGGTGAGATACCATACAATAATATTTCTGTGTGTGTGTTTGTATGCAGCCTGTGTGTGTGTGCATTGATATTTGCCTGGACCCAGAGTCACTAAAAAGCCCCTCAGAAACTAGTGTGGCATTGGACAGGTGATTCATTAAGTCTCTTCTCAAAGGTCACCAGGAAAATAAGAGAGACAGAGAGAGAGAGGCAGAGAGAGAGAGAGAGACAGAGAGAGACAGAGAGAGAGAGACAGAGAGAGAGAGAGAGAGAGAGAGAGAGAGAGACAGACAGAGAGAGAGACAGAGAGAGAGAGACAGAGAGAGAGAGACAGAGAGAGAGAGAGAGAGACAGAGAGAGAGAGAGAGAGAGACAGACAGAGAGAGAGACAGAGAGAGAGAGACAGAGAGAGAGAGACAGAGAGAGAGAGACAGAGAGAGAGAGACAGAGAGAGAGAGACAGAGAGAGACAGAGAGACAGAGAGAGAGACAGAGAGAGAGACAGAGAGAGACAGAGAGAGAGAGAGACAGAGAGAGAGAGAGACAGAGAGAGAGAGACACAGAGAGAGAGACACAGAGAGAGAGACACAGAGAGAGAGACAGACTTTTGTAAACCGAGCTTTACTGGCCTGTTCAGTTCATCACTGAGAAGTGAAGAGATAAACTCCCAAACAAAGAGAGAGAGAGGGGGGAGAGAGGAGAGGGAGGGAGGGTAGGTGGAGGGGGAGGGGGAGCAGCCAGATGTAGAGATGCAGCTTGTGACTGGAGGATTATTCATGAGAATGTAGGTCTGGACTCAGGCTTTATCTGCACGCCCTTGTTTTGGACGTCCTTGGATGTGTTTAGTCATCCTCTGCTAGACACACACTCTGTCTCCCTGAAGCACACACACACACACACACACACACACACACAGAAGTCCATCCTCTTACTTCAGTCACACTGTTCACTGATTCTCCTCTTCCCCCTTTTCTCTCTCTGCTTTCACTCTCTGTTTTATTTGTTTCTTTGTACTCCCTCCATTCCTTTCGCCCCAACTGACACACTCACACACACACTCTCACACACTCTCACACACACACACTCTCACACACACACACACACACACACACACAACCACGCTGCAGCCTCTCTAAAATAACCCTCCCCAGAGCTCGAACTGCACACTCGCTCTCACTCATGACAGGATGTAACCCACATTTCCATCTTTGAATCCCTCCCCCCCCCCCCCACACACACACTCAACATTAGGTCGTTAAGTCCCACTGCCAATGAAAACACGTGTCTCAGCGCATATGGCCAATCACCTGCTGACCTGGAGCTCAGAGAAACGTCCTAGTCCACAGCTCTCTCGTTTTGCTCCAAAGTCATTTGATTTTGATTAGATTCTTTTATGTGATTGGATTTTCATTGGTCAAAATGGCCAGCTCGCCCCTGCTCATCGCTCCCAGAAGCAGATGGGAAGGCTCTATTAATACACGTCTGCTTGGAAACTGGGATTTAGGTTGCTGCAGGGGTGTGTGAGGGTGAGTGTGTGTGTGAGCGTGAGTGTGTGTGAGGGTGAGTGTGTGTGAGGGTGAGTGAGGGTGAGTGTGTGTGAGGGTGTGTGAGGGTGAGGGTGTGTGTGAGGGTGAGTGACAGCGTTCCTACCAGCTGTCAGAGGCTGGAGCCAGGGGAACCCCAGGAGAACCGGCCATCAGGTTCTGTGTTCTCTGCATGTTCTTCTGCTTCTAGTCTTTTCATCAGCCTGACTGACCTGTGCGTGCGTGTGTGTGTGCGTGTGTGTGTGCGTGCGTGCAGGTTCCTGAGTGCCCTGGCCGTGCTGGCGGAGCGTCCAGAGCTGGTAGAGAGAGTGATGATCACACGAGGGATCTGCCAGGACGGGGCCTACCAGGTCCGGCTGTGTAAAGACGGCACCTGGATCACCGTCCTGGTGGACGACATGCTGCCCTGCGACGAGTACGGATACCTGCTGTTCTCCCAGGTCAGACACACACACACTCAGATACCTGCTGTTCCCCCAGGTCACACACACACACACACTCAGATACCTGCTGTTCCCCCAGGTCACACACACACTCAGATACCAGCCCTTCTTTCAGGTGATAAACCTCCTCTCTGGCTGTAGTATCTGTAACCCCCCCTCCCTCCCCTGCTCCCTCCCCAGGCCCAGAGGAAGCAGCTGTGGGTGGCCCTGATAGAGAAGGCCCTAGCCAAGCTCCACGGCTCCTACTTCGCCCTGCAGGCGGGCCGCGCCATCGAGGGCCTGGCCACGCTCACCGGGGCCCCTTGTGACTCGCTCATGCTGCAGGTCAGCTCCACCAACCCCCGCGAGGAGCCCATCGACACCGACCTCATCTGGGCCAAGATGCTGAGCTCCAAGGAGGCAGGGTGCGTCTGGGGGGGGGGGGGGGGGGGGGGGGGGAACGGGGGAGGGGCCACTGCCCCCACCAGCAGACTGCACTTCTCTGGGTTTTGTTGTGCTGATTTTAATGTGTGGTTGTGTGTGGTTGTGTGTGTGTGTTCCAGGTTCCTGATGGGGGCGTCGTGTGGGGGAGGCAACATGAAGGTGGATGACGTGGTGTACGAGTCACTGGGGCTCCGCCCCCGACACGCCTACTCTATCCTGGACGTCCGGGATGTACAAGGATACAGGTACGGGGGGGGGGGGGGGGGGAGGGGGGGGGGGAGGGGGGGGGGGGGGGGGGGAGAGGAGAAGAGAGAGGGGGGAGAGGACCTCTCAGGACATTCTCTAACAGACTGAAAAGCCTTGTGAGAAGACTGATACCATGTTCAGGAGCTCCAGACACTAGATCAGATCCCAGATCAGATCCCAGATCAGATCCCAGATCAGATCCCAGATCAGTCCACCTTCTGCACAAGCCTCTGCCAAACACAAACAGCCAAACCAAACTGCCCCCAGATCAGTGTGTTTCTAGCTGGGTGCCCTACAAGGAGAGGGAGAAGGTTGAGAGAGGAAGGTGGGGCAGGTGACAGGTGTTTCTGCTGTAGAGAAACTTCCCTGACAGGGGGATGGTTACTGACAGCCTTATCATGGATGCTTCCTCCGTCCCACTTAGGAAATGGGCCCAGGTCTGAACTCTGAGCCTGGTAATTGGAACAACAACCACTTGCAGGAGGACGGGCGGGGGAGGAGGAGGGGCGGGGGAGGAGGACGGGCTGGGGAGGAGGACGGGCGGGGGAGGAGGAGGGGCGGGGGAGGAGGAGGGGCGGGGGAGGAGGAGGATGAAACGGGGACACACCACTCCCTCTCAGATGAGGAACACTCCAGCTGCTCTCAGATGTGCACAGGCTTATATGGATTTATTCATTAGTTTGTCCTTCTTGCTCTCACCCTCTCTCTCCCCCCTCTCTCACTGTCTCCCCCTCTCTCTCACTCTCTCCCCCCTCTCTCTCACTCTCTCCCCCCTCTCTCTTTCTCTCTCTCTCTCTCTCTCTCTCTCTCTCTCCCTCCTCCCCCCCCCCCCCTCCAGACTGTTGCGGTTGCGTAACCCCTGGGGGCGTTTCTCGTGGAACGGGAGTTGGTCGGACGAGTGGCCTGATTGGCCGCAGCACCTCCGCCACGAGCTGATGGCTCATGGCAGCAGTGACGGAGTGTTCTGGATGGAATACACCGACTTCATCAAGTACGACCTCTGCACCTCACAACACACACAGCTCGTGTGTGTGTGTGTGTGTGTGTGTGTGTGTGTGTGTGTGTGTGTGTGTGTGTGTGTGTGTGTGTGTGTGTGTGTGTGTGTGTGTGTGTGTGTGTGTGTGTGTGTGTGTGTGTGTGTGTGTGTGTGTGTGTGTGTGTGTGTGTGTGTGTGTGTGTGTCCATGAATCCTTTGCCTCTCAGACAGGTTGAGTCTGTGCTGGGTTGGTTTAAGGGACAGAAATGCAAGTCTGGGTCTGTTTGTTTGTCCTTAAGGAGGAGCTGACACACCCTGTCTGACAGGACAGGACAGGACAGGACACAGCACAACCACCTCTGTGTCTCTCTCTCTCTGTCTGTCTGTCTCTCTCTCTCTGTGTCTGCCTCTCTCTCTGTCTGTCTCTCTCCCCCTCGGTCTCTCTCTCGGCCCCTCTCTCTCTCTCTCTCCACCCACCCCCCCTCTCTGTCTCCCTGTCTGTCTCTCTCTGTCTGTCTGTTTATCTCTGTGTCTCTGTCTGTCTGGGTATTGTCCTTCCTATCAGTCAAATGAGCATTAAGCAGTGTTCGGCTGCAGGCCCAGAGCTCTGATAGCTCTGTGTGTCTTATCCATGTCCATCTGCCCATCAAATGATCCCACACTGGGGCCCTGCATGTATGGGGGGTGTTTGATGCTAGTCTTGGTGTCAGGGTTACAAGGCCCAAAGCCCTGGCTGGCTGGCTGGCTGGCTGGCTTCCTGGCTGGCTGCTGTCTCGTCTGTTCTGTCAATCCGCCTCTCCATGAGTGGTGCATTGTGGGCTACTGGAGGCCTGGAGCTCTGTTTAGTTTCTATTGGCTGTTGTGCGAAGAGGGATGTGACAGCGTAGTGATCTAGTCCCAGAGAAGGATCCAGACTAAACTGGGTCAACAGCCTCCTGGAGAGGCAACGGCTGACATGAAGCGCCGGCGCGTTTTTACCACGGGAACGCTACGAGGTGTGTGTGTGTGTGTGTGTGCGTTCCTAGACAGCCAGTCTTTGCCGGTGTGTGCGTGTGTTCCCAGACAGCCAGTCTTTGCCCGTGAGTGTGTGTTCCCAGACAGCCAGTCTTTGCCGGTGTGTGTGTGTGTGTTCCCAGACAGCCAGTCTTTGCCCGTGTGTGTGTGTTCCCAGACAGCCAGTCTTTGCCGGTGTGTGTGTGTGTGTGTGTTCCCAGACAGCCAGTCTTTGCCCGTGTGTGTGTGTTCCCAGACAGCCAGTCTTTGCCGGTGTGTGTGTGTGTGTTCCCAGACAGCCAGTCTTTGCCCGTGTGTGTGTGTTCCCAGACAGCCAGTCTTTGCCGGTGTGTGTGTGTGTGTTCCCAGACAGCCAGTCTTTGCCCGTGTGTGTGTGTTCTCTCCACATGCTTTTCAAAGCTCCCGTTGTTGAGTGGGAGGACATAGATTAGGTTTCATCTCCTCATCGGGGCCCCCCCCTCCCCCCGCGAGAGGGTGAATGTGATGAAACGCCGCCAAGCAGCGAGAGGGCGTCTCTCTGGGGGCGCTGGCTTTGAAGGAGGGCGGAGGTATTAGCAAGGCTAATGTTTTCCCTCTGCTTCAAGGGAGAATACATTGATCAACTGGTAAACAGATCAGTGAGAGAGTTATGTGTGTGTGAATTATGTTGGAGGGAGGGAGGGAGGGAGGGAGGGAGGGAGGGAGGGAGGGAGGGAGGGAGGGAGGGAGGGAGGGAGGGAGGGAGGGAGGGAGGGAGGGAGGGAGGGAGGGAGGGAGGGAGGGAGGGAGGGAGGGAGGGAGGGAGGGAGGGAGGGAGGGAGGGAGGGAGGGAGGGAGGGAGGGAGGGAGGGAGGGAGGGAGGGAGGGAGGGAAACTAATTGGAGTGGTTGGTGCTCTACCTGTAGTGTTTTAAGCCTAATGAAAGCTGCATGCCAGTTAGTGTGTCTGCGTGACTGTGCATGCTTCAAAAACAGCAAGGTAGAGTCCCAATACAGGAGTTGAGACCACACACCGAAAATATCACCAACTACACTCTTGTTAAAACGTGAGTGTTTAGATGTGTGTGTGTGTGTGTACATCAGACAGCGTTGACACTTCCTGACACTATCCTCCTCTTCTTTCTCCTCCTTCAACACCAACACTGTTCCACCCCTCCCTCTCTTTCCTCCACCTCTCTCTCTCTGTCTCTCCTCCCTCCTCTCTCTCTCCCTCCCCCCTCCCCCCCCCTCAGGTACTTTGACTCGGTGGACATCTGTAAGATCCATTCTGACTGGCAGGAAGTGCGTCTTCAGGGCAGCTTCCCCTCCAGGGCCAGTGGACCAATCACAGTCACCGCCCTGACCGTGCTGGAGAGGACTGCTCTGGAGTTCGCTCTCTTCCAGGAGGGCAGCAGGTACACACACCACACACACACACATGTACCATAAACACACACACACTACCTGCCTCAGTAGCATGTTACAGTGTTTTGTCTCTGGACATCCATGTTGTTATCTCAAACCAAACAGGTTTGTGTCTCCCAGCTTGTCCTCTAATCACACCTGTGTTTTTACCATGAGACTCCTGGCACCTAGCCAGCTCAGTCTGAATAATCTCTCTCCCCCCCCTCCCAGGAGGTCGGACACAGCGGACAGCCACCTGCTGGACCTGTGCATCATGGTGTTCCGGGCGTCGTTCGGCAGTGGGAACAAGCTGACCCTGGGCCGCCTCCTGGCCCACAGCAAGCGGGCCGTCAAGAAGTTTGTGGGCTGCGACGTGATGCTGGAGCCCGGAGAGTACGCTCTCGTCTGCTGCGCCTTCAACCACTGGCAGATGAACGGCAGCGGAAGCCCGCCCACGCCAGGTACACACACACACACACACACCAGGGACACCACATACACACACACACACACACACACACACATATGCTACTCTAAGAAAACACAAACACACCTAGTCAAGAAACGGAAGGAAAAAAACCATTCTAGGAAAATCGACGGGATACACAGAAACGCTGGGCGCTGAAGGCTGTGTGGGTAAACAGTCATTCATAGATTCATACACACACACACACGGAGCAGCATGCTCACTTGGCGTACACACCACAGGGGGTCCAACACTCACTAGCTACTACCCTGTATACACACACACACACAATCTCTCCAGCGCACACACAAACACCTGCATTCCCACATGCACTCCCAGATGAAACAAACTGTCTCAGACACATATACACACACACACAACTGAATTCACACACACACACTTGGGCACATACACACGAACACTCACAGCGTATTCAGGAGAATCTGCAAAAGCTTTCCGAGCAGAGAATGATTTGCCCTTACTGAAGGGCCCAATGGTCCACAATAGAAGCGTAATGGCCGTTTCATTAGGAGACGCAGACTGACTGAGCTCCCAGGTTGTCGTGTAGGCACACAGCCCTCCCGGTGCAGAATTCATTACACACACAAGTCTGTCGGGTGTGTAGGTGCATTGACGTACCTTACAGCTCTTGGGCTGGATGAAATGCAGGAACATGACCTTGATAGATGAGGTAAAGCGGCGCATGTTTGGGCTGGTGTCGTCCTGGTGTCGTCCTGGTGTCGTCCTGGTGTCGTCCTGGTGTCGTCCTGGTGTCGTCCTGGTGTCGTCCTGGTGTCGTCCTGGTGTCGTCCTGGTGTCGTCCTGGTGTCGTCCTGGTGTCGTCCTGGTGTCGTCAGGGCGATGAAGGCAGAGAATGTGCTGAACTGAACATCAATAACAGCCTCTCGTGAGATGACCTCACTGACTCACCTCACGTCTAGATGATTGTAATTCCCTCTATGATGGTGTCCCCCAGTCCTCCATTGCCCGTCTTCAGATGGTGCAGAACGCTGCTGCCAGAATGTTATCGTCCACTAGGAAGTTTGATAACATGTCCCCAGTCTTGACCTCTTTGCACTGGCTTCCTGTCCAGTTTAGAATACGTTTCAAAATGTTATTGTTTGTTTTTAAAGCTCTTAATGGACAGGCCCCTTCGTTAGTGTTTTACCGTGTATTTTATAGTGTAAAAAAAAAAAAAAAAAAAAAGTAATGTATTTGGATTCTGTTTTTGTGCTTTTGTTCAGCACCTCGCTCAGCCTTGCCGTGTCGTAAGTGTACTTTATAAATCAAATGTACTGACTGACCCCCCCCTCCCCTCCTCCCCCCGCCCCCTCATAGTGTCCAGCCCCACCAGCGGACGCCGGCCCTCGCAGGATTTCCCAGGGTACATTCTGGCCATCTACAGCTCCAGACAGGTGATGGTGGAGCAGGTGGAGGCCACGCCCACCACGCTGGCCGACGCCATCATCCTGCTGACGGAGAACAAGGGAGAGAGGCACGAGGTGAGGGCCACACACACACACACACACACACACTGGACTGGCAGACGACTCATGTTTAAATGGTCGCGAGGCACTAATGTTCCAGCTGACAGCTTCCCTGTCGGCCTCCTCTACTGTAGCTCACCCACTGGACGACCTCCACGTCACAGTCTGAGGAGACTGTGAACATGCACTAAAACACGACTGTGTGTGTGTGTGTGTGTTCAGGGCCGCGAGGGCATGACGTGCTACTACCTGACCCACGGGTGGGCGGGGCTTATCGTTGTGGTGGAGAACCGCCACCCCAAGTACTACCTCCATGTGTCATGTGACTGCACCGACAGCTTTAACGTGGTGTCCACGCGCGGCAGCCTCAAGACCATCGACAGCGTGCCGCCACTGCACAGGTACGCCACACACACACACACACACTGACACACACACTGACACAGACACACACAGACACACACTGACACACACACACACTGACACACACTGACACACACACACTGACACACACTGACGCACAGACACACACACACACTGACACACACACACACACTGACACTGACACACACACACTGACACACACACACTGACACACACACACTGACACACACACACACTGACACACACACACACTGACACACACACACACTGACACACACGACACTGACACACACACACTGTCATCACACACATACTGACACACACACACAGTTATTCAGACACACCACGCATCCACGTATAGAACCTAAAAGTCACCTAAACGTCACCATGCTAGAAGGCTAATGCCAGATTGATGACAGTGTTCCTAGCTAATTCAATGGAACAGGACTGTTGTGAGACCTAAACTTTTTGGAATTAGAAAAATTGAATCAGATTCCCCAGAGGAGCACTTATAAACCAGACAATAGCAGATGAAACTGGACTTCCACTCATGAATGGCATGTAACGTCACTGTTAAAGACAGTGTTCTGAAATGAGAATGTCCAATGACTTTAATATCTCTGGGAGATATCCGTGCATGCTGCCGTTAAACCCCAGCACGGACGAGCACCCGACAGACACTTGATGGTTCAGTTAGTCCCAGCACCAGGCCTCCGGCTGATTAAACACTAAAGACAAGACCAGTTTGTTAGGCTCATTTTATGAAACTGATGTTGTTTATAACAATGTTTTATGCTCACTTAGGGTTGTGACTTATTTGATTTTGAGCATTAGGATGGAGCAGGTTTCCCCCAGTCTACCTGCGTTTGCTCTCGTTAGGAGCACTTCATAACGCTGAAACAGGACTGAGCTGATGGAGGGAAGCAGCGCTCAGTGCCTGAAGCAAGGCTTCGGTGTCTGACAGATACACAGAGAATAACTGATGTGAACTCGCTGTTCCGGACACAGCGTCTGCTAGGCTGTATGTGTATACTTGAGGGTGTGTGTGTGTCTGTATATACGTGTGTGTGTGTGTGTGTATACGTGTGTGTACCAGAGTGACTGTGCTGCTCTCTCACTGCTGTGTTCCTCTGGGTGTGACTCCCCCTGCAGGCAGGTGCTGGTAGTGCTGTCTCAGCTGGAGGGCAACGCCGGCTTCTCCATCACCCACAGACTGGCCCACCGCAAGGCTGCCCAGGCCTCCCTGGGGGACTGGACCCCCACCAAGGCCACACACAGCCCCCAGCTCACCCCCGACATCGACGGCCTGCATCGGCCCCGGCCTCTATGACCACCCGCCCCCCCCACCGCACACACATCCCTAGGCTGACACTTTTCTAATTTAGACGAGGGTGGAGGGAGGGATGGGCAGGGGGCTGTGGCGGAAACATGGGAGGTGGGGGAGGGAGGGTTCAAACACAGAGGGGGTGACGGAATGCTGCTGTCCCTGTTCCTCCTCCTCCTTCATCCCGGTGTGAGGAGGACCCCATCCAGCCAAACCCTCCCTGATCCTGCAGAAATGGAACGTGCCATTCTGGGGGGGGGGGGGGGGGGGGGGGGCACAGAGCGTTCCGCCCCTCAGCAGGGGCCCTGTGTGTGGGCCTGACAAACAGACATGGACCCCTCCGGTTCCTCTACGTGGAGATTCCCCTCAAAAACCAGACAATGACCCCCCCCCACCCCACCCCCTCCTTGTTCTTCTGAGGTCGAAGGTCGGGGTGCAGTGCTGTAACTACTGAGCCACTATTGGCTGTTCCCCACTGAGCCAATGTACCACCTCCAGCCAGCCCGGTCTGGCCCGCTCCTCCAGCACTGCGTACAGGATGGGTCTTGGAGGGAGTTGTCTTTGGGGGAGGAACTCTCTTCCCCCCCCCCCCCCACGTCTCTGGAGTTGTCAACTATTAATAGTGGTGTAGGGGGCGTCCCCAACGCCAAAACATGGTACTTGATGAGCCAAACTCAATCAGTTACATGAATACCACAATCATTCATCCATAATCTTTATATGATTTTTTTAAGAAAAGGATTTGTTTAATTTTTACAATATCTACACGTCTCTTTAGCTGTTATGTCCGTGTGTGTGTGTGTGTGTGTGTCTGTGTGTGAGAGTATGCACATGCGTGCTCTTGAATCACCCACCAAGCCATCTGTATGGTACTGTCCACGTCTGCTCCCCACACAGTACACAGGCAGTCCTCTATCTCTCCCTCTTTCTCTTTCTTTCTCTCTCTCTGCAGAGGAAACACATCAGCTCTGTGGTAGCTGGTCTCCTAGGTAACCTAGCCTGAGCTGGTTGAAGCTTTTGCTGTCCAGTGCAGTTGTATCTCCACCTTGCTGAACCCAGCCATGAAGCTGAGCCCTGAATGGGGGGGGGGGGGGGGATGCTGCCCTCTCTATGGAGAAAAGGCTCATCAACACAGACGCTACAGAACCTTTATTCTTCCTCCTTCATTCTATCCCCTATGGAAGAGGGATACTTGCTGAAGGGCCAGAGATTATTCTTTAAGTGGCGTATTTGTCCCTTGGGCAGGTTGGTTTACTTGAGTGACTGCAGATTCTGTCTGTGTGTTCACCTCTCCACACTGGAGCTGTGGTCCTGGTCTGTGGCTCTCTCCGCCACACCGCTGCGGTAGAAGCGGCCGCTCTCCCTGTCTGGATGACGGCTGCAGCGAGGCTCAGACGGCTGGCTCTCTGGAGGCAGACGGCTGGCTCTCTGGAGGCAGACGGCTGGCTCTCTGGAGGCAGAAGGCTGGTTCTCTGGAGGCAGAAGGCTGGCTCTCTGGAGGCAGACGGCTGGCTCTCTGGAGGCAGAAGGCTGGCTCTCTGGAGCTCTCTGATTGTGTCAGAGATAATCTTAATGGAGAAGCGCTGCTTTGCGGTCTGTAGAGTCAGTTAGTGTAGGGAAGTGGATAGTTTCCATCTATTTTTTTTTCTGGGTTCCGCGTTGTCATTTGTTGTCTTTAGCTCTGTTCTGTTACAATATTTGAAGAAGCTGTGATTGTTTGATTTGTAAGGCATCTAATATGGGATATTTTTTTGAAGAGGAACTGGATCTGAGTGAATGAGTTTAGAAATAGTTTCGTGTGTTTGGTGTGTCTGAGCATCGGAGCTCTCTGGGGGGCACAGCTACGGCGCAGGAAAACAAAGTCTGTTATTCTCTCAGAAATTACTTTTTATTGGGCAAACACAAAAATAATAAAAACACAATTTTTTCTCCCTATCAATCAAATACACACTTATGCGCTCACACATGTCCTCATCATACACTTGAACACACACGCTCATGTCCCGGTGGAAACGATGCAGAATGTAGTTTGATCCCCCCCAGTGGCTCCCGTACATTGTGTGCCATATTTCCCAGGATGCTTAGGGAGCTGTAAGACACGGCCTCGGAGATTTCACAGCTTTCCTCCAATGTCACTGCTGCCATCCCCCTTTCATGCCGCCGTTATCTGCTTCAATCAGACAACATAAGTCCCATGTTCAGAGACGGTTCAGTCCTTCTGAAACGGAGGGAGGGAGGGAGACCACAGAGAACTAAACGGTACAGTCTCAGCCTGCAGAAGAGGGAGTAGAGATTTATTGTCAGTTAAGACTTGACTTGTTCTAATGTAGTGAAATGGCAAAACTTGAAATTTGGAAGGCCAATTTGAGTGCCCTCTGTTTTTTTTTTTTTTTGTAATTTTTTTTAGATTTGGACGTTCCTTTTTAATGATTTTCAGCTATACTTAATCCAAGCATTCGTTGTCTTTAGAATGCAGTTTCCAGAAATACGTATTCCGTTAATTGGACCCTGAGAGATCATCGGAATGCTGTCGTTAACAATGCAGTTCTTTTGTCCTAATAATTTAGATAAACCAGTTGTATCCATCGACCCTTTAGGGTATCTCTGTTAATGATATCTTGAAGCAGTTTCACCCTTGTGGGCTGCTCATGGCCTTACAGTGTCGTAATGTACGGGGTATTGTACAGCGTAACCACTAGAAACCTGTTGAACAGCAAAGCGGGAGAGGCTTGAGTATGTCAACTTTGGGTCAGTGTAGCAAACAGATGTAATGACACACACTGTGTTCCAAACTAAAGGGTGATGTGGACTGCTCACTCAATGTCATTTTGGGCACTGCGTGACTGCAGCCAAGCAGCTGTCTGTTCAGTGTGTTTTATTTATTGTTTTATGTACAAATTAATTGATTAAAGCACAAGCGATTATTCTACTGTCTTGGATGTGCCAGGATGAAAGGCAGATATATTAGTGTTGAAACTGTAGGATACTGAATGAAAAGTCAATCAATAAGTGATAAGAAAAGGAATGTTGAATAATTCATGGCTTCCTTTTTTCTTTTCTTTTTTGCCCAGTGGGACTAGCTTGTCAAAAACTGAACCTGCACTGATATGTAAAATCAAGACACCTCAATATTCAGCGCCACAGTCCTAAGCTACTGTTGCTGTTTCACTTTACATGTACGTGTGCTTGATTTCTTTAATTATATAAATATGTTTTTAAATCATCATTATTATTATTGTCTTTTTGACATTCTCCGTTGTCCTGTGAAATCTATCTTGTTGAATTGTGGTAGACTCTTCCTTGCAGCAATGGCGCCATCTGGTGTTCATTTGTGGCTATAGCCAGAGGTTTGAGCACACAGGCAACTCATCCACCAGCCAACATCATCTTGTCTACAGTAGATCTCTGTGGTTTTCTCCTTGTAAATTGTACAGACACCGATACCTAATCCAACCAGAACCAGTGATCCAAGCATTTTACTTTGTAAAAAAGATCAATCAAAACAAACCTGATGCTGTAATACAATGGAACTCTTGTTTGTCAGGAATGTGATATAAAGAGTATTTTATTGATTTTGTGGGGGGAAATATATGAGAATATGTATTAAAAAAAAAACAATGTATGTTTAATTTTCAATCTCAGGTTCCAATGGACCAAATAAAGGTTTTTTAATTAAAAGGAAAGCTCATCGTCATTTCGCTTGCGCACTTCCACTGTAATAAAGTTTCCTCTATTAAACTTGTGTTCCAGTGTACAAGAGGCTTGACGAAACCATAAGAAGCAACATGAGGTCATCATCGCCTCAGACTCTATCCCAGGCCTTCAAGCCCTCCCCCTCAGAGCCTCCCCCTCTGGCCCCTCCCCCTCCGGGCCCCTCCCCCTCCAGGCCTCCCCACCCTCAAGTCTTCCTTATCTCCTCCTACCCTAGCTTCCTCCTGCCTCCAACCTCCATCTTTACTAATCGACCCCAACTCTTCCCCCATCCTCCCCTCTTTTTCATTACTCCTCTTTCCATTTTCGTCCCTTCCTCTCTACCTCTTCCGTTCTCTGTCTCCCCAACCCACGTCTCCCTCTCTCGCCCCGTTCCTCCGCCCATCCCCTCCACCCCCATGTCAGGAACCCTGTAAAGGTGAAGCCTCATCACTCTGCCCCCTCCCTACCCAGCTCATGGGAGATTGGTTTCACTAAGGCCCCCTCCCCACACACGCACACGCCCAGCCCTCTGGAGGGGGGCTGCTGGTCTTGCATATCCCAACCTGTGGACCCTGTCGATCACAGCACTGATCTCCGCTGTGGAGAGAGAGAGAGAGAGGGGGGGGGGGGCGGGAGCAGTGAAAGACAGACATGGGGGGGGGGGGCAGGAGAGAAGAGGAGAGACTGAGAGAGAAGGATCCATCGAAGACTGCAGTTCCTTCCTGAAGAAGAGCCTGTCTAGTGAGCTGAGCAGGTATTGTGTACTGACAGGATTTGTGAATGTTGGTTGAGGACAGGCAGAAAGTTGTTGGCTTCGTCGGAGCTACTGACGGTTGTCTTAATTTAAATTTAGCACAGAGATGGGATCTGTTTAAATGAGCCAGACTCCTGTGGAGCCCTGATTGACCTCTTGGCCAGAAATTTGAGAAGCAATAATTAAAACTTTGTCTCTCATGGGAAATCGGTTAATTCCAAGTTTTTCATCCCTGTGAAGATTTGAAAGAACTAATTAGATTGTCCTTTCAATTTGTCTCCATTGAAGATGAAGTCCATTTTTGGATTAAAAAAAAAAACACAGGTTTTAATTAATCATGCAATTGAATGTTTTGCTCTTCTGACGTGACTAAAGTCTTGTATTACTAATGAAAAGGCTTTCATGTCTCCTTTGGTTTAACCAGTTGGACTGAACTGCGTTAGTAGTAGACGGTTTGTGTAGCCTGTTTTGTTTTTTATAGGAGCCATAACTAAAATACCTGCCAGGCATGGAAATGTCTGGAAACAATGTGCCTTGAGGGCATTTCTGCGTGCTTTTGGAGCTAACCCAGATAGGGTTTCAGTTTGTCTCGTATCTGTGTCTGCTGGGGGACACCACCCACAAGCTGAGAGAGATCAGAGTGTTCCCTAATTTCCACGTGGAAGACGAGTCCAAAGGCATAGTTATTGAATCCTGCCAATCGGGTCTTTTGTGTCCATGTCTGAGACAGAGTTCAAAGCAACCCAAAAAATGGCCTAAAATGTCTAATTTAACAGTTTATTGCGTCTTACTTGTGTTGAGCTGTAGTGTGGGGGTGTGAGGGGAGACATGCCCCCTACCCTACCCCCCACTCCCCACCCCATGACTACTACAACACTTAAAATATCTGCCACAAAGTTGGCTAATGCAGGTGGAAGCGTAGGCTTGGCTGCGCTGTTGCCAAATGGGATTTGGCATCAAGGGCCGTAATCTGGCTGACTGATTTTGGAGGCATCACAAGGGCGTAGCTAATGGAGAATGCCTCCAAGCCCTCCACCCCTGCCATCTCCCTCCACCCCCGCCTTGCCCAGCGTAGCCGGGATGTGCTCAAATATCTCAGCGTATCAGTGACTGGTAATGGCAATGCTGAGGAGAAAATGGTTGGTGTGTAATTGTAGAGAGTGTGTTTTGGTCGCACGCTTTCATGAAAGAAACTTTTTATATCACAAATTGAGCAAGATTCTTCCTCATATTCTCGACAAAAAAAAAACGAAAAAAACAAACATAAAATACACACACACATACACACACTTGGTGAACAAAACATTCAACGGATGATGGAGAGTCTTCCCTCTCAACGTGTGTCCAGCCAGACAGAAGCGACACCGTCCCAATGGCAGGACCTACCCCAGCCCTCCCACAGTCCTATGCCCCAGGGCCCTATGGCGTGTTTTCAGACCAGCAGGGCTTCTACTCTCTGGATTCCAACGTTCCGGGCCTTTCCAGGGTGATCCTCAACAAGCTGAACATGAAGGACTATGGAGAGTACAGGTATGGAGAACAGGAAGGTTTCCCTGACCTCTTAAACCTAGTCAGTGACAACCAAGCCAACCAAAACCATGTATCTACAGAATCTATTATTTTATTATTTGTGATGTTTTGTCTGGTATTTTGGTAAAGTATGTAGTACTGTATGTGTTGTCTTAGATTTCTGTCTGTATGTCTTTCTTTCTGTCCATCTCTTTACATACTGGTTATGTAATAATATACTTCTCTTTCTTTCTCTCTCTTTCTTTCTCTCTCTTTCATGCCAGGGCTGCTATGGATGGGAAGAAGAAGGGAGGGGCTTTCCGTAACTACAAGGAGATGTTCCAGAATATGGAGGAGACATTTAAGTTCTGTGCCGGTTGTCACAAGCTCCCAGACCACCTTCCAGCGGAACAGACCCTGAAACGCTGTGTCAAGTGAGTGGCAACGCAAGAGGTGCTGGATCAAAAGTACATCTTTGTTTTTGGCCCACTGTCTCATATAAACTGCACTAGTAATTATTTATCACAATCTTATTACCTCATAGATGAGCCCAGGGCTAAAAGATCTCCTATCAACTCTCATTTGGTGCTATTTATCTGCCACATATGACAGCCAGCACACTGTAAACACAATCAAAAGACAAACATGAGAAATAGTCTAGTTGCAGACAAAGTGGTAGACTGGACTTTGGCCAGAAACCCATATGACAAATCTCTCTATCCCCAGCTCATCTCTCAGCAACTCTGACTTTGAGAGAGTGAGTACCAGGAATCCGAGTCAGACTGGCAGTTGATAATGGCACATCAGCACCATTATATTTCAACACAACAATGGACCAGATGGAGGGATTAGCCAGTGCTATGTATACACACACACGGAGACAAGTCTTTCATTAGCATTGTTCTGTGGAAGCCACGGTGCCACCTGATTCTTGCTTGTTTTCACAGACTCACACTTGCACATATTAATGCACACAGACACACACACATACTCAATCCCCCAACTTACACACACACACACACACACACACACACACATGAACACACACACACACACACACACACACACACTGGACTTCCCAATAGTTTCTTTGCAATTCTCAGCTGCCTCAAGTTTTCTCAGACAAGGGATCAATGACAGACTTTTAGGTGACACAGAACTGTTGACACTTGGCACCAGTTTAATGTCAACAATTCTAAAGTGGTGGCAAGGCCTTTGGCATCAGAGGATTATCACCATGAGAACCAAGTGAATGTTACAACCCTGGCACGAAGCAACGTCCTTAAATATCAACTTATTTTTTTTAACATTTCTTTATGAGCTATTCTAATATTTGATTACTCCCGCTGTGAAAATTGAGATCAATTTAAACATTTAGCTCTCTTACTCTGGTTAATGGCCGAGTTTACAATGTGTTAGGATGCTGTTAACGTAATTATTTCACAGGCTTATTGAATCGGCGTTTGAAATAGGATGTGCTTGCTTTTACACAAATTCCCAAGGGGATGAACAAAGTACCGTCCTATCCATCTACTTTGGTACTTTGCTGACTGTGTCCATTACTGATCGTGTATTGGTGATTCGAATGTCTTGGTGATTCGAATGTCTTGGTGATTCGAATCTCTTGATTCAAAGACAGTGGTGCCTAATAAATGAATCCATACTGATGTAAAAGTCCCTCCAGGTTCAAAGTGACTGAAGTGAAAGGGCGTCCTTGCCTTGGAAAGCTGCCAGGTGGGTATCACACAGCCATTACCTCACCACCTAAAGTCTGACACAAGCTCAAGGTTGCATATTCAGTAGTAAATTCTATCCTAGAGTCTGGCTCTTACCTTGTCACCAGCTGTTCTCTAAAACAGAACAGAATCTGTCAGTCTTTAATGAGTCAGAAGTTGTCCGTTGACAGCAGAGGTCAGATTTGAAGACAGGGTGACATCAGACTTGTGTCATTCACTATTAATAAACACAGACACAAACAAGTCTCAGTATCAGAGGAGCAGGCCTCTGATGGGATACTGAAGGAGGAATTTTGATTGGAGCCTCGTCTTCCGTGAGGGTTTAGGTTGGCTGAGGGGACAGTTCTGTCGACGAAAACAAAGCCTTCTGAGAGGCTGCTTGTAAAAAAGAGCTACACAAAGAAACACTGATTAGATTTGATTGAAGCGTACGACATTGTTTCACGATTGTCCGTGACAGTTACGACGGTGCTAAAATTCTTCCTCGTCCATCCTCCAGCTTCTGTTACTCCTCTCCTTCTCCACCCTTTGAATCCCCCAGGTGTCTGAACGTTTACTACTGCACAAAGGAGTGCCAGGTGAAGGACTGGCCCGAGCACAAGAAAGTCTGTAAGAAGCTGCGACTGGTGGCTATTGACCGGCTGGTGGAGTGGCTCATGTTTGCAGGTGAGACGTTTGTGGCCTTGTGACCCGACTGTTCCCTCGAGTGAATGAGAAAACTCACTGAAAGCAGTTTGATAATGCAGTCCAAACACATCCCAGTTAACGATGCTGGAAAATACAGTATGGAGCTAAGAAAAAGTACCTGAAATGCTGAAAAGTCATAAACGGGGTGCCACAAGGATCCATCAAAGAAACCTTTTTTTTTTCTTCTTTTTTTTCTTTTTAGTGTGTCTTAGAATTCTGTCATTTTGCCTTGAAAACAACGCAATGTGATTGGAACGAGTGCCCGCTATAATCATGCCTAACTCAGCATTGACTCTTAAGGGGATAACCACTCTCTCTCACTAAATCAGGAGACCTGCCGTTCACCACAGAGAAGTGGTCCAGGCCGGCATCCGAGGTGAAGGGCTGGGACGACTGGCTGGCCATGCAGGGGGACCTCACCCCCCGCCTGGATGCAGTCCTGTCATGCAGCAACATGGGAAACCTCTGGAAGAACGTCACCAGGCCGAGGCCGGAGGTCAGCGACCTCCGAGAGGCCGTATGGCGCGTCGAGAGCGAGTTCCTGTCTCGCGTGCTAACCGTTGGCATGGCGATTCAACGGTTCGGCCTGGACCCTTACTCTAAGCCCCTCACCGTCCATATAGCAGGGGCCGGGCTCACTGAGACCATGGGGGCCAGATTAACAGATTACGACGAGCTCAACCGCATGTTCCCTGGGCACCAGGGTCTGGAGGTGGTGATGGTGGGGCCGGAGGTGTCGGAAGGCCCCATTATGAGGCCTCCTCTCACGGCGTTCGGGCCCAGACAGAGAGTCTTCATCAGCGCCTACAAGGGCCTCTACCACCAGTTCTGGGAGGACCTGGTGGAGAAAGAGAGAGCGGCCAAACCTGATCTGGTGGTTGGCTTTCACCCAGGTAAATCGATCCTTATTTTCTGTTCAAAATTCTGTTATGTAGTTATACACACTCATAGGGCCATGTGTATATATGATCTTAATATATAAATTCAGGTAGAACGTGTCAGTATTTTTCCATCACATTGGCACTAGTCCACTCGCTGATTACAACTACTATTATTAGCCCGGGTCAAGCTTATGAAGTCTTGGAGAGTGAAAGGAAATTCCTTCAGAGCCAGGTTTCTGACCTCCCATCTGCTCTTCCAGGGTTGAAAGGTGGATCGTTATAAGTGGGGAGAGGTAACTCACTAGATTTTGGGGCAATCTATTTTGTGCCAGACATTTATTAGACATTTGGGTGATTAATGGTGACAGCTGGGGCTGATCTGGCTAGAGAGCCCTGGACTCAGCACAATCTCTATAGCCAGCCTGCTGTAAAGAAAATGAAGAGAGTTTTATCTCCATTCTCTGCCAAACTCCACCACAACAAGACCCAACTATCCTGCCAAAGCCATCTAAATGCCACCCGCATCCTCGGTTGCAACACAAATTAAACACGAGACTATCTTTATCGTTCAGATTTCCCATACATTAGAGCCTGCAAAAAAGTCACGACCAATCATCGTTCCTGGATTCATTTGAATCCAGAAACGTCCATAACTGCCACTGGTGTTAGCTGTCTGATATATGAGCCACTCCTGGGTGGGGGGGGGGGGGGGGTATTGGTAGCTAAAATTAATTTGAGCAGCACACAGGGCTATCTTCCACACCCCTCCACCACCCCTCCACCATCCCTCTGACAGCTGCCTGGAGACCAGCCTCTCTAACTTGCTAAGCAGAAGTGGAGCCCCCCTCAACCAGGTTCCATCCCCTGTCTCAGTTATCACTGCAGGCTCCGAGGGAGCTAAATATACTAGGAATAAGTCATCTTCGGGTAAACCATTTGACAGCCTGACCATATTTCATACTGCAAACCTGGCAAAACTGCACCTCCCGTTCGAGAAACAGGGGAGAGAGGAGGTAGGGACGTGCATTTGGGTTTGAAGCTAGGCAGATGAGATGCAGTGAGGATAGAAAAGGAGAAATGTGGGAAGAAATGATAAAAGGAAGAAAACATAAAAGAGAGGGAGAGAGGGGAAAAGAGAAGGGAAAAGTGGGCGAGTGATATAGAGGTGGAGCGACAGACTGGGATAGGACACATTCTAACATGGTTTGAATTTCCTGAATCCTCCAAGAGAACTGACCTGTAACCTTGTGGAGGCTCCATCCCATGAAGAGCCTGTAAGAAGACACCTCACAACACACACAATATAAACACCTTGTCCGTCTACTGTCCCTCTGATGGAAAACTAAGCTTTACTCCTGTTGTTGAGCTATTCAAAGACCATCCATGCGTGCTGCCTTCTCCCCTTACTCCGGCTTATTAACCCCACAGACACAACTGAAGATTTAACCCGATAACAAGGAGGGTTTTGACAGTATAAAGTGCCTTTGTTCCAAACTCAATATGGCCAAAAAGTCATTGTAGTCATTAACAGCCAGAACTCCTTGTCACTCTATCTCCAGATAGCCTAAACTCTAAACGCTTACCCTGTGTTGAATGTTTTATCTTGCGGTGTGCGTATCAAAGCATACATTATTCATATACAAATCATCTCCTTCTAAGGTTGGGGTTCTGTGGTGAGACATGGCTGAGGCAGTGTAGAATGTGATCCTGCTGGTGTGACATCATCATCATCATCATCATCATCATCCTTGGCTGCAGTGTGCCCGGGCCCTGCACCTGTGTCAGGCTATATGAGACCTCCACACTCCTGCCTGCTTGTGTTTACATCCCAGACAGGGTTCCTGGGTGTGTGACAGAGGTGGTTCGAGGGAGGCGAACGTTTTGGGTAACCGTGTCGGACACTAGCCATCCTGACCTAATTCATATACTGTTGTTTTTTTAGTTAGAGAAATGCTTTGGCGTCAGTGATTGTCTGCAGCACATGACGGGAGGAGAGATAAACACGTTCGAATGTTACAACAATTCCAGCTCACCAGAGGTGAAGCAATGATGGGAGGGGAGGATTGTCCTAATGAGACAAAAGCTCTCTGGTTTTGGCGATACTTTCTCATTCACAATAACTTAACTTTCTTGTTAACCAATTGTCTAATGGTTGATGGTTCGGCGGTATAATATACCTGTTGTACTAGCTGACTGGTGGTGTGTGTGTGTGTTGTCATGGCAGGTTTCCATGCCAATCAAGGTCTGGTGGAGGGCTGGCTGCCCACCCTGCTGCTACTCAGAGACTTCGAGGTCCCGTCATTCTTCAGCATGTTCAGGTGAGTCCAACAAGATGTCCTGCTGTGCTGTGTGCCCGCATGCTGTCAGCACAGACCTTGCATGGACCGACTCCCTGACGGAGCGCAGGGCCGCTAAGGAGGCCCAGCCATGCACGGCCCATACAGGAAGCTCCATACAGGAAGTTCCATACTGGAAGCTCCATACAGGAAGCTCCATACAGGAAGCTCCATAGAGGAAGCTCCACACAGGAAGCTCCATACAGGAAGCTCCACACAGGAAGCTCCACACAGGAAGCTCCATACTGGAAGCTCCATACAGGAAGCTCCATACAGGAAGCTCCATACAGGAAGCTCCATACAGGAAGCTCCACACAAGAAGCTCCATACAGGAAGCTCCATACAGGAAGCTCTCTGGCAGCTGAACAGCAGCAGCTGGAGGTGGAAGGTGGAGGAGGGCCGTGTGATCGTGCGCCATGAGTGCTTTCCACAGCCTGCTGATGTGGAAAAGGACGTTTGTATCGAAGGGTTCTCGAAGGTTCTGAGTGGGTCATCGAGACGTTTCGAGAGCCACGAATGTTCAAGAGCCACAAGACAATAATGCGCAATCTTTCGGGCTATTAAGCAAAATTACGTTGTGTCCTTAGGCAATGCACTTCACCCTACTTGCATCAGGGAAAATGTCCCTGTACTCACTGTAAGTCGCTCTGGATAAGAGCGTCTGCTAACTGACTAAATGTAAATGTAATGTGACCTCAAGGCATGTCTTATCAAGTAACATTTGTGTGTGAATATATGTGTGTGTTTGTGCCTGTGTTTATGCTTGCCTACAGTGAGATGGAGTTGACCTCCTCGCTACAAATCCTACTGGAGTTGGAGATGAACATCAAGGGAAGTGGGCCAAACCCGTTCACCTCTCATAAACCAGAGCAGGTCCAGTCCTGTCCCAACAGACCGCTGGTCTACTGTAACTCCCACTACGTGTACTTTCAAGGCCTGCTGGAGAGAAACAAGTTAGAGGAAGGCCAGTAGTGGCCTTCCTCAATGCCCATTGGGCCTACAACATTCCTTTACTGTTGAACACCACTTATTGGACTGTTGAAAATAAGTGTTAAAGTGTTAATTATGGTGTTTAGTGTGTGGTGATTCATCTGGGTTTGTGTGAGATTAAACTCGTTAAACAAACTTTAAACAATGTTTGTCTGTCTGTGTAAAATGGCATATCAAACATGTACACACCTTGCTTTGTTATATGTGTGTTTGTTAAAACAAGAACATGTCTAGACATTATAGCGACTGAATAATTATTGAGACGATAAAAATAGGGATGGGTAAGAAAGGGAACACCGCACTCTGGTGGTCTCAACTTGTAAAGGCATAATTATTATCCCGCTCGATGTTATATTCTGTACTCGGCCTTCTGAGTTGCAGTAAATGAAATGGCGTTGTATTGCCTACGTGTGACAGTGTGAAATTTATATTTAAACATTAGATATTGATTAAAAATACATATAAATAAACGAATAACAAGTGTTCTTGAGGGTTTAGGTTGGCTGAGAGGCAGTTCTATCGGCGTATGTGAAGCCCTCTGTGAGATGCTTGCGTGTAAAAAGGGCTATACAAATACATTTGATTTGTTTGTTTGTTTGTTTACATGTTCGCACATGTGTGCTCTGTGAGAGGAGTTTATGTGCAAGGCTGATAGTGTAAAATAACAGCGCTTGCCTTGACAACCTGAAATCTCGGGAATGGTCTCGACATGTCAGACAGTTCTAGAAGGGGGCGCACAGGTGGTATAAACTCGGAGCCTCCAGTTGACGATCCGAATCTAAGTACCCCACGCAAAGAGAATCATTCAACAACGCTTGTCACCAAAGAAATCCGAATGACGGAATCCCAGAGGTAAGCCGCTTTTGAAGTTTTAATAGGCAACATTGGCCGGCCTTATTTGCATGCCGACGTAAAGTATTTGAATGTCTACCTAATAAAACGTTTGAAGACGTATGTTAGGGACAGCCTTCTAAATCGGGAGGCATGGACCTTTAAAGTCGCAAGAGTAGAAACTATTTTATTTAAATAAGCATGTCATAGTCATATGTAACGGCAAAACTTTTGAGATACCTCTGTTAACATTATACCCTTATAGAACGGTTACCTTTCGAGTCCTGAAGCCACGAGATGTAAAAAAGCATGTATTTTTTTACAGGACATTTGTTGGTGATGAAATCATACAGTTTTATTAAATACATTTGATTTGGATTAAGTCTCATTTGTGACATTGTAGTAATTCCATGTTCTCCTTATTTCTCCTCTATATATGGCGGACACATGTTGTAAGCTAAGAATAGACATGATTTAAAGGACAGGTCTTAAAATAGCCAGTAACTGGTCACGTCAGACGTGTAGAGAAATAAATATGAGCATGTATGAAATGTTTCATCCAAATTAATTTAAAACACAATAAATATGTATATTGTTTGTAAGGAGCTACTACAACCCACTCCTACCGGCATATCTCTCTCTCTCTCTCTCTCTCTCTCTCTCTCTCTCTCTCTCTCTCTCTCTCTCTCTCTCTCTCTCTCTTTCTCTCTCTCTCTCTCCCTCCCTCCCTCCCTCCCTCCCTCCCTCCCTCCCTCCCTCCCTCCCTCCCTCCCTCCCTCCCTCCCTCCCTCCCTCCCTCCCTCCCTCCCTCCCCCTCTCTCACTACTGTAGGGCTGCCCCAGAGTCTAAAGGCAAACCCATGGCCTTCCGAACTCAGAAAGAGATGTTTGAGAAGATGGAGGAATCGTACAGGTTCTGTGCTAACTGTGAAACGAAGCCTTGTCAACTTTCAAACACACAGACTCTGAAGCGTTGTGTGAGGTGCAGTGCAATAGAAGAACAACCCTGTTCAATGTTCATGTTTCATACGTACAGTTGTATACCAACGAGGTGCTTCAATTAGAAGCATTTCTTTCTGTTAATTCCTTTCTATTCCCTCTGTTCTCTCTCTCTCCCTACATTGCAGATGTCTAAATGTGTATTACTGTTGCAAACAATGTCAGAAGACTGACTGGCCCAAGCACAAGAAGTTTTGCTCACAGCTGCGCCTCATGACCATTGACAGATTTGTGGACTGGCTAGTGTTTAAAGGTGAAGGGCCAAAGGTTAAAAGCTTTAATGCTACAAGGCTCAATTGGTGATCCAATAGTTTTACCATCTGTTCTTTTCTGATCAGCTCAAATACAATTTGTTAAATATAAATTAAAACTTTAGTTCAACTGATAAAAGCTTCCCTTTTCTGTCTTTTCTTCTCAACGACAAGGAGACCTCCCGTTCCCCACTGAGAAGTGGTCACGCCCGCAGTCCGAGGTCAAAACCTGGGACGACTGGCTGGCCATGCAAGGGGACCTCACCCCTCGTCAGGACGCCATCATGGCTGGTGCTAACATGACAGACTTGTGGAACAACGCCGGAAGGCCCAGACCAGAGGACGACGACCTGAGGCAGTCGCTGTGGAGAGTCTCAAGCGAGTTCTTTTCCAGGCCACTCAGCATTGCCTTAGGGCTGAGACTGTTTGGCCTGAACCCTTACTCCAGACCCCTCACCATCCACCTGGTAGGAGCAGGCCAGAGTGAGACGACGGGGGCCAGATTAACAGACTACGACGAGCTCAACCGCATGTTCCCTGGGCACCAGGGTCTGGAGGTGGTGATGGTGGGGCCGGAGGTGGTGGAAGGCCCCATTATGAGGCCTCCTCTCACGGCGTTCGGGCCCAGACAGAGAGTCTTCATCAGCGCCTACAAGGGCCTCTACCACCAGTTCTGGGAGGACCTGGTGGAGAAAGAGAGAGCGGCCAAACCTGATCTGGTGGTTGGCTTTCACCCAGGTGAGAAGCTCTGTCATGTATCTTGCAGCTCTGAAACTGAAAGTCATACACAAACAAGTATAATTCTTCTTGACTTGTTAACGAGGGGTTAATTCGTTATGTGTCTTATCTGGCCTAAGCTGTTTTGATTTCCTTTGTCCTACAGGTTTTGATGCAAGCCAAGGCCTGGATGAGGGGTGGTTACCGACACTGTTGCTCCTAAGAGATTATGAGATCCCCTCCTTCTTCACTGCTCTAAAGTAAGAGTCTTGTATACCCAACAGTATGGTATTTCTCTCTACATGATCACAACAAACACCTTATCTCCACCATTACCTAAACATGTCAGCTGTCTACTGTCCAATCCTTTGCAATGCACAGCAAAGCTCATTTTACTTAAAAATCATGCAATGTATTAATGTGTTCATTTCACTCACACATTCTCTCAGTCACTTCTGTGTTTCTGTCTTGTGTTTACGTGAAACTCCTTGTTTCCCTCCTCTTCCCTCCCACAGTGAGACAGAGATGACCTACTCACTGCAGATCCTGTTGGAGTTGGAGATGGACTTGAAAGGCAGTGGGCCCAACCCCTTTGCCTCACTGAAACCAGAAATGGTTGGGTCCTGTCCCAACAAACCGCCTGTGTACAGCAACTCCCACTACTTCTGCTTCCAGGGGCTTCTAGAGACCGCCCAGTTTGAAGAACCAGAGGAGAGCTGAGATATGTTGAGCAATTAGTCCAACGTTCAAACCGAGTTTCTCTGATATACATTAACAAGCCCTCAAACAGTTCACTACACTGTGATTTTGTAATACAATAATACTACATTATATATTTTTTTACCATTTATCCAACAACATCTTCTTTTCAAAGATGGCCTGGCAAGGGACAAATGACTCAAGGCATAACGTATCGCCCTTGTCTTAATGTAAAGCATGTTTTATAAACAGTCATCAGTAGGCTAGGCATTGTGTGCTCCTTTGGTAAATACAGTAAACATTTGCATCAGCTATCTTAGTTCATTTCCATGGATGGCTACATTCAACTGAACTTACTGGTTCACTCATTAAAACCATTGTGTTTATTCTAGAGTATGAAGCACGTGTTCAGTTATTTGCATACTATCACTTGTATGAAATTGTTTAAAGGCCTGTTTGACCATGCGATACAGTATCAACCATTTGATATGTTTCCATAACTTAAAACTACATTTACATGTATGCATTTAGCAGACGCTTTTATCCAAAGTGACTTCCAAAAGAGAGCTTTACAAAAATGCATAGGTCACTGATCATAACAACGAGGTAGCCCCAAACATTGCAAGCAGCCAAAACATGAAGCATACATTGTGAAAAACCAAATACGTCCAAAGGGAAGAACCATAAGAGCATGCAGTTAAACAAGTTACAATTAAACAAAATGAACCTCAAAGTTCGATAGTGTACCTGTGGAAAAAAGCAAGCAACAAAATATATTTCATAGCGAGTACAATAGTTTTAAGGTAGTTACAACTAACCAACAAGAGCATCAAGTCTCTCAATGAGAGTCATTGTGATCCTGGAGGAAACATCAGGTCCAGCCAATCATTCCTATACCGTTGTACTCCCGGGACAAGTGGATCTTGAGCCTACTGATCATATAGGTATTTTTTTATTCCAACATTTGTAAAATATGAATATCAGTGAATTTTCATAACACTTAGTTTATCTAGTAAGTGACAATATACTCAGAATTCAGATTTAGCCAAGATGAGACTCAATTCAATTAACTTGATAAATCCTGAAAGAAATCCAAATGCTCAAGTTACTCTGTGTACGCAGGTACGGCCAAATAAACAGAGGTAACACATACAATTAAATATAATTGCAGCCTGTTCAAGCTTTGAGTTTAGCCAAGATGGATAGAACCAAGTCCACAATGTAGAGCACCAGATTGACAATGGACCCTATCAGAACCACAATCATGTCTTTGTAGATGTCACGACAGAAGTCACGACAGAAAAGCGGGTCGTGAGTCTGATAATACCTGTAACTATAGATGGACCAGAGAATCACAGCAATCACGTAGAACAACACAGCGACGACGTTAAACCCAAGTTCCATAATCTCCATCCCGAACGTCAGCAGGCATCTCAACAGCTTAAGAAGATGAAGAAGAATAACTACCACAGTCACAAGCAGGCAGACCACGTAAACCACAACGCAAAGCACCATCGCCGGATGATGGAATCTCCTCTCCACGTGCACGAAGTAATTGGTGGCGGCGGTGAGGACGACGCACGCCACGAACGCCTCGGTGAACCTGAGGACGCCCCTGCAGTTGGACAGAAACCCCCGAGGACACTTTATCTTGTACATCACAGCGTCCACCAGGAAAGCCAGCGTAGCAATCAAGGAGAAGATGACACAGAGGATACTGATGATGCAGGAGGGGCAGGCGAAGATCACGGCGTAGACGATCGTGGCCGAGGTGATCATGAGGGTGCACAGCATGGTGAGCCCGCACGTCAGGTCGTCCCAGGGGGGCAGAAACAGAGCCAGCAATATGTTCCAAAGCATGAGCTCCATCACAAAGATGACCAAAGGAACGACGACACAGAACACCCAGACAAACTCACACCAGACGCCATAGGGATTCACCATCCGGCCTCTGAAGAGGACAATGATGAATGCCAAAGCGCTGAAGACGATCTCCACCAGCTTCAGACAGTTGCGCAAGGACTTGAATGGACCACACATCTTCACGGTCTAAATTCAATCAACTTTGTGAATTGTGTCGGTTGCTGTAAGGTTTTCTTTCCGGGTAGTTGACAAGTTTGCGAGACTTTCCTTGTAAGCACTACCATGAGAATTCTTCAATTTCTGCCAAAGATGTCTCTGGAGTTGAAAGTTATTCCTGAAAGGCGTAACCAGACGTCAATGGTGGATTCTATAAACTACAAGCCACTCCTTGTTTTTGAAATTCAAATCTCGAACTGAATTGCTCCTCCCAAGGGTTCTTCCATTTGTTCTCCTCTAGTTAGTTTTTCTGGGAGTTTTTCCTTGTCTTCCTTGAGTTTTAGGTTGGTTGATGGGCAATTCCATGGGCGTATGTGAAGCCCTCTGTGACATTGCTTGTAAAAAGGGATATACAAATCAATTTTGATTAGATTTTTTTATTTTGATTTGATGACTCACTAAAGCCAGAAGGACAAACATAATTTTCTACAAAAATGTCTTGATGAAAAATCAGCGCTTAGAATTCCTTTTGAAAGCTGCTCTTCGGCCAGCAAGTATCTTATTTTTCAACAAAAGATGACAAGTATTCTTTGTTAACATATTTATTGAACAAAAAATAAATTAAAACATTCCCACAACCAAAGAGGTCAGCATTATACATAAGTTTTAAACTATGTTCGTTTAAAACCACATATTCCTAGCAAGGTAAAAACCAGGTCTATTATGAAAAAAATCAGGTTAACATATGTCATGAAGGCCACAATAAACTGAATAGCCCATATGCAGAAGCTGCCTGGACAGTCATTGGGTCGAGGGTTGTTCCGGAAGATGTAGATTGGATAGGCAAGTGCAGTGCAGCAATAAAGCAACACCGATATGATTAAGAATATAAAAGTAAAGCGGTCTATGTTAAACGGCATACAGCTCTTGAGGGGTTTTAGGATGTTTGTAGCAATGATTAAAGGAATGATGGGGAAGGGAATGATGTAAGCTATGAGGCACAGGATCAGAGTCAGTCTCCCGTCGTAGCCTGTAAAAGAGACAAAAATAATACAGCTGACAAAAGCTTCCAGCACCTTCCAGAAGCCAGGCAGAGCTGCCAGGTAGCTGCCTGTCTTCTTGTCCAGGAACTTGTCCTTGATCACCTCGAGGGCATACAAAACGCCGCAGAGGAGAGCGAAGCCGCTGACCACCCAGGAATAGAAACAGACGCGGCAGGCGTAGAAGTTGGCGTAGATGATGAAGATGGACAGAGTCATGAGGGCGGAGGACATTGCCACGCCCGTGGTGAAGTCATCCCAGTCCATGCAGAAACCCAGCAGGATATGGAGGGCGAACATCTCGATGATGGTGACGAAGAGGGTCAGGAGAGGACAGAAGGCCCAGACGAACAGGGCGTAGTTCCAGTAGGTGTGTTGGGTCTCTCCCTGGATGGCGGCCAGGAGGAAGGTGACCAGACACAGCAAGATCTGAGACATGTGGAGACCTCCCCTGGAAGACGTCAGAGAAGAGGGGGTGAAGACAGCCTTGGAGAGAGTATCTTTTAGACGATCCATCCTCACCGAACTTTGTATTTCAGTTCAGTCTGACCAAACAGCTGCTGTGGTGGAGACAGGGCTGTTCTGTTATCTGGGCAGCTCCCATACTTTCACTACAGTGTTTTTGCATGTTGGCCATTATCTGGGACAGGTCCACGTCAGAGGTGGGAAGCAACAAAGGACAAATACTGTGTTACTGTAATGTGTGTTTTGGATGAAATGACCAAAGGGGTTAGCATGTGTGTTTGGGACGAACTGACCAAAGGGGTTAGCATGTGTGTTTTGGATCAACTGACCAAAGGGGTCAGCATATGTGTTTTGGATGAAATGACCAAAGGGGTTAGCATGTGTGTTTGGGGGTAAATGACCAAAGGGCTTAGCATGTGTGTTTTGGATGAAATGACCAAAGGGGTTAGCATGTGTGTTTTGGGTAAAATGACCAAAGGGGTTAGTATGTGTGTTTTGGATGAAATGACCAAAGGGGTTAGCATGTGTGTTTGGGATGAACTGACCAAAGGGGTTAGTATGTGTGTTTGGGATGAACTGACCAAAGGGGTTAGTATGGGTGTTTGGGATAAAATGACCAAAGGGGTTAGCATGTGTGTTTTGGGGTAAATGACCAAAGGGCTCAGCATATGTGTTTTGGATGAAATGACCAAAGGGGTTAGCATGTGTGTTTTGGGGTAAATGACCAAAGGGGTTAGCATGTGTGTTTTGGGGTAAATGACCAAAGGGCTTAGCATGTGTGTTTTGGATGAAATTACCAAAGGGTTTAGCATGTGTGTTTCTGATATATTGACCAAAGGGGTTAGTATGTGTGTTTTGGATGAAATTACCAAAGGGGTTAGCATGTGTTTTTTGGGTAAAATGACCAAAGGGGTTAGTATGGGTGTTTGGGATAAAATGACCAAAGGGGTTAGCATGTGTGTTTTGGATGAAATGACCAAAGGGGTTAGTGTGGTTGTTTTGGATAAAATGACTAAAGGGGTTAGCATGTGTGTTTTGGATGAAATGACCAAAGGGGTTAGCTAGTGTGTTTGGATTAAATGACCAAAGGGGTTAGCATGTGTGTTTTGGATAAAATGACCAAAGGGATTAGCATATGTGTTTTGGGGTAAATGACCAAAGGGGTTAGCATGTGTGTTTTGGATTAAATGACCAAAGGGTTAGGGTTAGCATTTTACTTAGCATGCATTGATGGGTAATTATCCCTAACACCATCATTATAAGAGTCCATCATGGTGTCGCAGAATCTGATCTGAACATGTGAATAACAACGAAGGATTGGACCAGCTGAGGCTGCTGTTATGTATTTATGTCCACACGAGGGCGCTATAGGCCAACAAACCTGTCTTCCTGTAATCACAAAGCTCGAGATAGTTGTTCGTTAATTGATGTTGTGTTGTTTGAATTGTTCATTAAACAAAGTCTGTTTCAAATTTTTTAACACAAATTTTGTAATAGTCACAGACATGAAAGAAAAATATGCAACAAATGTCCTCCTGGTAGGGTGAGAAAATAACATGGTGGTAGGAATGTATTAATTAATGTTAGCAGGTGAACTAACATGATTAAAGTGACACTTGTTTACATAACTAACCCATAGAGTAAAGAGAACAGACAAGCATCTTTGACCTCTTCATCACAACCAAACCATTCACAATTTTAGGCGCTGTTAGTAGCTCTGGCAGTTGACCTTTGCTGCCATGGCTGGGTGTGAGGGTGCGGAGGGGACCAGGGAGAGCAGGGCGGCCCAGTGAAGTCCACCGTCCCTGGGGGCTGAGAGGCACTCCTCTCCCCTGCCAATCTGGAGCTCCTTGCCTTACAGCCCTGACCTTTGGAGGAGGGCTGTGAACCAGGCACAGGTGACCCTGTTTTAGCTCAGGGAGCTACATCACCTTTAGCCCTGTCACACCACACACACACACCTCACATGCACACATCACACACACCTCACATACACACACCACACACACCTCAGATACACACACCATACACACCTCAGATACACGCACCACACACACCTCACATGCACACACCACACACACCTCACATACACACACCACACACACCTCACACATACACACACCACACACACCTCAGATACACACAACATACACACCTCACACATACACACACCACACACACCTCACACACACACACACCATACATACATAACACACACACAACATACAAACACACCACACACACACCCTACCATGTGAGAAGAGGCCATGCCCGTGTATAAGCTGCCCTACAGCTGTATTATCAAAACTTGTATAATCCATAATGTATAACCCTCTACAAAAGCACTTTGCTTTTTTAGACACTTTATTGTTACAGTGTAACCTAATATCAGAGTTGGACTTTCAATCCATGTTTATCCACTAAGCAGGAAGTCACTCAAAATGTCAAGTATATTTATTCAAAGTTCTTTTGTGTATGTAATATGCGGCTAAAAATGTTGAGGGCAGCAGCATGGTTTTGTAATATCTTTGTTTATTCAAATACGTGTGCATTTCTTACAATGGTGTACTGTGCACTGTTTTAATCAAACTCACAATAATACAATTCAACAACACATTTCCATATAAAACATAACGTTTACTTATGAATTCATTTTACTTACACTGATGAAGAAAATTACATTATGTACATCAAAAGATTTTCTATCAGCAGTTTCTCACATTTTTTATGAAGCTTAAATATTAAGTGCAAGTACATATTTATTTATTTTTTGTTAAGGTTCCAGCACTGGCTAAGATTGTTTTTAGTTTGCCAGAGAATCCTCAACAATTAACACCTCAAAAAAGCAGAACTTGCTGTTTTAGTGCATTATTACGACTTCTTTGTCTTATTTCTTTTCTCTTCTGATCCATTCTTTTACTCATAAGGTGCTAAGCATCGACATAATTGTGACAGTTGAGTCTGTTTTGTGAGAGAAATTTTAAAAGTAATGGTAACACAGTTGCCTGAGCATTAATTAAAATAAATGATTGTTTAAGAGTCCGTTGCGGTCAGAGGGCTCAGTGAACACTGCGGTTCCAGTCGCTGTATGGAGGGCGGCCTCCTCTGGGTTTTGGCGGCAGAAGAGGGAATGTCAGTAAAGACCACGGGCCTTCCGTCGGGGCAGAGTGGCACGCTGGAGTCTGCCTCACACTTGGTGGTTCTTCCGGGCCACAAGGCCTCGGCTGGACCGGTCCTCAGACTCAAAACCCCCGGAGACAGAATCTCCGTCTTCACCACCGACACTCCCGCCTGGCTCATCTTGATCAGCATGTCTAACGACTGCTTGCGGCTCTCCAGCGAGGCCTTCATGGCTTTCTTCTCGTTCTCCTCGTCGTTCGCCTCTTTCTCCTCGTCCACCTCTTCGTCCTCCTCCTCCGTTTCCGAAGTGGCGTTGCCGTGGAAGCTCCCGTCTCTCGTGGCAACCTGGTCGCCGACGGCAGCCGCCTCTGTCGCGGCCGGGTCTTTCTTGACCGACAGGTCCAGGGGTCCTTCACTCTGGCGGGCTGTCTTCTCCAGCGCCTGGTGGATGTGGGATAGTTCACTGCGTATTTTGCTCAGGTGTTCCCACAGGTGGCCCTGAGCAGGGGTGTCCTCTCTCTCCAGGTGGGAGATCTTGCGTTCAGCCTCCTGGTACTCCTGCAGAGCCTTGGACAGGTCGCTGAGGAGAGCTGCGGCCGACTGGGAGGCTGCGTCCCCCGTCCCTCGGCCCGTGGTAGAGTCCTGGCTGTTGGGTCGGCTGCATTGGGGAGGGGAGGAGGACCCACTGTTGGGGCTGGCAGGGGGGTCTGAATACCACTGGTCGAGCTGACGGGACTGAGGCTGAGCACGATGGAAACTGCGAAGAGAACAGGACGCAAATTAATTTGAGTTATTTTGAAACGGTTTCACATCTTAAGGTTTGAAAACGAAAGTGAATAAAAACAAGAATACGTGATAAAATCGCCTTTTGGGGGGTGGCGTTATGCGAACATGTGATCTCAACGAATAGAAAATATCTCACCTGCTGTGGAGAAGAAGCTTGTCCGTTGCCACGGCGATAGACGTGTTGTTCTGGATGTTCTTCAGGAAGTCCAGGGTAAACCCCAGCGCCGGCTTCTTCTCCACAGGGGCCTCGCGGATCCCCGAGGAGGCCCCTGTCCTCTTCAGGCCCCAGCCTGCTTTCCCCTCCTTGGCTGCCTCTTGGAGCTTGGCCCCCGCCCTGTAGCCGGGGTCTGGAGACTCTCTCTGGTGGGGCGCCCAGGCAGCAGGGGAGGCGGGAGTTGGGTTCGGCCGCAGGGCAGGCACCTTCCACAGGTTGACTTTGGGCTGAAAGCTGGGGTGGCTGGACTCCAGGCCGTTGGTGGAGGTCTTGAGGCCCTTGTTGGCCTCGCTCTGTGCGGATGCTGCTCCACTCTCAAAGGTGTGCTCGCAGAGGAAGGGGTAGTAGAATCGAGGTGGCAGGAGGGTCCTGTCTGCGTGGGGGTGTGCAGTGGAGGCTGGGTGCATGAGCTGAGCGGCCGAAGCCAGGAGGGGAAGCTGAGCGAGTTGGGCGTGGGTCTGGGCCGCGAGAGCGGTGGCAGAGGTGGGGAGGCCTGAGTTGACGTAGGAGAACAGGCCAGGGGTGAGCGGGTAGCCCACCCCGAGGACAGACAGGTTGAGCCCGGGGGGATCCGGGTAGTCGGCCAGGCTGGGGGGAGGAGGGTAGCAGGGGATGGAGCTGCCCACTCGAGGCTGGGCCACCTCGGCCTTGGCCTTAGTGTGGCTGGTGGCCAGTAGCCTCCACTGTTCTGACAGGAGTCCGGGAGCCGTCAGACTGGTCTTGGACAGCTTGTAATGCTTCAGCTGGGCCTCTACCTCCACCGAGCGAGCCCTCAGGAGCTGGTCCTCCAGGGAGAACATGTCGGCCATCAGCATCTCCGACTCGGCCCGCTTGGCCTTCCTGGTCACCCCTTCAGACGAGGACTCCCTGCCGCCGTTGTTGGAGGCCTCTCTGGTCATGCCAACGACTTCCGCCCCGTCTCCCTCCTCCTCCTCCTCTTCATCTCCTCCCTGACTCTCCCCTTCCTCTCCTTCCTCCTCCAGGGGTCTCCGTGCCCGGGGCCTCTCCTCTGGCCCTGTCCCAGGCCCCAGCTCCTCTTTCCCGGCCCCGCGGAGCCCCTGTGCCTGTTGGAGAGGCCTGAGCTGGTCCGGGTGCAGGATGTTTCCTTTCTTGTAAGGCCAGTCGGACTCGATGAGCAGGGACAGGGAGTTCTTGCAGAGGCTGTACTTCATGTGATTGTACAGGTGGGATTTCTCCATGCAGGTGAAGGGACACTGAAAGCATTTGTAGTTGTAGGGTTTGCCCCAAGGCCGAGGAATGTAGTGGGGCTTCTTGGGCTTGCGCTCCTTGTGTTTGCAGGCTGACATGACCTTACAGCCATGGTCCTCTTTAGACATGGCTGAGATAGGAGTCTCACTGTGCTGCTGTTGGTGAATAAAAGGTTTGATGTGAGACTTTCCAGGACAGATTCAGCAGAACAGAGTATTTCTTCTCTGTGTTCTTCAGACTGTACAAGTCAGCGGGATAAATTGCATGATTTTTGCATATGACTGATGCTCAATCTGTGGACAGAGAAATAACAGTGCTTGTATGTAAAACATGTATGTAGAAATGTACTGAAAATTATACAATGTATTACATTTTTCAACTGATTCAAATCTTAGTTCTATTCTTGCAGTGAACAAAACACATATTAAATGAGAGACACGCCATTGTGCTGTGGACCATATGGCAAAAACAAGAATGTTAATGGATCTGGGTGTTTGTGGATGTGGGGCGCTGTGTATCAGTATGAGCATATGTGTAAGTGTACAGCCTGCCTGAGCCTCGTAGCCACTAACCTAACTTGGGGGTGTGGAGGGGGGGGGGGGGGGTGTCACAACACTCTGTTCTCACTGTACCTGCCACTATTCATTATTTCCAGTGCAGCACCAGGCACTAGCAGGGCCCAGGGCTGGGGGGCAAACAGGCAGGCCCCCAGGGGGCTCAGCACCTGTGTAGGGGGCCTTACTCACGGGGCTTGCCTGGGCTGGAGGGCTGGGCCCTGGAGGCCGGCTATGGGCACGGCGCGGCCAGGGTGAGGGCTGCGGAGGGCGGCCGTTGAGGGGAGACGGTTGAGGGTGAGGGAGTGTGGGCCCTGGTTGTTAATGAGAGCCTGGCATCGCGCCCACAGGGCGTCGTTAGTGCCAGTGCTGCGATCTGGGTCAAGGCACATCGCCCAAGTTCAACTGCTCTTTCTGTCTTCTTTATTCTTCTCCCTTTTTAAGTTAATACAATATTCTAACTATTCTAATTGATTAAAACTCTATATTGATATCCCATTGGCATGTTGGATTGTTAAAGACTGACAGAGTTTTTACGTAACTTTTTTGTTGTCTACAATATCACAGACTTCACTGACTACTACTATGTGTAAATTTTACATATATTTTATAAAATAAAATAATAGATAAACAGAATATATCCTAAATTGCTCTGATAACTGTAAGATATAAAAACTATCTGGTATCTGGTGTAAAGATTATATGTTTACTATAAATATTAAATAATTTAGCAACATCTATTAAGGTGAAGATTGTTCTACATATGCATTTTTCAAAACAAATAAATGCACGAAATAATGAATGTTCAAGTGTTCCAACTTATCATGCAACAATAAATGCAGAATTTTCACAGCTAAAATGCAGTGACTTCTATATTCACCTACACACATATTCACCTGCTCATATTTTTACAGTAAAAACTATGCAATGATGAATATGTATTTATGTTCCTAAATGTGATTTTTACTAAACTGTTTTTCAAAAAAACCTAAGAGGTTTTGTAAACTAAAGGATTACTATAGTACACTAGGTTAACACAATTACAGACTTTTTGTCATGTAATTTGTTAATTATCCCTGAGACAAATCCAATCAGTCAGCCGTAGATTAAATGTAAAATTTCATTTTACATCAAAAATCTAAATCAGATTTGATACACTTGAGAAACTCTATTATCCGCAACGACTATTTCAAACATGCTCTTAATACGATTTATTGTAAAAAAGATTTCAAATGATTTTTTAAAAAAGTATTTCAAACACATTCAGCTCTCCCTCGCTCCTTCTGTCTCCAACTGTTTCGAGCGCTAGCCGAAATGAATGGTAAATATTTGTTTCTATTGAAAGAAGAAAACAGAATAGAAAGTTTTTGTCCTGAGAGCCAAGCCGCTGGGCCTCCCCTGTAGGAGCACGTTAGCGAGGCTGCTCTTCATGCTAAGAGACCCCCTGTGACTGGGAGGGGTCTGGTTTCTATGTTCCCTTCAGGCCAAACAGGAATGAAAGACAGAGAAACAGTTTGGGTCAAGTCTGAGGCAAAAAAAAAAAAAAAAAAGTACAACTTTACAAAGCTACTTTGTACTCCCTCATTAGCTTTAAACATAATTCTCTGTCATCAATGTCTATCTCCTGAGATCTAAATTGATTTAAATGAGTGCCGGTGTTTCAGGGAGTAAACCATCGCTGCAGGATGTGGGTGGGCTGGTGTCTCATTGACAACTTAACCAGGGAGACTCAGTGACAAGCCTGTGTCAAATACACCTCGACTCTGATCAGCCAATCATTGACTCTAACACAGCATGGCAGGCCGCTCGACAACTTTCGTCCTGGTTAGACCCACTCACAAGTAAAGCGTGATTGTATCGGCCCATTCGATTGGCTGGCTTGTCTAGCCCTGAGGCACAGACCCCTCGCTCCTAGCTTATAACAGTGCCTAACAGCTGCTATTAGGAACCAATCAATAAAAATCATTTTTACAGTTGGTTTTTCCCTCTTCGGGACACTGTTATCAGATGTGCTCTCCTGCTCTCCCACTCCCCCACCCCACCCCACACCCCCACCCCCACCCCACCCCACCCCACACCCCTGCTTCGACCCCGAACCCTTCCAGGCCCTCCGGCCTTGTTTTAAGCTTTTAGGGCTCATGGTCAGGCGAGCCTGATCGCTTCAGCTTTAACAACTATTGTTTCAATTAAGAAGGCTGGCCTCACTAAAAGCATTGACAAGCTGCGTGCCATAACAAACCAATATCAGGCGATGGGAGGGGAGGGTGGAGGGGGTCGTGTTCCAAAAGGCAATATAATCAGATGGATATTTACTGGCTGTGAGTACATCAACTACACAAGACTACGATTATTTATAGTGTTATAGTGGTATTAGTGGGACCTCTTCTGTATTATGAGTTTGATATAAAATATCAAATAAATATAAATATATAGTCGGACATTAATCCTTTTGAGCATGTTCAATCTATATTTATGTAGCTGGCATTTGCAAATGGTTCACAGAATTTCCGCAGTCACTCTTTGATAAATGTGAAGTGTAGCTTTACCTAAGATGGTTGCAAGAGTAGAGATGAGTGAGAGACAATCCAGAGTGTTCTGTGTCTGCGTAGAGAAATCAGCCTTGAAAAAAGGAAGACTAGAGATTAAAATATTTTTTTAACATGTTAAAAACGATATGTTAAATAGATAACACATTTTAGTGTATATATGCATCCAAAATGTACATTTAATGTACTTTTAACAGATATATTTATATAGATACGTGCAATCTATATGACACAAACTGTATTAACTTGACTCACTGGAAGTGTCAGTTATTTGAATAACATCAACATCAACAGCTAAAAAAATATGTTTGTGTTTCTGAGCGGTCACTATTGATGAATTATACTTTACTGTTAATTATAAGAGATAATCAAGTCGTATTTCACGTTTTTTTAAATAACTGCAACCAATAAAATATTTACACATTAACTCAAAACTACCAAATGCTACTGATAAAGTAATAAAATAGTAGATATATTAAAACTGGCATTATTTAGGCCTCTCCAGTACAATTTAATTTGCACAAAAACTTTTTCTATAGGTGAAATGATAAATAGGTATCCTATATAAAATAGCCTAGGATATGCAGGCCTGTTCAAAATATGTTAAAATGTTTACACAAAACAGGGTACCTATTTTGAACAAAGTCATGTATCTAAATGTTTTCTTGCCAGTTGCTATGAATGAATAAAGCATTTCCCCGCATTCCTCACATGGCTACAGACAAACTCGGGCAGTGGCTATTGACAAAAACTCCATATTTTTCCAAATGTCACATTAATTGAATGCCATATGGTGTTTCAAAGTGGGAGAAAAATGTGTATTCCTACCTGGTGCGTTTCCGTGTTTGTCTCTGGTGTGTTGTCAATTCGCTGCGTTACGGGTACCAAGCGGACAGTGCATATTCCGCTCAAATGGGAGCACGATAGAGAGTGTTTGGGAGATATATATTGACTAGGAGCAATGCCTTGGGGCGCCACAACACCGCAGCGCCTCCTCCCTCTCCGGTACCGTCACATGTGCCTCCACCTTGCAGTAACGATATACAGTAACGACTTCAACTATATAGATAACTGGCAAAGGTTGGTTCAACATTTATGGACTTAGAGAATTTAAGATCATTTGAGACTTTTTTTCATTCTGTCAAACTTAATTTGGTAAGTATCCTCCACAGGGTATAGATATAGCTAGATTAAAATATAATACATTTTACATGTTTTTGACCATAGGTCATACAAAACTATCTTCTTAACCATGATAAGTCTAAACGTACCTTAGATGTTCGTTATTCGAATGTTTGCTGAAGATAATTAGAAACTAAGACACTTCATTAGCTCTGTCATATCACAGAAGCCAAACAAAATATGGTTAATTAAATGTCATTCATTGGCGGACTTTTCTTTGTTCCTGCACCTGCTTGCGCGTGAGTGAAACTGATCGGCCTGTTCATCTGTTGGATGAATTCCATGCTGCGTTACTGGGGAATAAGTGTAAGCATCAAAATATGAAATAATATATCTCTGAATATGGTCAAGGTGCACTTTATTGTGCAGCACAGACGTGCAGTGGCCCACTTAAACATTTTAATAGCCTGCAGAAGTTATGCGGTTTGGTTTTATACGTTTGTAATTCAGTCATGCACACGGATAGCCTACATTGGTTTTAGCCACACATTCATATTTCAGCACAATACTTTTATATTATCCATCCGTAAAGTCGAAGTAAATAAATTATCTGACACAGAACTGTTTCGAGTAGCTACAAACGTCCTCTATTTTAAATAGTTTTCTAATATGCACATTTGTAGTTATGTTTTTAAAGTTGATATAGGCCTAAGTCTATACAAATCGCATGCCTTGACTAACACAAGAATGACAACTAGCCAAACTAGCTACACAAAACAAAAATCAAAAACCAAACTGTCTATTAGGCGCGTGGGGATCGTTCTGCTCTCCACATCTGACAGTTTAAGTGTCAGATTGTTCCGGATGAGTAGACCTGTAAAATAGAGAACCCATGCTGTGAAGCTGCTGCAGGAAACACTGCACATACTGGTTATAGCTGTCAAACAAGAATGATCCACGACCATCTCCACCTTTTTTGTGTCATCTGTGTCCTGTAATTAATATCACAGCTGTATAATGAACTTGAACCTGTAAATAGTAAAATACAAAGGCTCACAAACTGAAATTGTGGGTACGATTGGATATAGATGTCAGGTTAAAGTACATTTTCATGGTGGATAGAAACTCTTTTGCCTTTGCTTGGTTTGACTAGGCTGGCGTGTAGCGCAGCACTGCACTGCTCTCAGGGAAGTGATTAGTGCAGTAGCACCAGAGCGCTGGATAGATTACTGACTTGAGACGTGAGATCACATTCAACGGCAGTGACGGATGCGTGTCTTATCTGACAGCTCCCTCTCTCCTTCCTTCTCTCGCCCCCTCTCTCTCTCTCTGCCTCTCTCAGCTATCTTTCTCTACACTCTCTCGCTCTTTTCGTCTCTCACCATCTTACACTTTATCCCTTTCTCTCAGTCCCTCTCTCCTCTCCAGTCCCTCCTTCTCACTGACTTTCCGTTTTTCCTCTTCCTCTTCCCCTCCCTCCCTCCCTCCCTCCCTCCCTCCCTCCCTCCCTCCCTCCCTCCCTCCCTCCCTCCCTCCCTCCCTCCCTCCCTCCCTCCCTCCCTCCCTCCCTCGTTCCTTCCCTCGTTCCTTCCCTTCGTGTCTCTTTAGCCTGTGGCTGGCTCTGGGTCAACTCCTGGTTCTTCATTTTCCTCCTCTGGCTGTGTGGGAGGAGTGTGCGGGCCCCTTTGAGAAATGCCAGTGTCCGTGTGTTGGGGGAGTCGGGGGCCCTTCACGAGCCATCAGGCCCGCTGTCACACGGCGCTGGGCAAATGGAGAGTGACAGGCCACTCCATAGGGCCTAACCATCTGTACCAAATGTGACAGCAGGGGGAAGAAGAGCATGTCTGGTAAATCAGGAGGAACGAGAGGAGCGAACGTGAGATGGAGAAGAGAGAGAGAGAGAGAGAGAGAGAGAGAGAGAGAGAGAGGGTAAAGGAAATGAGTAGAGATAGAGAGGGGGAGAGGTTTGTCTCTTCCTGAAGTGAGGACACTTGGGAGGTGATGTCAGGTTTTGCAAAGAGAGAGAGGGAGAGAGAGAGAGGGGAAAGGGCAGGAGAGGAGATGTTCAATGGAGACGAAACAGAGAAGAAGAGAGATCTATCTCCTCCCAAAGCCAGGACACTTAGGAGGTGGTGTCAGAGTTTCTAGGGGGAGAGAAAGAAATGAGTTTGGTTCAGTTGCTTTGGACAGGCTTGGAAGGAGACGTCAGTTCCTCCTTCCTTAGTTTAACTGAGTGCAGAGAGAAAGGACAGTCCGTTGTCCGTCACGAAAGTCCTCAGGGTTGCTCCCATCCCCCTTCAAACTCGATTTCGAGCTGAATCCAAAGCTATGTAAAAAACAATGAAACACTGGGGCCTGACACAAGCCAACTGCAACAGTGCACTTTCTCTTCTGGGAAGCGTGATGACATGCTAAACTGAAGAGTCTGAAGGAGACGACAGCGTGTGCGGTGGAGGTAAGAGTGTGAGGAACCTGGTGAGAGCGTCTCGGTCTCGGCCGAGCGGGAGAGCTGTGCACAGGGGGGTCCTTATGGAGGGGCAGCTGGGAGGATGACAGGAGCACTCTATTAAGACTCACAGACAGGAACCTGAGGGCAGCTAACACAACGCTGCTGGGGAGATCCAGCTGTGCATCTCCGATTCACACACACACACACACACACACATGGTGGAACGCTAATGGGATAAAACATCTCCAGTATGCACACTTTGAAGCATAGCTATGCACATACTCCCATAGGACTCCTTTCAGTAGAAAGAGAGATAGGTAGATAGATGGATGGATGGATGGATGGATGGATAGATGGATGGAGCCCGATGAGAGTGCTGTTTGGACCACTAAACGACGGCCTTCTGCCCAGGTGTGTTCTCCTCGTGCCTCTTCGACCGCCTGAGTTTACGGCCTGGGGAGGAATAGCTAACAGCTCCTCTCTTAGCCACTGCTGCAAGGCACATTAAGTAAACTCATATCGCTCTCAGCCACTATCAATTATTCAGCGGCCCTCCCTCCTCCTTCCCCTCGTTTTTCAAAGGAGAACAACTCAAGCATCCAGCCCCAGCTTTAACCGCACACAGTCTCAGTTAAAAACAACTTGAAATATCTTTGGTGGTTTGGTGTCTTCTTTATTGTTTAGGTTCTGATGCTGCCAACCGATATGGACCTGACCTCTTTGAACACGTCAGTGACTCATCCTTGACAGAGACTCCTCCTCTAAGGTGAAACCCCCTCAGACAGACGGAGGGAACAGCCCAGGGAGTCTGCATTGAGACATTTTCAGCTTCACCGTCAAATGAATCCTCACAATTACCGTGAAGAAGGGCAGACGAGTAATGGCTACGTTCCAAAGCCCTCAAAAAATATGTTGGAAAATGGGCCTGGTTCATGTCTGAAAAGGGCAAATATCACAGTTCAGTCACGATGACTGGATGGATGACTCTCTTGATCTTCTCTCCAGATATCCATGGCCTTCTCCACTCTCCAACTCCATAAACACACATGAGATACAAGCCCAAGGGAAGCTTGTGTAGCCCTGCATCGGCTGTCCTACAACAGGTGAACTGGACGGACAGAGATCATAGTTATTCATATGGAAGGACACACCATTGAGCCATCATCTAACGTGGAGCCGAAGTCGCGACATGGATATGTCTGTCAGAGTGGAGCGATGTGGTGTTGACACTCGCGTCTCCTCTCCAGTCAGACTGTGACAGGAAGCAGCTGGTGCTCACGCTCTTGGTTCATATCATCGTGTCAGTCTCTGCCCCCCCACCAACCCCCCCCCTCTCCCCCTCCGCCCTTCCAGTACACAGCTGCCCCCATGTGCATCCCAAGGAGGCGGGGTCTCTGTTGCCAGGGCACCTGTGGTTGTCACCTGACGGGGGAATAGGAAGTGGAGATGAAGGGTAGCAGCAGATTCTGTCACAGTGCATCAGGACTCCTGTCCATCAGACCACGACCTGCAGGGTGTGTGCACGCCGGTGTGTGTGTGTGTGTGTGTGTGTGTGTGAGGGTGAAAGTGAGAGTGTGTTTATCTGTGCGTGTCCATCAATGCGCTGACCCCACAGGGTGTGTGTGTGTGTGTTTGGTGAGTGTGTGTTTGGTGTGTGTGAGTGTGTGTGTGTGTGTGTGTGTGTTGCGCATCAACTCACTGACCCACAGGGTGTGCTTGTATGCATGTGTATGCTCATCAGTGCGGGGTGTGCACGCGTGTACATTAACGCCTCGAACCCTGGGAGTGTGTGTGTGTGTCCGTAAACACATGGACCTGGAGGGTGTTTGTGTGTGTGTGTGTGTGTCTCAGTGCACCGACAAACGGATGAATACATACAGCATCATTTTTTTTTTTTTTTCATCAAGTTCTCCTCTGCTCATGGAGATCCTCCGCCCCAAATCGCCCAAACGTCGCGCTCCTTGGGGTTACAGATGGCACAATGCTGTATCATTAAGGCAGAACCCCATCTCCAGTGCTCTCACTTATTTAATCCTTCATCATATGACACTAATCTAGCAAATATACAAAGCTGTCTCCAAGCTATACCCAAGGGAACACAATACCAGCATGACCAAACCTAAACACCATGCTAATGGCTAACCAGCTAGCTGCTACCCACCGTCACATGGGACGTGATAACAGCATGGCCCTGTTGAGGAGACCGGAGATGGTATTCCCTCAGCGGCAGAGCTGAGAGGGACGGCCACCCCCTCAGACCCACACTCTGGAGACCAGGGACCAGGAGAGGGTGTCAGAGGCCCAGCTGCAACCCCTCTGAACCCCCAGCCCCCTCGACCTCAAGACCCCCAGCTTCCAGACACCCTCCCTAGGTGTGACTTGCAGCAATGCAAGGGGGGGGGGCGCAGCTGGAGAGGAATAGCTGTCCATTGGGAGAGGAGGGGAGAAAGAGAGAGACTGTCATTGCTGGTTGTCCAAGCGGGAGGAATGGAGGGAGACAGGGCCCAATCACCCAGGACCTTCAGCTCCATCCCTTGGGGTCTCGCAGCCTCCCTATGACAAGGCCATGTTTTAGCAGACCATATGTTCACCCCCCCCTCATACCCCCTCCGCAAATAAACAAGTCAGTAGCTATAGCCACAGGGTATTCATGTTTCTCTCTCTATATATATCTGTCTCTCTGTCTCTGTCACTCTCTGTCTCTCTGTATCTCTCTCTCTCTTGCTCTGTTTCTCTCATTTGGCTCAGACACATGCGGTCTCTCAAGCCTCTTTTCTGTTGTCTTTGATAAGCAGTCATTGTATTAGTTATTTCTTGAAATAGAAAAACACAGAATAACATATCCTTCAATCATACCACTGTGTATGTAAATGATAAGCTTCATTTTTGTGTTGTAAAAAAATCTGTTGGGCATTCATTCAAATGCCTGGTCGTTGTATTGCCTCAAACCTACTGTACCTCAGCTTACTATGTCACACACACCTCTGAACCATGCTGTCAGTGCCTGGGATGATTAACAGCTAAAATACAACCCTCAACTGTAATCGTGAGCAGCTTTGCTAAACTGAATAGAGTCCTCCAGTCCCGATTTTGAGAGGGTGAATGAAGGACAGTCCCAAACAGATGGACAGTGTGTGTGTGTGCGTGTGTGCGTGTGTGTGCGTGTGTGTGTTGTCCGTGGGGCGAGTCAGACCTCCCTTTGGGCAGAGAAAACTGGCCGGAGATGGACAGCTGTGCCCAGGGCAGGGCATATAGGAAGTGACATCACTGAGAGTGCGACAAGTATTTGTGCCCCCTCAGGGATGTGTGGACTAACCAGGCAACCCAGAGTGCAGAGGCAGACGGCTGGGGGTCACCACAAGGTCAGACCCTGTCCACCATGGTGACCACACTGCCTGTGGCCTACTTCAAACAAACATCATGTCAACTAACTTCTATATATTCAACTATAAAAGACCACACCAGACACAAAAATGTCTCTGTCAAACTGATGGCATGAATCTGCTACACGTGTTTTGGTTGATGCGGAGAGGTGTGTGGCTGTGCGAAGTAAAGTCAACTTTCAGGCGCCACTTTCACAAGCGAACTCGCCGCAAGGCAACTCTCTGACTTTACAACTAGCCACGACGTTATGCGACGTCCTTTGACAAACGTACATATTTCTGGTACACCCCTTTGATGCACGCATGAGCAGAGTCATTTCTCTGAAAGTATGTGTAGTGTTCTAGGATCTAGAAGGTGCATGTGTGTTCATCAAACCACATTCATGTGCAAACACACACAGACACACACACACACACACACACAACACACACTGAAATCCGTTACAACACTCCTGTATAAAAACACACGCAAAAAACACAAACACACAACCAACAACACACACACCACACACACACACACACACACACACGCCATACACATATTCTGACAAACAGCCTGCCTCTCTGACTGGTCCATTGAGTCATCAGTGACCTTCCATGGTATTGGAGTTGCCAGACCAATTGACCAAATCACTGATCTTTAAAAGCAGCTTGGGGGAATAGTGAGTACATACACACCCCTCCCTCCCTCTCCTCCACTCTCCTCACCTCCCCTCCCCTTCCATCCCTGCGCCCCTCCTCACTGCCCCCCTCCACCTCGCTTCTTTAATCAAGGAGCAGGCAGGCAGGACTCTGGGTCGGCATGGCGACGCTAACGAGAGACGACAGCTCTTCGGCGCTCGGGGCAACGACCAGCTCGGCTGTCGAGACCGCGGAGAGTCCGCCAGGCACGCAGTGAGGCGAGGAGGAGGGGGGGGGGGGGGCGGGGAGGGGCGGGGATGTTGCTGGTGGTGGGGGGTAGTTAGTAGATAAGGAACTGTGATAAAGGCACACTTACTTAGACCAAATAATATACTCACTCTGTAGAAGCATATGAAAAAGTGTTCGGGTGGTCCTGTGGCAACACACAGAAAGATGGTCCAAACACTCACACACACACACTCTCACACACACACACACTGAGAGCCTGCACCCTCCAGAACCATCCAGCCCTGGGGCCTACTTGCCAGTGTGCCGTTGCCCCCAACCCTCCATCTCTCCCCTGCCCCCTCCTCCCTCCTTCCCCCATCTCCACAACCCACCCCGTTCCTCTCTCTGTTTCCCTCCCCTCCTCCCTCCCCTCCTCCCTCCCCCCTCCATCTCCCCTGGAAGGAGAGCACAGTTTAACTTCTGTCATCGAAATGAAGCGGGCAAGTCAGTCTCCAGGCAGAGTGGATGTGACAGGGTGCTAATGGACAGGACAAAGAGGGATTTACCAAGTATTAGTAAACCTTAATAATTCACTAGACCCAAGACCCAAGAGGATGTCTTTCCTTCCCTGTCGTTCTCTCTCTCCTCCTCTGCTCTCTGTCCGTCGCTTTGGTTTGGACTGATGAAAGGCAGGAGATGTCTTGTCTTTAAGGAGCTGATATATGATACAACATGATCGTCTTTTGTGGATTTGTTTAGCGTCTTCGATGAACGGTTTGCTAGTTTGCAGCTGTGACAGGGTTTTTTCCCTTTTCATTTTGACGATGTGAGGTTTAATGGGGTTAATAAAGTTTAGAGGGGCTTTCTCCTGTCTGGCACGTTTGTGTCTCCATGTGCCACTGTTTGGCGACAGCTAGACTTGGCAGAAAAAAACACACCCATCGCCTTCTCAAATCTAGGCTACCTGCCTTGGCCAGACAAACCCCCCCACCTTCCAGACCCTCCTGCCTACCGGACCTCTCGACCTGCCAATTAAGCCCAATCAGACTTTGGCAAGTCACAGTCGGACAGAAGCAGCCTAGAGGGACCGAACACACACAGACAAGGACAGAGACACACACACACAAAGACAGGAAGACACACACCCGCACACACAGCACCACCAGCACATCAGAGCCCGTCCCAGCTGTTTCACCCAGTGTCCATCACCAAGCATGTCTGGCCGTCAGGGTTCCCCGTCTGTGATTGGATGAACAAGGGGGGATTCTGAGAGGCAGACTGAATCATCAGATCTCCACGCCACCCCACTGGCTGCTCTTTTCATCCCCTAGTTTGAGGCGAGGGTGCGGTGGAGACAGTGGGGTGGGGTGTGCGTGCGGGAGTGGAGGGGGAGCAGGGGGGGGGGCGGATGTTGATGGTTGTCAGCTTTGGCCCAGTCTGCTGAGGCCGGTGGGACAGGGTTAATGGTTCACCCCTCCCTCCCTCCCCCGCACGCCCAGGCCTGACCCCCTGTCCTGCCTCCGCACCGCCCGGAGAGACGTCCAGGGAGATGGGGACTGGCACCTCAGGGCCTGCCCTGGCTGGTGCTTTACTGGTGGTCTCTGCGGCCTATTAGTGTCCCTGCTATCCGCCTGTCAGCCTGACAAAACAGGCCCTGTCAAATGAACCAGGGCTGGGGAATCAAGAGGATATGTATTCAAACGCACCCGGAGAGGGAGCCAGGGAAAAAAAAAGGAAACCACCGGTGCTAATGTCGACGCTAAACCGGAGTGACAAGCCCCAAGCCGGACGGAGGATTGACAGAGATGGAGGAAGAGAGACAGTGAGACAGGCGAGGGAGGAAGAGAGACAGTGAGACAGGAGAGGGATGGAGAAGAGACAGTGAGACAGGACAGGGAGGGAGAAAAGGAGAGAGGAGAGAAAAGGAGAGAAAGACAGAAAGGAGAGAAAGTGAGAGAGAGAAAGAGAGAGAGAGAGAGAGAGAGAGAGAGAGAGAGAGAAAGAGAGAGAGAGAGAGAGAGAGCAGATAAGTAGTTAACTAGTGGCTGATGATGTTGGCGAGGCTGTCCTGGGGAGACTTGTTAGGGACCAGACCAGACCAGACAGACACTCGCTGTTCCTGGGGATGTGAAACCAGGTAAACTATGAGTAAACAGCTCACAACATCTTCCCACAGATTATATCAGAGTTCTTGGGGAGGCTAGGATGGGTATTTGAGTGTGCGTTTCCATGCTTACATTAAAGGAAAACTGCATTTAAGGACCACACAGATCATTGTTATCTTTCATCTTTTACAGTGATTGAGCCTAAATGCTTCACACGATCATTCTATGTATTTCAATGACGAATGATAAATGTCATAAAACAACTCTATACAAACTCAGCATTCCTATTCTCAGGGCTCTAAACTTTTGAACTAAAAGCCACGTGGGTTTTTCATGGAAATCCGAGCCCCGCTCAGAGGACTGTTTTACTGTAAAGCGAAAGACTAACCAGACCAGAGAGCTCATTGGTTGGATGTGTTGATGTGGTGGTGGTGGTGACTCACTGTGGGCCCTGCCTGGGTGGGTCCTCCAGAACAGGGGACATTTCCCGGACACCGAGGCTGTTTCAGGCTGCTGGCTTGGGTCATTATGGCGGCGCGCTGCTCCTCAAGCTGGGTCTAGCGGGCCCCAGACTCTGGCTCTCTGGTGCGTTAGCTGCAGCTGAACCACACCTCCAGCTGTCTGCTGTGGGGCGACACACAGCAGCAGATTTTCGAACAGAGCGATATTGTCGTGTGTGGAGGGTTTCTGTACGTGGAAGCGATCGGCGGAGCTACGTCCAGACTGTGATCACGTGTGTGCGTGTGTGGATGTTGCGGTCTGTGTAGGTGTTTGTGTGTGCGTGTCTATACGTGTGTGTGAGTCTATGCGCGCGTGTTTGTGTGCCTGTGTATATATGCGTATGAGTGTGTGAGTCTGTGCGTATGTCTATGAGTGAGGATGTGCGTATGTGTGTTTGTGTGTTTATGTGTGTGTGCGGACTGCTTACATGAAGCCTCAGTGTTAGAGCGGGACGTTGTGTTCCTCTCTCGTGTGTGTGTGTGTAGCTGAGACAGAGAGTCTGATGCACACTGGCAGCTCCCCCTCAGCCAGGGGCCTGCCCAGAGCCACTGCAGATGATAGTTTTAATTGCTTTCAATCTTTCAGGCTAGTCCCTGCCCATTGGCACAGAGTGCTTGTGTGTGTGTGTTTGTGTGTGTGTGTTTGTGTGTGTGTGTGTCGGCATTTGTTTGACGAACTGTTGTTGTTTGTTATGCGTTCACGTGAGGTCTTTGTGTGTGTGTGTTTATTCAGAGAGGAACGTAAACTGAGAAACAAAGACTACACATTTTGGTGAATGGTTCACATCACACCATATTTGAAACTTGCCCAAGCTGCACTGTATTACTTGGTTAAACCAGAACATGTAGAAAAAGGATCAAGTTGAACTAAACAGCCAATCAAGAACTAGGCTCGCAACTATGAAAAAGTAATCCAGACCTACTAAGGTGTGTTTATAAATAATACACTTAGGGGTTTTTATGCCAAAACCTCAAAACACACACACACACGTAAAAGCATTTTAGTCCGAGCGAGCTACAAACCAACAGATCAATTATTCAAGATGGGATATCCAACTGACATGACGAGGCTTAGGGAACCCAGCCGCAATTAAAAGAGACAGTCATTTACTTCACATGCGTGATGTCGATGTTTTTCTCGCACCGAGTCACTCTCAGAGTCAATCAGAGCAGTGTTAATCTGTGATGTGATTTCCCTCTGGAATTCTCTTGGTTTTGTTTGATTTAAAATGATTCTGGAAAAAGACCCACGCCCTGTGCTCATTTGGAGTCAGATCAGTTCAGGCTTATTGTCTGTCGCACATCGTAACACAGAATTGTATGTGTATACAGTTTCATTAATTAATGCTAAATTAATAAATATCTACTCACCAACAGGACTGTCAGGAAGTCAGACAATATTGTTATATCGTGCTTTATATTTTATATTTGCTTTATATTTGTTAATATGACAGATAACTGATGACATATGTCGTCCTTTTCAACACAAGGTCATTAGCCACGTTTCTAAAGATTTCCTCTGTACAAAGTCAATGGAATTTTTGTTTGCAAACTTGTCACTCGGCTTTAATCTTTGCCGACTTTGTATGAATGCCACGTCTTTTTCTCAAACCCTTCCCGCATGCTACCAGCCAGCAGAGCCATAGCCATGACCAAGTCTACAACCCCTTACATGTGTGAGTGCTACCCAGTCATCTGTGTGTGTGTTTGCGTCTGTGTGTGTGTTTGTTTACCATTTACTCTCCTCCTAAGAATGCTGAGTAGGGGGAGGCTGGCCGGGGGGCATATTAAGCCCTAACATTCCCACAGAGGCTAATCTCCATCCATTTAGAGGGCTGTAATATTCAATCAGGGCCTTGGCCGGGCTTCCAGCACCACGCGCCTTGGCACCGCTCATATGTTCACAGGAGGGGCCTGCCCAGAAGCGACGGAGGGGGATTCAACGCTAAAAGCCGCGACGCAGGCAGTCAACCACAGCAGCCCAGATCCCCCTCCCCCTCCTCCTCCTCTTCCCCCTCCTCCTCTTCGAAGTTCATCTCCACTGTGCTGTGGTATTGAGAGAGAGGTGAGGCCGCCTTCATTCATCCTCACACTCAGACGGTTAAAGTGGGGGGTCAGGTGGCTGAGCGGTTAGGGAATTGGGCTAGTAATCAGAAGGTTGCTGGATCGATTCCCAGCCGTGCCAAGTAACATTGGTTCCTTAGGCATGGCACTTCACCCTACTTGCCACGGGGGAATGTCCCTGTACTTACTGCAAATCACCCTGGATAAGAGCGTCTGCTAAAAAATGACTAAATGTAAAGTGTTCATTTGTTCAGAACCCTAACTAATCCTCTCAAAGAAAATCTATAAACACGTAATTTTTCATACTGTAGCGTATCCGGAGAGCCGTTGTTCCCAGGCTGAGTAGAATGTCACTGAGCGGATAGCTGCAGACAGGCCAGATGCTGAAAGGAAACCCACTACACACCAAGCCTGAAGCTGGAACACTGGACAGCTCCGGCCTCTTCTGTTTTCACGCCGTTGCAAAGGTCAAGCCTCACACCAGGAGTGTGAAAAGACTGGATAGAAAACGCTAGGACGCCTCTGGATTTCACAAGCTGTGGTTTGTGGTGTGTGTGTGTTTGTGTGTGCCCACTGAGGCACCTGCCTGACTGCTCGCCTGAATGCCTGCACACGCCTAACAGTCTGTCTATACAAGCTAGTCCGCACAAGTGTGTGATGGGTTGGGTGACACTACCATTCTGAGACCAAGGGGGGGGGGGGTGAGAAATTCCAGTGATTTTGTATGTGTGTTTTTTAAACTTTACCTTTGCGTTGCTAAGTCGCAAGCGGTAGAAGTGGCAGGAAGGCGGCCATGGAAACGCCTGTGCCTGATTCAGAGCGACTCTAATGGGGAGCCCTGCTGAATGTTTTAGAGTGCCTGGGGGGGCAGGAACACCCAGCATGTTGGGGAGGTATGGACCTCCATCTCAAGCTCTGGGAGGAGGAGAGATGGGGGGAGAGAGAGAGAGAGAGAGAGAGAGAGAGAGAGAGAGAGAGAGAGAGGGAGGGAGGGAGGGAGGGAGGGAGGGAGGGAGGGAGGGAGGGAGAGAGAGAGAGAGAGAGAGAGAGAGAGAGAGAGAGAGAGAGAGAGAGAGAGAGGGATGGAGGGTGGACAAAGAGCAATGTCCCATCTTCTTCTTGCTCTTCACTGGTACATCTGTTGTAGATATCAGAAAGACATGGCAGAAGTTTAGTTTAGCTGATGCAGTACAGACAGTACAGTGTCCAATTATTAAACAACATGATTCCAAGAATCACCAGAGACACCACACTTTCTATGCAGCTAGCCATGTGGAAGATACTCAAAAGCAGTTAACAAAACTGAAACTCGCAAATTTTTAGCAATTTTATATTACAGCCTATATTCATAATAACGACCCGAAGGCAGCACAAGGGTTAAGTAACAAAAAAGAAAGTGCTGAAAGAAAATAATTCTGACGGTGCGCCTTAAAACTGATTCGTTTAGACTCGTTCAGGTTCCTGTCCCCCTGAGAGCGTTGAGCCTTGTGGACAAACGATGCCCACAGTGAGCAAATGCACGAAGTTCCACAGCTGCTGTCATATTTTGACAAGTTTTTTTAAGGGGTAAAGTTGTAGTTTTTTGGCCAGTTTTGTGTAAAGTTTTTGTTTTACCACACAATTAAATGTTTTTCTTTCTGAATTAGATAAAACACCAGACACACTCTTAACCCTCCAATGAACATTTGCATGTCTCAAGCGTATGCATGGTTTCACATTAACCAACCAGTGAACGTAAATATGTTATAGTTTTACTATGCGTTATCTTTTCTGAATACTGAATACAGCATAAATAATTATGATAGGCTATATTGTGGCAAAATGTAGCGTCATTTTATGAGAGGAAAACACGGCTAAATATCTACGTTTTCGACTTAATGATATGTAATTTCTGTAAGAAAGCTGAAGAAAAAAAAAATGAAAAAAATAATATCCATCTGTTCAATGCTTACATGCCAGAGCTCACCCAGATAGCTCGTAGCACTGTCTTGCATATGCAAATATGTTTTGCCTGGAAATCTATTTGGAGTTGCTCGAAGGAATCCAGAACGGGCCTCCTTCTGTTTCCCCCACCGGCTCACGCGGGCCTTGCTCTCGCCGTTACGCTATCTCTTTTCGCATGGAAGACATTTCACCAGCTCACACACGCAGGGACATGCAGCCAGCCGCGGAGCCTCCGACGGCCCCACCACCGGCTATTATGCAGATCTCCCAGGCTGCCGCCCGCCATTGCTCCTGGGATTGTCATCAGGCAGGACAAGACGCCCGCAACTAACTTGTCCAGTTGTGTAGTCTAATAACACCAGGTTAAAACCGGGTGAGTAACCAGGTTAAGTTCGTTTGAGGATTTCTTGAGGAGTTCTTAAGTCATTTAAAGTTTCTGGTGACTTATACTGTCAAATGTATTTTTTCCACCTCAAAAATATGAATTTAGTCTACATGTCTATCAGCACATTGTTTCCATGTTACGTTTCTACGTTGTGTCACTACAAATTCGATTCTACATTAGGCCTACTGTAACCTGGTTGCTGTTTAGTTTTTTTGGTCTGTTAACCTTCATATTCCAAATACAGTCTGCTTAACTTGCACAGCTTTGTGAAAAATAAATAATTATAATACATCAAATAAGAAGTCATGTTGACAAGTTTAAACAATTAAACACATTGGAGACGTACGTGACATTGACAGCATATGTAACTTATTGTTTGATTGGGTGTTGAGAGGCAAGCAATGTGAACGTAGGAGAGGCTCTTAAAAACTCAGGTAAGAGGCCACGAGAATGTACTCACCTAACCGTTGAAAATATTTATCTTTCACATACTGTTGTCCTCCATATTTGCCCCTCGATGGAGAAGAGCAAGGATAACATGAGGTGAAGGGGGGGGGGCGGTTGCGTGTATATGTTGGTGCTGGAAGGAATGGCTCCTTTTGAACAAGGAGAGAGAGAGAGAAAGAGAGACAGAGAGAGAGAGAGAGAAAGAGAGAAAGAGAAAGAGAAAGAGAGAGAGAAAGAGAGACAGAGAGAGAGAGAGAAGGCCGTGTGTCTGGTCCAGGGGGCTGAGAAGCCAATCGGGGCAGATGGTTCAGAAAGGTGTTACCATACAGTGAGTGGGCACTGCGATTGATGCATTGCAACATTCAAGAAGGTGGAACATTTGGCAGCTGACCCGCAGTCAGAACTCATTCTGCTTGCCTCCTCCTCATTTAGCAGCCGCCAGAGAAGCAGAGAGCCAACGGGGGATTCGGTCAGAATAAACACACACATTCGGAACGCCGCACTTTACCACCCTCAAGGGAGCCTGAGCTGTGCTCTGGAAACTTCTTCCTGTTTTCTCCAAAGAGGTCAAGATGGTGGTGACTGGGGGGAGGGAGTGCATGGAACTAGGCAGCATAACCAGTGTGCAAATTATACAAAGACATTCATGGGAGGGGGGGTCAACTTCTTCTCCAGAGCTTGTATTGACCCCCCCGACCTGTTGTTTTTACCTCTTTTGGGGGGGTTCAAGTCTTAATTGGGCGGGGTCAGACCCCCTCAAACATCCCCGTAATTCGCACCCTGAGCATAACGCATGGGACAGGGCGCGGAGGGACGACACCGAACATGTGCGGATGGTTTGTTGTCTTGGGTCAAAGGTGAAAGGATATAAGCCGTGATTAACTGTTCACGCTCCCTCTCTCTCAAGGGACTATTTAACGTCAACTAAGTTGGCATGGGACGTTGCTATGCGAGAGCATAGTTGAAACCTTGCTTCCTGTGTTGTGTTTCATTTCGCCAAAACATTTCAGATTAATTTTGACTTCTAAAGTCAAAGTTTTTTTTTTCCCACAACATCCCATTTATTTCATCAAGGTGGGCTAATATCTCTAGGAGACGCTAAAACAGTTCAAAGACATAATTTCTCTTTATGAACACACGTTTTTAGTTATGCACATGTCAAGATTTAATTTCAGGCCCAAAAGCATTCTTACATCAGCTCAAAACATGGAACATTTATGAGAGTGAGTGTGCTAACCAAAGGCAACATTAACGCAGTGGCTTTTAAACATGTAATTGCTGTTTGTCTCTCAGCACTTTTAAATTATGAAGTATAGAAATAATGAATCGCCTTTTCATACTTCATATTTCTTGCTATAGCCTTTTACTGACAACACGTAACACAAAACCATGTCATTTTACGGTTTTCTGTGAATTCTATATGTAGGCCTACTGTATAGATTAAAATCAACTTCACTCTCGTGGAGACTTGGAGAAACTTCCCTTTTTCATTAGATATTCACAATAAATGTCCTTAGTTATTAGTACGTAGCAAGATTGTGTGTATATATAAGATATCTATGCACTGCACTGCAAGAGCACTTCTTTGTTAGACAAACCATACGGCATAATTATGATGCACTGTAGGAATTACACAAGAACCTCAAACAACGAAAGACTATAAAGAAAAAGAAAACCTTGAAGTGCCTTGTCCAAGGACACAACAGCATTTTGCACTGCCGGGAATCGAACCAGCAACCTTCGGATTGCTAGACCAATTCCCTAACAGCTCAGCCACTCCTGAAGGACTCCTGAAGCCTTTGCGCTTGACATTTACAAAAGCATTAATGTTTCTTCAAATTAGGTATATTATGACCAATACTGCTACTGAAACCTTGAGTATAAAATAATGTTTTAACATGCCAGTGTTGCTTCGTGCATTGACACAAATGATGTCTGCAGAGTTGAGAGCAGCAATCCTGCCCCCCTGTGGCATTATCTTGCACAGCACCAACGTCACACTGTCCACAGTTTTCAGATACTGTGTGCAGGATGTCAGAGCCTGGCTAAAGACTACCACGAGAAGTTGACACAACATTTTTAAAAAATTTGCTAGAGTTTACATATTTTGACATCCTTTTAGTTAAATGACATGATAATATTATAACACGAAGAAAGGACTTGGATTAAGGAAAACACCAAGATTATTCTAAATAGATGTTCCCTCTATTTAGTGACTACTAAGGCCTCGCACAAAAAGTAGATGAATGACGTTAATCAATCCAGTGCTCGCTTTCTCTTGTATATACAGTTCATAGCTTTCGAGATAAGGAAATTCGAGTGAACCCATAATGTCCCACTTCGGCAACTACCAGGCTACAGGACGTCCACTTAAGACGGCCTACCTCCTCAGGACCAGCAGTAGAGAGGCCCCGACACACAGACGAGAAGTTAAAAACAACCGCAGAAAAACATCAGTATCACCAGCCCAGTCCAGACACACACATACCCATCTGCACGAGCGCGTGACTCCACGCTGAGTCAGTCATCCTCCACCACCATCACGTTCCCATTCAGCTGGTACTCGATGGTGGCCCAGTCAAAGATGTTGCCTTTGGGGACACGGTGGCCGTAGTGCCAGGCCTGGACCTGGCTCCTGGGGAGCACGTAGTCCCACATGTTGAGGTCGGTCACCTCCCCCACGAAGCTCTGCACGGCCTCCAGGTCCCCCAGGTGCTTGTCTGGGTCCTGCCCCAGGAGGACGGTGCCCTTGGGCCTCACTGTGTGGCCGGGCTTGTACACCTGGTAGGTGCTGCGCCGGCCGTCCACCCAGAAGGCCGACAGCCCAGAGCTGGACTCCCAGGTGAGGCAGAGGCTGGTGCGGAAGGTGGAGATGGGCGGCAGGTGGAAGGAGACGCCGTCCCCGCTCAGGTAGAAGGAGACGCGGCCGTCCTTCTCGCGCCACACGTTGAGCTCGTCGTAGTCGGAGGTGCGGTAGGCGAAGAGGATGACCTGACGCTCGCCCTGCAGCTCCGTGGCAACGCGCATGCACAGCGTGAACGAGCGCAGCTCCATTTCCTTCTGGGGGATCAGGGCCACGAAGCTGAAGTCTGTCTCGTAAGGGAAGACCAGGACCTTGCCCCCCAGACCCACTGCACGGGCCATCAGCACACAGACACATACAGACACAAACACACACATTTTGTTTTCCATCAGAACTGTCACAGGCACACATCGACATCATCCTTTTTCATTGTATACTTCATACTACAAATGACAGTACAAGTCCATTTGTGACACCATTTCATTTCTTCCATTATGCTCAAAATCATACCTTCACTGGCTGAACACAGGCCAAAGAAGCAGAGTATGAGAATGCCAGCAACCTTGTCACTGCAGACACTCTTCCAAGACAAAGCAGATAAATGACAAACTATTAACAAAAACACACACTGTGTCTCTCAATACAACCAGCTCTGCTACCCAAACACCCATATCCATTGTTCAGCAAATCACTGTCAAACTTATCTTGGCAACAGAGTACATTGTATTGGAATAACTCAAACATGAAGATAACATTTCTTACCATGTTTATTTCTCCAGAGGGCCTTGCGATGGTCACTCAGTCAGGTTGGCTGTGGTAGTTATGCCAGGGAGTCTTGAGTCCTCTTCCCTCCTAGCACAAACCATGACATCAGCTCAGCAGCCCTTTACAGTGACAATGGGTCGCGTGGCTTTGGAACTGACTGACACTGGAGTGTCTGTCTGACAAGCAAACACACACTCACAGAGAAACACACACAGAAGCACACACACACACACACACTTTCATCTTTGGTCATGTTCGCCTCAGACAGAGTGTTGTTGCCAGGAACAAGACATGCAGTGTGTTCAGGCCTGCCCTCCTGGGACGATGAACCTGGACATCTATACACCTTTATGCCTCGTACCTCTCTGGGTCAAGCTGAAGCATTTTCCATTTGTTGCATTTCTTGATAGTTTTTAAAATATTTATAATATGATAATTTATGATATTATAATTAGATTTGAGAAAAAAACAGCACAAGTCAGATGTTTGTGTTATCAACATATCTACATTTAATACAGTTGTTTTTTTTTCCAAGCTTTCCATAGTTCCACAGAGCTTTGACTGGTTCCATGAAGAAGAAATAAAATCAGAGATCTGCAAGCAAACATATTTACATAGCCAGCATCCTGAGCCAAGCACAAACACAAGTTTAGACAAGAGGAAGTAGAGATAGCTGTAAAATACTGGACCTGGGCAGAGAACTCCTAGTAGGGATGTCATGCCCATTTTAAAGCCCCTAACCAGGAAACTGTCATATGGATTGTCCTACCTTTACAGCATATCTACCTAGAAAGCCAAAACAAGGCAGAAGACTTTTAAGGATTTGAATGAGTCTATTAAACCCCAAACCTACTTAAAACTCTGCACTGCGTCATGAAAAAGGCAGTCAGTCTTAATTGCAGTTCTTACGACTACTTCCTTGACGGGTGTAACACCTTTCTGATTGGTGTAGTACATTAGGGAAGTAGAATTTGTTTCAAAAATAAAGGTTGAGGGGAGAAAAAAATGTATTCACGTTGCTAGATGTCAACGACTGTTTGCTTGTCTTTGTAAAGCACATCTGAGTGACTTAACACGTCTCCCTCGGTGCTCAAAGCCATCTTACGTCAACAGCAGTTCCTCCAGCCCAAAACATTGTCCAAGCTTACAGCCTACTGCCATCCTACAGCATTAACATTACAGAATATTTCCCAAAGCAGCTTCCAAGAACCTCAAAAATCAAGCAGAAACAGGAAAATAGATCTCAAGAGAAATTAAATTCATTAGACATTTCAATAATAAACCAAATATAGATGGGACCCCTTATATTTCTGTTCCAGCTCACTTAATTTAACATTCATAACTCAACCTAGGATTATGAAAACAATGCATTTTTTGGTGCTAATAATACAAACAACTTGAAGACTTAAACCTATTCACTTTTACTGTACGTTTGCATATAGTACATTCAACGTAGTATAATTGTCTGTTAACCGGTACTGATATGCAATGAACAACATTCTAGTTCTGTTGGTGACTATGTGATGCAGACTTCAATTTGGTTAGTTAGTTCTTCGGAACCCATTCCAAAACGACATTCTGCATTCAAAATGAATTACTCTGATTTGTTGAAAACAGCATTTTGGCATCTGGGTAATGTCAACATGTCTGAGGGAACACCAACACAAACTTAAGGAAACCATTAGTAATAAACTAAGTACAATACGTATGATTCCCTCCCACACATCCCTCCCCCCCCAAAAAAAAAAAAAAAAACTAAATAAAATAAACAATACTGGATGATGAGCCAAACAAAAGGCCAATATGTTTCAGCAGAACATTGATGGTTATATCAGACAGAAAACTGGTATTTGTACATAGACGGAGTTCTGAAACACCCGAGTGCAGTGTGATGTGTTCAGAGAGGATTGTGGCACTGAGACAGTAAGACAGAGAGAGAGAGAGAGACAGAGAGACAGACAGAGAGAAACAGAGAGAGAGAGATAGACAGAGACAGACAGTAAGACAGAGAGAGAGAGAGAGAGAGACAGACAGAGAGAAACAGAGAGAGAGAGATAGACAGAGAGAGAGAGACAGACAGTAAGACAGAGAGAGAGAGAGACAGAGAGAGAGAAACAGACAGAGAGAAACAGAGAGAGAGAGATAGACAGAGAGAGCGAGAGAGAGAGAGAGAGATAGACAGAGAGAAACAGAGAGAGAGATAGACAGAGAGAGAGAGACAGACAGAGAGAGACAGAGAGAGCGAGAGAGAGAGAGACAGAGAGAGAGAGATAGACAGAGAGAGCGAGAGAGAGAGAGACAGAGAGAGCCAGCGAGAGAGAGAGAAATGGTGGTGGGGCGGGTTCTCCTTCACCATGGGGGACAGTAAGATGGAGAGAGAGAGAGAGAGAGAGAGAGAGAGAGAGAGAGAGAGAGAATGGAGATAAACATTAAAGGGAGAGAGACCTGCAGAACAAGCCTCTCGGTTGGGGGAACAGAGGTTACAATGGACAGCAGATAGGAAAGGATGGAGACCTAGAGACGATGGAGACCTAGAGACAATGGCTCCCGTTAAGGTAGTCCATATTGTGACCGTCAGCCCCTCCTGTATGTGTGTGTAAAGTGCATATCCGGTAGGGCGAGGGGGGGGGGGGCGTCCAAGGTTTGAATCCCCCCTCTCTCCAGACAGTCCTCCTCTTCTCTGCAGGCCGTTGGGAGGTCTGCAGGAGTCCGGAGCGTAGGTGCTCAGTAGTCCTCCACCCAGCCGTTCTCCTGGATGAAGGCATCGATCACCTCCTTCATGGCCAGGTTAGGGATCAGCTGGTCCTGGGTCAGAGGACTCCGAGTCACCGGGTCGAAATGTCCCACTCGCTTCAAAAAGAAAGAAGATGCCGTCATCCGCACTAGGCGCATGCTTCTTTGATGCTTTGAAGTACTTGATGTGCTCACTGGTTTCCAGTGTGTCCCCTACCATTATAGTAGAGTTTCCACGGTAACTTACCTGCAGATGCTCCTCGATGTCTTTGCGGTCGTAGGTGATGCCACTCGGGGTTATGCACGGCTCCCTCATCAGCTCAAAGCTGATCTTCCCACAAAGGTAGTCAGGAATCTCACGCTTCTGTGGAGATTACACAACATGTCATAGCCCTCTGCATGCATTCGAATGAACTGCATCCAGTTTAATAAGTCAAGTCAACATATAGCCTTCCTGTAACCAAGTTATAGTACAGAAGAATACATAGGGATTTTTTTTTTTTTTTTTTTACTGGACAAGCAGGGTAGCAAATCCATGAGTCTCACTGCACTCGACAAACTAACCTAAAGTAAACCTCGCTCATGTTAAACAGTCAGTGTGACAAGGAGCCAAACTGGTGCATTGTTGACTAGCAACTCCATGACGATGAGCTAAGTAAGCTAGGCACCAAAGACAGCACAGTTAATTTGTGACTAACAAGCAACTGCAGGTATCGGTTGCCGTAGAAACAGCATGATCTAGAAAAAGGAGATGGATGCGGGTATATTCTAACAATGGCAGAATCAAGAGCCAAAATGTGAGTGTTGGTCGGGGGGGGGGGGGGGGGGGGGGGGAGACAGTATACGGGTGAAATATGTTAAAACACAGCTTAACAACTCCTGTGGCAAAGTCAGGTTAAATTGAACGGTACATAATAACTACTGCATTGTTATTAATTAGGTTAAATTAATCAGGCTTTGCTTGACATAAAGACCTGCATAGTACATATTTCTGGCTCTACTAAAGAGCTGGCCCATAACACTAACACTCAGCGTGAGTCATACACACTTACTTTTCTCTTTTCATCCACCTGAGAGAAGAGCTCATCCATGTCCATAAGAAACCTTTCCTGCACAGGACAGGTTAGTAGGTCAGTTACAGCTCCCACAAATGTCAGTACAGGGACGCGACACAAAGGAATACCAGAGGATTCTTTTAACACAAAATGACCAAGCTCAACGAACATGTTTCGATTTGATCTTGACAGCGTTGCTTCCATTTTGATTGTCCTCCTCCTGCTTGTCTTCCACTTCCCTATGGGGGGGGGGGAGAGAACAGATATTGAGGAAGACACACAAATACCCCACAGGCATGTTCAACTCAGACCACAGAGCATTAAAAAAGGCAGTACATGTACAGTTTTTCAAGAACGGATTCATAACGCCTATTCCTTGCACCCTTCCCCCATCCCTTGTTGTGTTCTGTCAACTGTTTGGTATTTTTGTTTCCGTACATGTTTGTAGATATTTGTCTCATTGTGTTTTTATGTAAAAAAAAAAAAGAAAAAAAGAACGGATTCATAACACACAAATGCTGAACCCTTTTCTAAATATGACTGGTCTCCCTCACCTCTCCTTCTCAGCCAGGATGAGTTTGGTGAGATAGGCGTGCAGCTCGTTCTCCTGGTTGATCCGCTTCTCTTCGATGCTGTTCCAGCGTTTCTTCTTGGCCATGCGCAGGGCGCTGGGGATGTCGTCTCCGAAGTTCAGCCTCTGCTCTTTCGCCAGGTTGTAAGCTGGGGAAATGCAGAGACACAGCACGGTACAGTGAAATGCCTAGAGATTGCTTAGAGTCACACCAACATCAGGTCACTAACATGAAGAAATTAAAATCCTATATACATAAATAAGAGCATTTCAACTACAGGTTTACAAATAGCTTCAATACGGTTGGACTTAGAGACTGCCTTTCAACACACCACTAGATATTCCCAATGGCTGTGATGGGAAAACGACCTAGTACATTCCAGATAACCGACACGCGACAAAGAGAAGACGACAAACACAGAGATGTCATCAGCGTGGGGGGAACTGGGCTCTTGTCACACCTCTCTGCAGGTTGCCGATGGCCTCGTCGTAGTTCTCCAGCTCCAGATGACACTGGCCCAGGAAGAAGTGTGCCTTGACCGACTGGCTGTCCAGCTCCAGGGCGTGCTTACAGTCAGACAGTGCCTTGTCATGCTGCTGTAGCTTGACGTGGCACAGAGCCCGGTTAGTGTAGTACACCGCCACTGAAGGATTACGGTTCTGCACACAGAAGGCAAACAGACAGACGCTTGTTGTAGTGTTTTCATTTTACATGAGGCTACTTTACATTTTAGAGAACGGGTTAATATGGCGATAGTTCGTTCAACTACTGTGACGTTAATTTACAGAGGGCCCTTGTGATGGAAGACTGAAATCGGGGAGGACAACGTACAGCTTTAAATGAGTAATACTCACGATGGCTTTACTGTAGCAGGTGGCCGCCTCTTGGTATTTGCGGCAAAGGAAAAGCCGGTTACCCTGTTCTTTTAGCTCCTGCGCCGTGGAACTCTTTTCTGGGCTACCCGCCATCTTCTCCACCGGGTCCGCGGCGCCCGCTCCGCCCTGCTTCCCTATCCTGTTCCCCGTTTCTCCGGCTGGCTAGCTGACAGGTTGAAGAACGTCCTGTCACTTCTTTATCTCACACACTAGACGAAAAAGAAAATATTTAAGCTAAGACTTGTTGACGCGTTGCTGCAATGCACCTGCATTGCGTTGGGCAATCGTGGTGAGGTGCAGTCGCTGTGGCAACTCAAAAACACTTAACCCCATGAACGTGCATCATCATCACATCAGCATCCCCATATGTGTGGGCCAGCTAACTGCATGTAGCTAGCCAACCGACTAGCTTACGTCAAGACTTGACAAGAAATAGACGACGCTTTTAGCTGGCTAGCTAACCATTAGCAAACCCAACCCCCTGGGGGAGAAACAACTGCAAGAAATTGCAGAGGTTTGCCAGTGAGTATTTGCCAACTGATATGGAGACGAAAGAGTTCTATTAACTGCCGTTTGCTAGATAAATTACCTGTCGGGGTTCCTGTAAAACACTTTAGTTAGCTAGCGAGCTACAGTGCTGTGTGCAACATGACGACCATTCTGACAATAAAGGCTCGTTTACGAATCCCTAGCCAGGCTACCTGTCTATGCTAGCTAAATTGTTTGCTTGGTAGAAAGGCCCACAAACAACATATTTATTGAATAGTTTACCGTTGCTTGCCTAATAAGGTAATTGTTGGCTAGCTAATCCGACCTTTAATTCGACTGACACCAGAAACACTTGCTCGCTGGATGCATTTATCCTTATTGAACATATGGATAACACAAGGCCCCAAATGTAGCTAGCAAGAGAGCTAAGCTAGTCCACAGAGAACAGGTAGCCTAGTAGAGCTACTAGTAGCAGAAAAACACTTCGTTGCAACATCCCAGCGGCTGCGACCATCAAAGCTAGCCAGCTACGAGTCCACTACCCTTCGCTCTAAAAGAATGCTACTTTTACGATGCCGACCACTAAAACGCACCTTTCATCACCTTACCTTAGGAAATTAATTTCACATTCAGATGACAGAGATGTTGGAACATTTCAATTCTTATTAATTGATTAGCTTTTCCCATCACGGGCTGTCATCGTTTGTTGTTATGCTGACGTCATGTCCTTTTAGACGGAAGCCTACGAGGTTCCTGCATTTTAGCAAAGTTAAACATCCTTTACGTTGCTCAGATGTCGTTCAGAAATAGTGATATACACCGAAACAAGTAGAAAAAGGAATATATTCAGAGTGAACAGAATCTGTCTTTATTACGTCTTTACGTACTCTTGAGGATTTTAGGAATATAACTTCAACAAATTGATGCGATCATGAAGTCCACAAGAGGGCAGTATGTGTCCCCAGATCTCTAAATGTTTTTGAAATCGAAAAGAGCTTTTTGTTTTCAAGAAAAGGTCGAATCCTCTATACCGTACTATCTTTGCAAAGTTTATTCACTTTTATTTTTTCATTTTTTTGGTACTCATTGAACAGATTAAAATATTGCCTATTTTCAGGCATCACTGTAGCCCTACAAACCCTTGTGAATTTAAATGGTCAGACCTACGGTAATGTCCATGGCATTACAGATCTCAGAATTAAATAAAAGTTCTCTCACTTTGGCGCATGTGTGGGGGTTGATAGACAATCAAGAACATGACAGGACATGACCAAGGCTTAGACCAAGCCTAACCCATCTACCTAGAGTTTCACTCTTTGCAGACTTACTTTACAGATAGATATACTGAGCTATAAAAGATAATGTTGTCTCTCTGGGTATCCACCAGGATTGTTTACTGTAGGAAGAACATCCAGGTTTACTAACTGGGGAATTAGCCTTGGTATGACAAGGGTCACTTTCATCCATGCCCCTAGCCTTGGTGTTACAGGGCAGGAGGGGTGCACAGACAGGGGGATACAACGTGTGATGGCTGGGATAGAGGATAAAAGAGTATGGTGGGTCTGCACACAGATCAGTGGGTGAGGATTAGGGTCCATCCCTTGAGCAAACACACTGATAATGTGTGAGGGGTCGTTAAAGCGGGGGACCAACCAGAACTGCAGACCCAGCTGTGTTTACCCAGAGCCCCCAGTCTGGCCATGGGACCCCCTGGTCCCATATCCCCCCACCCACATCCCCCATGCCCTACGCCATGGGAGAGGAGGGGAAAGAAGGCCACAGCTGTATCGGGGTATTACTCATGTTCACCAGTTTATCCCACAGCGCCCAGCTCTCACACATAGCTGCATACCAGTCAGCACATAGATGGACGGAGGAATGCCGGCAATGACTAGGATGCAGCTAACTGTCAAACCTCAATGTCAAACACTCTCACTTTCACCCTCACTCTCACGCTCTCTCACTCTCACTCTTTCTCTCTCACACACACACACACATACACACACACTTGGATTTGCAAACTTGGTTTCCTTGTTTGGTGCGCAATAATGACTTACTAAATATTCTTTTACCCAAATATGTTTGTTCCCTACAGTATGAAACACATGACATGGGCCTAAGGCTTGCTTAGTCCACCCCTTTCTCTTCCATTTCTTGCCAGCGTCCAACTGCCACCCCTTCCACTAGCCAATTCCTCCAGCTGGCTGGGCCTTCAGTCACCTTGGCAACACCACCAGGAAGTTGCCCGGGCTTCACTGGCACAGCTGAAAAGCTGTCACTTCCTGATTGATTCTCCTTTTCTCTGTCTCTGTGTAGCCTTTTGGCAGTGGCCTTCCTCATTCACCGCCAAGCTCAAACAAGAGAGGGAAGGGGAGCACACTCTCCTTATCACTGAAGCGGTGTCCAAGTTTAAAAGGGAAAGACAAAAGAGTAATTATATGGCTTTGCCTTGTAACAAGGATTTTGGATCATTCCCCGGAGAAACACAAGGTATACAGCCAGGATTGGCAATGCAATGTTATAGAACCCTACTAGGAATGGTCATTAACAAATATAGCCTACTTGAGCAACAGGTATTGGACAATGGTGTGCAGGCTGAGGAGACAAGCATGCTGACGTTTGACTGATGAATGAATACGCATGCGGTTTCAAGCCTCCTTTTGGAGAGCATTAGAATGCACTAATCAATGCTGACACCTAAAAGGCAGATGGACATTGTTCTTCTGTCTGGTCAGACTGGCCAGGCCCTATCTGAGGTGGACATGTCTGGGCTTGTTGTGCTGGCACGGTCAGATTAAACCTTGCGTGCCCCAAGGTACCATGGCCATTGATTGTTGTTTTAGGCCAAGAACAAGATAACGATTTTGTGAGGCTGGAGGAAAATCCCACCCTCACTATAATAGATTTCACTAACAATTGATCTAAACACAGTTCATTGTTAATCTTATTTGAAGATTGTCTCCAGCCTGTTTAGTCTGAACCTTTCTGTCTTATCAATGGTCTTTGGAGGAGGGGATCAGAGAGCTTAGATACTGTTGGTTTAAGTGCTGATTTGTAGGCAACTGTTAAGTCCATTATGACATTGTGTGTGAAATAGGGCCACAAATATCAAGTTTGATTTCATTTTAACAACAGCGTTACAGTATAACACAGTATATTTCATATGTATCGTAGTTCAATGGGCCGTTCAGTCAACATCCTGACACAGAGGTGAAGGGAAGTGTGAGGTTGTGTGAGGCAAGGGCCTTCAGTGGGTGTGACACCTAAAAGGTCACAGGTCATACACACACCTCAGGGGGCCTGATTAAGCTTCCTGTTCGGGGAAGGGGTGTGGAATAACATCTCTCCTGCCGGCGCCCTCAGGGAAAGATACATCAACGTCTTTGACTCAGATAAACACACACATACACACATAGAAACACACAAGCACCCCACAACACATTCATGCTTGTCCACTTCCAGACACGGTCAGACCTTTCCTAAAGGCTCAGAGCTCATGGATTCAGATGGTATTTGCCTGTACTTGCATTAGTACAATGAGGCAGTAATACAGTAAAAAACAGTGACTAATATAAACATAAAAAATAGTATCTATAAACATTTAAGATGAATACATTAACCCATCTAAAAGATGGTGTCTGTTTCAAACATGTCATTTACATATAATAATATGTTTTTTAAAAAGGTAAATAAATAGTTATTGTTCTTCTATAATTCTAGGTGTTCCTCCTAAAATCTTTTACACCCAGGGGGGTTAATGCTACACCGCCCTGGACTGCCCAGACCCCCCCACCCCCTCATCTCCGCCCTGGCTGCTTTGATGGATGTATGGTGGCTGGGGGGGGGGATGACGGCTCCATGCCTTGTATCACCAGTGGGGGAGGTGTTTAACAATTAAGTTTTTGGAGGGAATTCAAAACTACTGTGTCAGACCCAAGGGATGTACCCTCCTCCTCCCAACACCCCCATGCCCCCTAAAGTCATCCTCTCTTAGGGTCACAGACCCACCCCCTCTACCCCAGCCCCCAGTAACCTCCTCGCAACCACCTCCCCCCAGTATAATCCTAAAGAGCTTAGCCAGACAGAAAGGGGGTAGGGGTTAAATAAGTTTGTGTGTGTGTGTCGGTATGTGTGTGTGTGTGTTAGGAGAGGCTAGACAGAGTTCTGAGGTAAAAGAGGAAGGGGTATCCAGGGAGAGGCAGGAAAGGGCTGACACAATATCTGACAGCACATTCCTTTACAGTAGACTCAATAATTGTGAGCACACACACACTCACACAAACACACACACACCTGTACGTTGGTGCACATAGAACGAGGGACCATGTTGCTTCGTATAAGAAGTATAATTTAACTATCAGCTCTGCAACGATTCAAAGTCAGCACAGACACTTTTATCACCTCATATCTCATATTAATGATTCTGCTTGTTTATGAGTAGATACAGATGGAATTTTGTAGAACGCAGCCAGTGGTTGTTAAAATGATAACTTTGGTACTCCTCTCAAGTCTGAACACTACACAACTGTCGTTCCCTCCACTTCTAAATTGTCGGTCTAGTTATGTGTTGTCATGTAAAGTTGCTGAAAGCATCTCTTTGTGGTCCAAGAAGTGTGTAGTTGGCGAAATCCAAATTGGGCGGTAATCAGATCAGTGAAAAGAGTTTGACGGACGACCAGTGACAAGCACTGGATCCCGGGGAACGTGAGGGTCGCCAGGGGTCAAGGCTGGGGGTCGGAGGTCACCCTTTCAAAGTCGCTCAATCGAAGGGTCATTAAATCCCATCTTTGTGCGATGCCGCAGTATGGAGCGGTTCCATTGGATGGCCTCATATTCTCCAGGCTCCACAAGCTTCCGTAGGCCTCTGCAGGCCTGGGGTTCAAACAGTGCAGGAATGGGCTTTTCCTCCAGAACCTAGCTGGCTGGCTAGCAGGGGGGGAATTGATCGAGGCTCACGCCTGTCCCTCAAAATCTATTCTGAGCGAGATCAGAAACTAGTAGATCTAAATAAGATGAATATACACTGATGAATAGTTTAATGACAAATGGTCATATCAGCCTCCCACAAAATACTGTGTTCTGGTGCATCAATGTGAATTACAGGTCCACTGAAACCTGGCTGGAAATCATGATCATAAAGTTTTTCAAAAGCATGTTTGAATGGATTCAAACCAACTATTTCCAAGAACTGAATAATAAATTGTTGTCCACGTAGGTTTCATGTAAGCTATTTCTGTTAACATTTTATGTAATTTCTTGTAAAATGTACAACTTAAAAAGTCAAGTTGCTTTTACAATCCAATTGTGTTCAATCAAGTCCATGAAAACCACTGAAATTGAGCTTAACTGCACAGACGAGTAATCCACAGAGCGGCTTTACAGCCCCCAGTCCTGGTACTTTTTATTCACCCTCTAGATGCGTGTTATCTCATGTGTAAAGTATGTCGTCTCCGGGGCGTCTTGTCTCATCATTGTTTTCCAACGCCTGCCGTCCAAATTTCCATCACAAACATCTCACCCTGGCTGACCCAGAGGCACTCTCTATGAAGGAGGCTGATTAGGACCCATGCATGTGCTGATACACCCGGGCTAAAGCCTTAAGTCAGGGCTTTGTGTGTGTGTCTGTGTGTGACAGAACTGAAAGACAAATGCACACTCTTCCAATATGCTCTGTAATTATTCACTATTTCCCTCTCCTATTCTCTCCTCTGTGTCTCGTTCCCTCTTTCTCTCCCGCACTTCTCTGCAGACAGTGTTCACCGCGCAGACACGGAGACCCGCTGCATTCAAGAGTCGTTCAGTGGCAGGACAGAGTCTGTTTTGTCTGCTCCCTCTCTTGTCCTCTCTTCCACAGCCCCGGGATCAGTCACAGAGAGCCAAATGACAACATGGAGCTGTGACATAAATATTTAGCGTTCCAAAGAAGCTTTACAGAATCTTAAATTCAGACAAGAGAGTAACTTCCGAACGTTTAACGTTTTAGTAAAAGATTTAAAGGTGGAAAATGTTTCACAATTAAACAAAATCATTCAAAACCAAACTTATTTTTGAATACATAACGCAGTGTCAATACGTAAAAAACGTATTGACACTGCATCAGTTATACTTTTGTTTGGTTCTAGTCGCCGTTTCAACAAGTTAATTTAACACCACCAAAGTTATTTCGTTTTAATCACACCAGAAAGACAGCCGTTACACAGCAGCAACATCAAGGCCCTCAGCGCATGCCAACTCTGGCATGTTGTTTACATTCAAACGGATGTCAACGTTGCCAAGACAATATAAACAACCCCCCCGTATGTCTCCAGGGCACAGGTGACATGATACCCCCATGGGGAGAGGTGAGTTGAAGGGGGGGGGGGGGGGGTGCTGGGGGGGGAGGAAGAGAGAAAGGGGGGGTCAGTTAAATGATGGGTGGACACCCAAAAATTGGCGGTTCCCTCAAGGGGTTCCCCCAACAAAGAGTCTACGTTTGCAACAGATGTTTTGGTTTTTAAAAAGGCAGTCCTGTCGGTCACCACAGAAGGGCTCAGGTGATCAGAGACCTCGGTGGAGACAGCGTCTCTTGTGTGATGGCATCTCAAAAGGAAACATGACCACCGCCCAGATAATACCAAGGTCACTGAGAAGGCTGAACAATTCTCTTTGAAGTATAGATTATGCAGAGGCTGACAGTCTTAAATGTTCTGGATGCGGGATATTGCCAAATAACAACTACAAGACACAAAATAAAATAAAATGTATTAATACTCGACAAAACAAAATATGAATCCATAAAACTGTTAAGTGAATGTATTTTCTTGGAGATGTTGCAGAACATTGTGGAAACACGTGTCATGGAAATATATGTGGCTGTATACTTCTGCTCATATCACAACAACAGTGTCTGTAACCCAATAGAGATAATTGGGTGAGTGAATTGTCTCAGACGTAATCCTATCTGTAGACAGTTTCATTATACTGCTGATGGTAGAGTGGGGAGCTGAGAAAATTAAGGTTTTTGGTGCAGGCGAGGTAGAGACAGGGTATATGTGTGTGTGTGTGTGTGGGGGGAGTGGGGGTGGGGGGGGGACTGGCATGTGTCTATTGTCTGAACCTACCATTGTATGGGTCTTTAAAAATGTGTGTGTGGTGTGTGTGTGTGTGGTGAATGTGTGTGTGTTGGCTAATTATATGGTGTGCAGCCATGGATGAAGCCTAACACAATGCACAGAGAAGTCAGAAGCAGAGAGCAAGCTCTGGAGGAGTGGAGCTGAATGTCTAACAAGACTGCAGAAGAAGAAGACCATGCGTGCAACACATGGGAGGACCTAAACTTAAATGTGTGCAGGCCTTGTGACTGAATACATGGTGTGTAAGTGCTTCTGTATGTGTGTTTGTGTTACTGTTTGTGAAAGAAACATAAAGAAAGAGAAAGAAAGAAAAACTAAGGCAGAAGGAAATCGTGTGGTCTAACAAAATGACAGCAGCAAACACCTCGACATAAAAAAATATCAACACCGTAATGGAACACCACCTCAGTCGGCGATGCAGAACGAGACACAGTTAAACTTTGTTGTTTGTGTTGCTACTGATGGTGTCCGTAGACCTGAAAGGCTCATCTTGAACGCCAGAATAGACATCAATTGTTCTCAATTGCATTGTATCTAAATATGCTCTTTAAATAGGGGTGTAGGTGGGGGGACAGACTGCTTAGGGCTTTCAATGGACATGTTAAACACCACAGCCATTGTCAGTTTTGGAGGGATAGTGGTTCTTGAATTTCCCTCCAAGATTATTCAGCCAATCGTAGTATACTTATGCAAATGATCGATTGATTGATTCCCTGATAATTATAATGAAAAACAAACCACAAGAAGATGCATTTTTACATTGACGTGCCCATAAATGCCCATATGAACTAAGCTACAATAATGACGGTGCGAAACACGGTGTAACTTTATTATAACTGTTTTGTTGTTATTCAGGGGAGAAACCATTCAGCATCTGATTAAACTGCTGTTGAATAATGCATGTCTCCCAATTATATCGTTATAATACCAACACTGACACAACTCTGCTTCTCAGAGATCTCATTACATAGTGATAATATCAATGACAGAGACTCAAAAAAAGGGCTTAACCGCCAAAAAACCTTTGTCCTGACTTTCATTGTACAAAAACAAAGTGTGTACGTGGGTGTGTGGAGGAGGAGGGGTGGATGCAACCCTGGCAACATCTGTCTTGCTATGGCTAATTGTAAAACATTCTACCTATTGTCAGTTTTGGAGGGATACCACCCTTAAGGTTTCCCTCCAAGATGCTTCGGCCAATGGTGGACCTCTGGGTGGAGGTAGGGGCGGAGTCAGCGACTGCAACACCTCTGTCTGACCCCCAGCTGGACTCTGACAACACTGGCCCTCAGCTCACAGCAGGCCTAGTATCATTACTGTTGTCTTCTAGCATGGCAATTGCAGTTTACTCTTGTGTGCCACTGTAAGTGGTATAGGGAGTTGTAGTTTTTCAGTAAAGGCTAATGATCCTCATAAACATACAGTGGTAGTCATGGGGGGAAAGTTGGGGGTTGGCTAGGCAGGGGGTGGGGTGGGGAGGGGAGGGTTGGGGTGGAGTGGTGTGGGAGGTTAAAAGTCAGAAGACAAAAGTGCAGTTCCCTCCAAAAACACACACACCATCTCTCACACGCCCAAACACCCCAACGACCCACCACACAATATACTCACTCCTAACTCACACACACACGCACACACAGAGACATAATACATATAAATACAAAACCATTTTCCAAAATAGATGTTGGAAACGTCCACAATCATCAGTCTTAGATAAGCCACCATGTCTCAATCTCTCTCTTTCATCTCTCACTCAAACACACACACACACACATGAAGAGTCTCTCGTTTGTGACTTTCCATTGATTGTCATAAGTCAACGTCTGTCTTCTCTGCTGACTGGCCAGTGAGGAGACCCACCTCACAAAGACTGGCTCTTGTTTGCCCTGGAGCTAAAGCTCTTCTTTATGTGCTCCTCAGCAGTGAGGAATGCCAGAGCCAGCGAGCGACCGTCAGGGGTGACTGCTGTCCTGTTGACCCTCTCCTTTTGAAAACCCATTTCATTTCAATGATACTATCGTTATCTGCTTGCACTGTGAGATAACAGAACAGAGACTACCCTTTTTCTCTCTCTCTCTCTCTCTCTCTCTCTCTTTCTCTCTCTCTCTCTCCCTCTCTCTGTCTCTGTCTCTCTCTCTTTCTTACACACACACACACTGAACAGTGTAAAATACACATGTAAAATCTGGATTGATAATGTCTTGATAACCGTATCTATAATGGTAACATACTCTCTGGACCTTTATGAGAGATATATACTTTTTCATTGAAGTTTTATTGAAGTTTAGTGAAGACTGTTAAGGCTAATTTGAAAGAAAAATGACTTGACCACTTCAGATAGTAAAGACCACTTTCCCCTCCCCCTCCTCACACCTGCAGCCTTCTTCCCTCCATTTCAGTAATGAAAGACCCTCAAGGGCACCCAGCTGTGACCCCTGACCCTTGGAGCACTAATTACATTATATTTATAGACCAATCCCCTGAGCTGTCTTGGTAAGGGCCGGAAGTCAGTCTATGTTTACGTTACGTCACTTGGGTTGAGTGTGAGGTCCATGAGGCCTACCAATGACCAGTGATTGGTTGATGCTATATTCCTTCATCAACACACAGGATCTGAGATAAAGAATTGGTCCTGATATTTTGAGATGTGATTTAAATGCGTCTGGGTTTACTTATGGAAACAAAAATTGAAATGGATCTTTTTGCATGTTTTCCTGTGTCAAAGATGTACGTGACAGAAGATGTTGAGTGTTGAGTATCATGTTGAGTGTGTATGGTAGTATTGTGGTGGTTGAGCTAAATGGTGCGTTACCTGTTTATGAGAGCTAAGTAGCATTCTCAATGTCTCTCTGTGCGGTTCCAGCTGCGTTTGCAATCCACACCCTCTCTGTGTTTATCTTTTAGGACTCTCGTAGCTTTGACTGTCCCACTGGGCCCTACACACACACACACACACACACATAAATAAACAAACATGCACACCAACTACTCCTACTACATACATACATACACACACACAAACAAACACAACCCTTAGAAAGTGCAATGAGAGACAGGTGTTGGTTTTCACATAGTGCTCTCATAGGGGCTTGGAGGGGAAACACAGTAGTTTGCGTGGGATCCCTGTGTTAGTGTTTACCACAAGCCTGCCCTGACCAGCTAGCCAGACCCGAAAGACAGTCACATGATTCTGAGAACAGGACAGGAGCCCCTCACCTGCTGCCGATGGGAAGACGCCCTCATCGACGATCCCACGACTCTCCGCTGAAAACCTGCAGGTTCACGTCCACTCTCGAGTTTCTGTCCAGGATGAACACATTCCCATGGGTCTGAATTGATCTTTGAAGGATTTATTCTATTTGTTGCAAGAGGACATTCTGTAAAACATGATTTTTTGAGGAAAGTGCTTATTTAATGGGGGGTGTTTAAAAAATTAAACATGCGCACACACACACACACACAAACTGAATGTATGCATGCACAGTACAGCAGTCACAGATCTTGATCTGTCTTCTCAATCATTGTGTCAATTGTACTACAAGGTAGTCCACAAAGAAGACTTTCTCAGTCTTCGCCAATCCCTGCTGGTCCCTATACATCAGAGCCAACCAGTTCCTTTGAGCAGCACTGCACTGTAGCCCAGGGGCTTCGATCCCAGAGTAGGTCACCAGGTGAGGTCATCCATGTCCCCAATCTCAATCTACCTGCCCGGGAAAGCCTGGTCGAGACCATGAGTGTGTGTGTGTGTGTGTGTAAGAAAGAGAGACAGAGAGAGAGAGAGGGAGGGAGAGAGGCCCGGGAGTTGCTACAGAGTCAAGGTTCCGTAAATGTTAGTCACACTACCCTGGTAGTCCCTCCTATTGCAAGTACACACACATACTGACACAAATACCTTCTTTTTTGGCACACACACACACACACACACACAGCAACATACATATAACAAATAAATACGCACAGTACTAACAGACACATATAAACTCTCGTCTGCGTACAAAAGCTTTGTTTAAAGACACTGCGTTCTCGCGCCAGTGAGAATGCTGTGAACACAGATACAGACAGAGAGAAAACGTCAGAGAAAACAGTGTGGGAGAGAGAACTGGAAGAGAAAAAGAAAGAAGAGTAGAGGGTAAAACAGAGAGATACAAACAGACCTTCCACAACATCCTCTGTAGAAAGAGCACAAAGTCATAGCAAAATTGAAACCAAAACACCCCCAGCTGCCCACCTGTTCAGCTGCTTGTTAGGGTCAAGCTAGTTTACTGCACACCAATTTAGGTTTACATTTACATTTATGCGTTTAGCAGACGCTTTTATCCAAAGCGACTTCCACGAGAGAGCTTTAGGCCTACAAAAGAGCATAGGTCACTGATCATAACAACGAGGTAGCCCCGAGGTAGCCCCAAACATTGCATAGTTATGGCTGCAATGCATTTAAAGTGGATGCTTACATGACGATATATGAATGTTGGTATAAGCACACCCATGCCAAGTCATGGTCATGGTGGTCATGGCTAACTAGTATTAGGTACTAATATATTCATTTCTCCAGGACTCCCTTTACCCCCTACATCTCTCTCTTTGAAGCGTTTATGCTTTGAAATTCCCCGGAGCGAACAGGGCTCCGTGGACTGAGACAATAGCACAGCTAGACGTCTGCACATGTGTCTTTATGTTGGTTTGAGTCCTTGTCATAACTCCGTCAGAGTCTAACACACACGCATGCATGCACACACTCTCAAGTCGCACACACGCTCACTCGCTCTCTCTGTCTTATACACTCTCAGTCTTTCCCCCTGCCACTTGCGTACATTCAATGTCACTGTTTCACTTCAGTGAGATGGATGGCAATACGAGCACAAAAGAATATTTGATTTGGTTATAATACAGCCACATGAAAGAGAAGCTCAGTACGGGTGGGGCAGAGGGCACTTCTACCAGGGCGACACCCTCCAAACCTTCATCATCCTCCTCGACCTCTCATTTCTCCATGCGTGTCACCGTATATTGAGAGAGAACATTAGTAGAAACATACGCATGCATCTCCAGATGTAATTAACTAAGTGCTTTCTTCAAATCGGCTTCGTTGACACCCGCATGCCGTCCATGGGTAACAGGTCTTTCAAAGGCCAAAAATTGCATATTGTACCTTTTGTCGGAAGGAAATAGCCTATAGTCAACAATTTCAAGACCGATAGGCTGGACTTTTTATTTGAATACACTTTTTTTGTAAATCTATTTACAAATGTATATTTAATAACATACGTTTATGTTATTGAATTGTAATTAAATAATCAAAGATAGTATCTGTATCCTCTGCTGCTAATGACCTTTAAAAAGCTTTTATTCTTATCATCATTGTTATCTACTTTAAACATCGTTTATTCTTGCATACTGATAGACCATTCTTCTCGTCACGAGCGATAGACCACACCCCTCCTCCTCTTTAGTGTGAGTGGTTTAAAGTTACGACTCTCCAACTCTGATTGGTCGGCAAACTTTTGCTTACTGTGAATAAGTTCGGTCCTCTACTTGCATTTGTCACTACACCGTCCTACAGTCGAGATAGAAGTATGGACACTCGGTAGTTTAGTCTCAGCTAGCTGCACAGTTTTATCTTATCTTATCTGTTAGAGCGGGAGGATAACCAAACTATGGAGATAGTGAAGTACAGCCATTTACGGTTAGATTTATAGGTGACTTGCACGCGACAACTTCTTTGGAGTAACTGCTACTTTGGCTTCAGCACGTCTTGCTCATAGAAGAAAAATGACCGTTTTTTGGAATAACAAAATGTGGATCGTACTGTTTGCCATTTTTGAGTTGGTAGTGGCAAACTATTCTGAAGACCAGTGCAGCTGGAGAGGAAGGCAAGTGTGACCATTAATAGACTGGATAAAATGTATGTTAATTAAAGACCTAGACCCAGAGTAAATAGATTTTCTGTGATTGTACATTTGTGTGCGTGTTCTACCTTGTTGATGGTGAGCATTCCTGAGTGTTCTCTAGGCCTAGTTGCAAAAAAAGGTCAGGACAGGTCCCTCTTATAATAGAATATTTCTCATGTGCACTGTTCCAAACGATTGCGCCCTTACTTGTCATGATGAGACCAACTGTGTTACACAGACTCTTAAAGCTAAAAAAGTAATTGTAAAATGTTTACTTTCACATTTCAAACTTAAAAGCGGGTTTTTATTTAACCGCAACTCTTGCAAAGTCTTCAAAATTAACGCCGACTAATGCTTCAACCGTCACCGTTCCTTTATACAAGTGTCCGGTAGGAGGCGCTTTCTCTTAACCATGAAACGCTCGGCTGCCCAACTATGCTCAGATTTGTGAAACGTGACTATATTAATGTTTTCATACACCAAAGCTGCAGTGGAAAATCGCTAATCTGTTCCTTACTTTTGGTCAGAATCTTTTTGATGCTCTAAGTTCCCCAACCCCAATTAGACACATCTAAAACATTTACTAACCACAAACCCTGCTCCATTTCCTTCATGGTTGGAGATAAATAGCATCATTTCCCATAGCTGGTATGCTGGTGGTCACTGAAATTGCAAACTCTGTCTTAAGCCAGGGGTCATGGCAGGGCTGGTTGTAACACGGTTCTCTCCCTCCCTTCCTCCCGCCTTCTTCACCTCCTACAGTGGCCTTTCCCAGCAACAAGGCAGCGTGGAGCAGATCTCCCTCCACTGTTCCGAGGGTACACTAGACTGGCTGTACCCTAAGGGGGCACTCCGCCTGACCCTGTCCCCCCGCCTGCCGTCCGCGGCAGTGGGACCCGGGAGCAGCAGTTCAGGCCTCATCACGGCCTGCGTCAAGCCCTCGGAGCACTTCCACGGAGCGCAGCTGTACCTGGAGAGAGACGGCGTCTTGGAGCTCCTGGTGGGGGACCGCCTGGAGTCTTCTCCCCCGCCGAGGGTGCGCTGTTTCAGCCGCCTGCCCGGGGAAAGGGTGGCCCTCTTCCTCCAGGCCACGCCGCACCAGGACATCAGTCGCAGGATTGCGTCCTTCCGCTACGAGCTGAGAGGGGATTGGACGGCGCGGCTGTCACTCGACTCCAGCCCAGTCAGCAGTGAAGGTGAGAAGAATGAGACAGGAAGTGAAGGAAGACTTTTTTGGCTAACAGTGACATTGCCATTTGGGGCCATTTGAGGTCAAATGAAAATAGAAAGTTATATAAATAGGCTAAGTTTCACCTCTATAAAGACAGTGCAATATCAGATGCTCTCGAATAGTTACAAAAAAAACAAGCAAAACCTTTGCGTAATAGAACAATGAATCCTGTTAAGTTATTTTCCCAAATCCCTTTGGAAGAGGTTTCTCAACAGGCTTTTGGGGGCTTTTAGGAGTTTTCCACTGCCCAGTCAGAAAGTAGGAGAATGTATCCAAACTTTCCCTGGAGGCATGCAGATCTTATCAGGCCTCTGGTTTAGGTTTGAAGGGGGTGTAAAGGGAAAGAGAGAGGGAGGAGGGGAGAACTGTGGGACAATAGCCCAGTATGTGGGGCCTTCTCCAGAGTCCAGAGGCCCTTTTCAATGGGGGCAGCATGAGTATTCTGGGATTACTGCCGTTGCCTTGGCGACCCAAAGGCCTCTGCCCAGCTGAGATGCTCCCTTCTTTTGTTGGACTGCTCCTCTGTTAGAAGTATCTCCCCCCCCCCTCCTCTCACTCCCTGAAACACACACACACACACACACACACACACACACACATAGTCTGACCGGTTGGGGATAGGGGGAGGTCTCCTATGGCCCAAGGAGGAAGGAATCTCATTTATCAAGAGTTTTTCACCAAGGAGCAGAAGGGGGGAGGGGGAGGACAAGGCAAAAGACCTTTCTCACAACTACAAGGCCAGCAGAACTTTAAAAAAATGTTCGGGTGTTTTCCCCTCTCCCTGTGGCATCAATGCAGCCATAGTTTAGCGGTTGGTTTCGCTTCAGTCTCTTTCTTGTGGCCATCTGCAGATCCTTTTTATGAATCTAAAGGACTGTTCTTCTGTACTTCCTTTCCCTCTGAAGTGCTTTAAACTGATAAACAGCTGTGAACGAAGCTACCGCAGTCCAGTAGGAAGGGAAGGCTCTTGTGAAAAGTGGAAGTGGATTTTGTTTTGCCCCTTTAAATCCTTTGAAGTTATAAAGCCCCCTTCCTCCACCACCACCCCTGTGTAGGTCTCTGTATTGACGAGGTGTGACTACAGACACCCTTGCTGGCTTTAGGGAGGAAGTTTCATGAGGCGGAAAGATACGTCTGGATCGAGGTCTCTCACACCTTTAAGTTTTCACAACCGTAAAAGGAACAGCTGTCTGCCACTCCACTGCGGTGGGTCAGTGTGCAGGCGTGTGTATGGGGCTCCAGGTCTGGTTATCCCCGTCACGCGTCTCCTGGGAACTGGATCTAAAGCTGTTGTCCTTCACTTCTGCTACAGGATATGTTTGTAGATGATCGGTTTCAAGCCCTGCACAGTTAAAGCTTTCAAGGGGAGAAAAAAAAGAAGAGCTTTCAATTAGTAACTTTTAGCTATGCCTGCATGGCCTTCCATACAATACGGTGGTAAATAAAGTGTAAAAGATAACGTAGTGATTGTAGTTTCGCTAATTAGTGAAGGTCGCTGACTGACTCCCTCTTTCTTTTTTTTCCTTTTCTCTCTCTCCCTCCCCCCTTTTCTCTCTCCCCAGGTGCTTGCAGACCTTGCAACAACACAGAGATCCTAATGGCTGTCTGCACCAGCGACTTTGGTGAGTTCTCCCTCTTTACTGCCTGGCCTCCTACGCTAGTTCTGGTCATATAACAATAAAAACTCACAGTACAAAGACTGTGTGGTGACCCCCCCCCTTCTACTCTATGGCAGGTTTAGTACATTTATTTAACCACCAAATGGTGCCAGCTACCTCTAAGCAGCCACAGCCAAAGAACTTAATGATTTTGTGTCAGGATTTCAGAACGTTGTGACTAATGAGCTTAAATGCAGAGAGGGTTTTTGGGGCGACAGTGCTCAGATCTGAATCCTCCCACCTTAGGTCTACTTAATGTTTTCAGAGGTCAGAGGTGAAACAGCACTTCTTTATCCTCTCCGGTTCCTAGAACCCCCCTCCTTGGGGCACTGTGGTGGACTAATCTCAACCTCGCTCCCCCCCCTTCAGAGTCAGAGTAGTGGACTAATCCGTGTGGCTCTGATTGAGCTGTAACCTGACTGTGGGCCGGCCTCTTGGCAACTCAAAGTCGGAGGGATTAAAGATTATCCCCCACTGCCCCCCCGTAACCCTGTGGCTATCCTGAGTGAGGTCTTCTGCTGGCCTTGGATACAACTTCAGCTGTTCAACAGTCCTGTGAGATTTTCCTTGCGAGCCACAAAATGTGTATATAGATCAATCATCCACCGCAGTACCCCGCCTCAAATGATTCATGTATTGCGATGCTTTGCATGATGTGCCATTCGTGTAGTTTGATCCAACACTGAGCTGACATCGAACTGCTCCTTTCTCCACAGTGGTACGGGGGAACATCCGGGCGGTACAGGAGGATGAGGATCTGCGGGCAGCTGTGATCAAGGTCAGCGCGACCCGAGTCTTCCGTCAGAAGTACGCCCTGTTCACCGGCGCGGGCCGTCTCACCCAGTCGGGCGAGATTCGTACCCTTCTGCAGTGTGGGGTCCGGCCTGGGCCAGGCAGCTTCCTCTTCACCGGCCGGGTCCACTTTGGCGAGGCGTGGCTTGGCTGCGCCCCCCGCTACAAGGACTTCCAACAGGCCTATACTATGGCCAAAGAGGCCCAGGAGATCCCCTGCGAACTGGATGTGGACTGAACCGACCAATACTTGAGCCTTCAGCTTTCTGTAACACTGAACCAAGGCTGTCCTGGGAGGCAAACCTGCTCGCTGCACCCCCCTGACCTCCCGCAACCCTCAGACAAGGGTTGATGCGTGACGAAGCCTGTAGTGTGCAACTGTGGGAAGATGCCACCATGATGGCTCCAGTGGATCCTGCCCTGTAAAAGCATGGAGAAGTTCCCTGTCTGGTTGCGTAGCACCACTCCTAATGCAATATGCAATCTGGTTTACAAAGACCTACGAAGGTGTGAAACAGGCAACATGGTGGATTGTGGCTCCAAAGCATTTGGCATTGACAGGATGTTAGGAATTTCTCCAGATTTCACAGTTTATTTGGTTCAAATGTACCCAATAGAATGAATGGCATGATTTCCAAGTCCATTTGTGATTGTGTCTTATGAAACTCAGGAAAATATATGAGAAGTTTTATGAAGATTGTTATTAATTGTTGAACTGAAATCCCAGTGTTTAAAGGCTTAAAAATGGTCACCAGTGTTTCGCTGTTTTGAATTCATGAACAGTAAAAAAAAAAAAAAAAAAAGGTAATTGCCATGATAAATGCCATGTATCTGTAGCTATCATTGAGAGACCATTCTCGATGTTACTGTTCTTTATGCGGAGATGAAGAATAGTTATTCTTTTGAAATGTTGTCATTGAAAATATTAATTTGCACTGATTAGGGAAAGGGACTGATCTGGAAAGCCTGGTTCTGCAAGCACTGAAAACCAAATAAAAAGCAACTATATGTAGCATAGACGGGCGATAAGAACGTAATATATGACCAGACGATGCTAGCGCATAATTAGCGCTAGGCCAGAGCTAGCATAGCAGGATTGATGCTAGCGACGCTTGGCAAGCTAGTGCTGAGAGCACTTTCACATGTGTAGCCAACTCTGAGATTCTTTTTCTCTTTGTACTCACAGGGTAATTCTGAAACTCAGATCCCTGTATAAAGATGTTTAAAAAAATGTCTATGATAAAAATGTCTATGATGAACGTTTCAGCATTTTCATTGCTTGCTGTTGTGTTAGGTAGTTACGTAATACTTTTGGTTGCCATGCTATGTCTGCAAAAAAAAAGTATTATTCCATTTGACTTAAGAGATGTGGTTTGATAGCGTTCATTCTCGGTCGACCCATGACTTTGCAGCACTGTTGCCAAAGCAGCTATTTCGTCACCTTTTTGTATGTAATCTTCAACAAAACTTAACGTTGTATAAACATAACTGTTAATGGGAGTTTAACCGGGAATGATGGTCCAGTGAAAAACTACAATGTGTCAGACGTTGTTGGTCAAAATATGTTAGTTATTTTCATACAATAACAACTACACTGCCATGCCTGATAAATATATGGAATATACTCTTTCCAAACAAGTGCATTTCCTATATCTGGGCTTGACTAGCAAAAAAAGAGTTCCACTGCATTGGTTATTCAACGGACTGTCCTAAGTGCACTATAGAAATGAAGGGAAAGGGTTAATACCAAATTAACAAGTGCTGGAGCGGTATGTTAGAAGAAAAAGCTGTACTGCCATTTTGTGTGATTTTTGCTATTGTTGTTTCAATGTCTTCTATTTGTGTTATTGTTTTTTTTAAATGAAAATCAATGTAAATTTGTAAATAAGATATTCTAGAGGAAAAAAAAACGTTATTATGGTGGAAAAACATTGTCTGGAAATGATCATGTGTAGGCCTATGTGTGGCTATATTAAATTGTTGAAAAGAACATAGATGTTTTAGTCTTGATTTTCACTAACATCATACATAAAAATGTTGGTCCTTTCACACATAGTTAAATAACAAACAAACTTAAAACATCTCAGGAATCCAAACTGCCGTCATAACTCAGTGTCCATTCTTAAAGCCCAGTCCCGGATCTCTTAAGGCCCAGAACAAACGACCTGACTAACGGAGAGATAAACGAAAGCGACTGGAGATTTAGAGGTGTTCTAACATGCTCCGGGCTCTGTAGGGGCTGGGTGTTGGTGGGCGTAGGAGCCACGCTCGGAATCCTGTTGTGCTGGAGGGCCTCATGATCCAGGAAGTCATAAATCCCCATTACGAGTACAGAGCACCATGGCAGGCACAGTGGAGGTGCCACACAGTCGCTCTCTCCATCCTGGCCCCCAGACAGCCTGCCTTCGACCCTGCTCAGCCTCCCAGCTCAGACAGAGACAACCTTTACAGCTCCGCAGACTGCACCGCCATTAACTTCAAGGCTGTCTTATCCAGAGCACTAATGGTCCCCAGTCTTATCTCAGTGACCAGGCAGCGCTAAAGTCTGAGCCCCATTTCACGCTAATGTGACCGTGGATTATCAAACCGACTGATAATAAGACTACAGTTGGCATTCTGTATGTGCTATCTCTCTCACTAACAAAATAAGAATGGACCGACATTCACTCATGTGATACTCATAACACTAACCCACTTTGTTAAATTGACCACCTGTTTCCCTCCACCCACAGCATATTCGGCAGATTTCCCAATAAAACCATAATAAATGGTATCCGCAAACTGCAATGCCCATATGCGTTTTCAAAATGTAATGCATTCGTCTGTTAAAACCTCACAAATTTACTGCATACTGTAAATCTGTTTGAAAGCGAGCAGGTGGGGCATTTTACACGGTGTTAGACTCATGCAGAAGAACCACAAGCATGTGTCATACACACTTCCCTTGGTGCAAACCCGGGTGAAACCTTCTGCCTCTGCATCAGTAGCTGTCAGGCCCCCTGGGCCCCTGCTATCCCTCCATCTATCCCTCCCTCCTTGTCTCCCTCTTTCCTCCACCTCTCAGTCCATTTGAGCTGTCTGCTTTTGTGCTGATAAGCCGAAACAAAGAACACTTAAATGATGCCCACTGCATTCATACAGTATATCATCCTGTGACATTCGGGTGAGCTCTTCCCCTCCCCCACACACTAAATTTTAACCTCAGTGTGACCTCTGTAGTCTCACACAACAACAAGCTCCAAACTAAGACCAATTGCTTTCAAGAGGGAATGCAACAACAACAGAGAAAAAGAATCCCGAAGAATATAGTAGTTGTAGTCATTTTATACGTTGTGGTGAGGAATTTCATGCTGACATGCTAATTCCATCGACCAAAAAAAACTACAGAAACACAGTCCTTCAGTGAGCAGGGACATGTAACAAAGTTCTCTCTGTCTGTCTCTCTCTCTCTCTCTGCATACAATATGGGGTATATATATATATATCTCCCTCTGTGCTATGGTTTGGGGGATGTATAACATTTGGAAAACAGGAAATTCATAGGAAAAGGGATCCAAAGGGATGGGAGAGGGTGGGTGGGGTGTGGACTTCCGCAGGCCCCAGAGGGAGACCGGGGGAAGTGTCTGGAGCACAAGCCCCAGAGAGAGTGCAGACAGGGGGGCAAAGTGCTCTGGGACACTGCCTTGAAGTCGAACATAACAACAACACAGCCAGTTCATAGCATTAACAGCAAGAGCTCTGGTTAAAATGTTCAACTGGCATAAACCCATCGACCTGACGTATTCTTTTAGTATGAGGACAGAATCTCTGTCTCAGAGGAAACATTAAAGTTAGCCTGTAAATGAATAAGGCTTGACTTAACGACTTCAATCTATTTCTAGCCAACGCATTCCAGCGAAGTTTGTGCGGTTCCCAGGTCTGTCTCTGTTTCTGTCGAAGGACACAGACAATAAACGTAACACGTACGATAAGACACGGACTGTCCGACACCCCCTCAGCAGAGCAGACCAGCTCGTCACCACGAGATTCTAGCAAAAAGATTCCAGGTGGGAGAAGTAGATCCCGAGGATTCAACGTTGCCCTGGTGATTTCCCAACCAGGAAAACAGAACAGCAGAATGAATCATTCCCACATGTGTAGTCTCCAGGCGGGTTATATGAGCTGCTCCCACCAGCCAGCGCCCTGGCAGTACTTAGTCAGCTCCTCTCCAGCTGAGAGAGGCTAAACACCGTGACCACAGTGAGGCTTCCCAGCTGACCAGCTCTGCTTTCCAGAACATTCCCTAGAACAAGAAACGATGATGATGGTTCCCAAAAGAGAATGGAAATCACACAAATGCCCTCAGAGGGTAAGGTCTCTCACCAAGGCATTAGGGACTCTTCTTTTGTCAGAACTCAAACAAAGCGTCCATTCAACGTTTTTTTTTTTTTTCTCCCTCACTTTAGTGTTCTCTACTCCTCAAGCTTTCTGCGGAGTTGCGGGATGGAGTTTAAGTGGTGGGACTCTGAGACTGTGTCTGGAGATGCTCCCCTTTCATACAGACTAGGGGTGGTGTCCTGGTGAGAACCGAGGCCTCTGGAGGGGCAAGAGAGGGCAATTTGGATGGGTTGAGAGGGCAGTTTGGGTTTGGGTTGAGAGGGCAGTTTCAAGTGGGTCATGGGGGCAGCTCTAGAGGGTTATGAGGCCAGTTGGGAGGGTGTTGAGAGTGTAGTTTGGGTGGTGTTGAGAGTTTAGTTTGGGTGTGGGAGAAATCAGGGATTTCTAACGTGCTTCCTTCCACATGGGTTGACAAGGCAGTGCAGAGCGGGCCAAGACCATGTTTATCTGACCGTGTTATCCCTCTGAAGGACCGAGAGTGAGGGAGGGGTGGTGGCAAGGGGGTGCAAGGAGCCACTTTTGTTCCTCAAGAGCTTGCAGATGGCTGTAATCCCCTTCCAAAAGCACACAGCAAATCAATCTGGAGCGGGTGGACATGGTGTGTGTGGTTGCAGAGGCGGGAGAGTGCGTCTCTCTGGGAGGGGTCCCTGAACACAAGAAACCCACGTCTAGGGCAGGCTGCGTCTTAGACCGCTTCCCGCCAAAAAAGCAGCATTGTAAGGAAAGACGGGGAGAGCGAATTGCAACCCCCTCCGTGCAAGACAGGCCCAAACACCCACATCCCATGTCTCAGCTGCACACAGCTGCCATTACTCCCCAGGACCTGGGGGGGCTGACGTACGCAACCAGCGGGAGGCGTGAGATCAAAATGACCTCGGAACCCTGACATTACAGGCGACTGGAGCCATCTGAGCAGCCAAGGAGGACGTGCGAGGGTATGTGTGTTTAAGAGAGAGAGAGAGAGAGAGAGAGAGAGAGAGAGAGAGAGAGAGAGAGAGAGAGAGAGAGAGAGAGAGAGAGAGAGAGAGAGAGAGAGAGAGAGAGAGAGAGAGAGAGAGAGAGAGAGAGAGAGAGAGATCATGAAAGGGAGTGGAGGGCAGGAGACCCACACCCATTTTGTTCTCAGGTTATTGAAAAACAACCCTGTTCGGCGGCAAGAGCACAAAACCTGTTTCCGAGGCAAGAGTTGGTGCACACTCTCACTTTATTGTGAGATATGAATTGGGTGCCTTGTATATGGGAGGGTTGGTGATGCTATTCATAGCAACACTCATACGGCAATACAAAGGGCAACAAAGGCATTTCAGGCGGGCAATTTCAAGAGGACATCTGTTTCGAGTTTTTTGTTGATTGAAAACAATAACTTCACAAAGATTCTCATCTCCTAAGCAAATGTTCTGTGGGCTGTGCCCATGTAACATTAACATAAATATGAGTCAGTCCTTCTTTCACTCTGTATGCTTTGTATTCCTGGAAAAACTCCCCCCCCCCCCCCCCCCCCCCGAAGGTGGAGGAAATCTTCAAGATGTCTGAAATACGGTATCAAGTTGATTGTTGTCCTTGACAACACCTGGCGTAAACACACTGCTGTCGACAGACATGAAGCATCAGGGGGCCACATTTCTTGTATTGGAAGGGAAGGTAGTATTATGGTTTTTACATTTGGTACAATGTGACGTTCAGAGAGATGCCGTTCTTATATTACACGTGAGCTTCCTTCTTCTTCTCACCATTCCACTCCTCCAAGGCTGAAACATTTGTCTTCCCTCCACTCCTCCTCTCCCTCCCTTGTTTTGCTTGTCTGCCTGACGTCAGTCTCGCTGGATGCCGGGCTAAGCCCCCGGCTGAGAACCTAGCCTCTGCAGAGGAACACACCTGTCTCTCCCTGGCCCCTAAAACCCTGCAATTAACAGCCAGGATTGTGGTTCACAGACAAAACCCACCAGAGTGCCTGAACAATAGAGAGAAACCTCCCTATGAGAAGGTACAGTCCTTTCACAACCATCTCTCTCTCTCTCAATCTTTCTCACTTTCTTCTCTCCCTTTCGGTCACACGTTTGTATATTTCACCCACTTAATCCTGTAAATACTGAAGCATGGCCTCTTGATCCCCCTCTCTTTTCTCTCTCTCTCTCTCCCTCTCTCTCTCTCTCTCTCTCTCTCTCTCTCTCTCTCTCTCTCTCTCTCTCTCTCTCTCTCTCTCTCTCTCTCTCTCTCTCCCCATCTTCAGTTAACCTCCACAGAAACTCAACGCACTGTGTCTGCTGTTCCAATTGTTCATGCCCAGTTGAGAGGGCGAGGTTTGAAAGAGGTTGGAACGAAACTGCCAATCATGTTTGTTTTTGTTACGTTTCTTTACCTGCGAGTATCTACTCTCTCTCCTTTCCTTTCAGTGGGGGCCTGTGGGCCCTTGATTTATCAAAAGAAAATCTCTAGAGATTACATTTTCCTGAAAGATTCAACCGTGATATCTGAGACCTATTATTCTCTTCGGGTCAAAGCTCTGAAAGTAACTTTATACATTTATTCACGGAGCCACACAGAAACTACAATAGTTTGATAACTCTCTTACCGAAGCTAGCTAATGAGGTGGAATGTCACTAATAATTCCAAAGTGGTGTTTTACTTTTAAACTCTGAGGTAGGGAGGACAGAGAGAACCTGCCGATGTCATTTAAGCAGGCGAGGTGTTGACAGTTGGGTGGCATGTTTTTCTAACACGGTGTACTCCTACACACGGGTGCAGCCGGTCTAGGCTGTGTCTCAGCGTGTCGTAGGATGGCAATCCTCCGGCCTTCCCTCAGCACTGCACTCATTCCAGGGGAACATGTGCGCTGGAATTCTCTCCCAATTAAGACAGGGATTAGCTGCTCCACTGTGGGAACATACCCCAGTGTGGGAAAGCAGTGGGGCTGCATCCCCCTCTCCTTCTCTCTCTCTCTGTCTCTCTCTCTCTCTGGTTGCCCCCTCAGCCTCATTCTCACTCGCTCTTGTTCCTCTCGCTCCCTCCCTTCCTCATCTTTCTCACCCTCTCTAGCCCCTCTCCCTTACTGTAATTCTTCTCCTTTCACATTCTCACCCTATATTCAGTTTTTTCCCTTCCCTCTTGTACTCTTAGACTTGCTGCTTAATTACTTTCATTTTAATCCTCGTCCCTTGCTTCTTTCTCTTTCTCCAACATTTCACTTAACCTTACTCTCATTTGACAAAATTCATCTCTCCTGTCAATTAATTGTTCCCCTCGGTCATTCATGACTGTCAGTAGACCTTTCATCTTGTTTTTTCTTACAGTAGCTTAAACTACCCCCTTTCTCTCTTTTTTTCTCTCTCAGCTCTCCAAAGTTTTCATGCTCCATTCTCTGAAGTCTTCTGAAGAGCACAGCTCATCTGTGCTCCAGTACCCCCCTCCCCCAGTCTTCAGATTGAAAGCTTGTCTAGAGGGGAGGAGAAGACTCTCTCATGAATGGTGTGGAGCTACAGAGCTGGAAGGCAGGGCAACAGTAGCTCAAAAGAAAAGACAGGTGCCTCAGAAAAGAGATTTTCAAAGTTTTGATTTCGGTTTTAAAAGTCAAATTGTATTTTATTTTTTTATGGATTCCACAGAAGAAGAAATATGCTGATGCTCAAAAAACACTATGGTTTAAGCAATGAATAAAAAACATTATAATAACAACACAAATTATACAATAAATATCACAATAACTGTCAGAATTCAATTTGAAAGCCCAACTGACACTGTCGGCAACCCTTTAGCGAGGCTGTGTTTCACAAAGGCCCATGGGAAAGTACTCATTGAACCTGCAGTTGCCTCTGACCTTGTGCTCCTCTTCTTTCTCATGATCTTGCAATAATTTCAGTATCGCACACTGAATTCCTCTCTCACCGCCTCCGCATTCCTCCTTTCCATTGTCACCTTTTCTTCCTCACCCCCTCCCTCTCGTTCCCTTCTCTTGCTAGCGTTCCCACAAATCCATTCCCTCTGCTCTCATACACACAAGGCTTGTCGGTTCCAATTATGGTCGAAGCGTACGTCCCCCGTCCCCCCACCCCCCTCCGCCCAGCTCATACACCCTGGCTCACACACACACAGCCCGCTCTCATTAAGCCTGTATCAATTAGGCGTTAGACCCTTAAAACAAAGGCCCTCTTTACCAGAGGCCCTGCCATGATCACATGCCATGCCAGCCACTTCCTCCTCACCCTGCTTCCCATCCAGCCAGGGACACATTCATCCACGCTCTCTCCCACTCCGTCCACCCTCCACCCGGCCGGCTCCTCAGCAGACATTAGCATATTCAGATTATACATGGAACCAGAGAGGTTTATTGCATGTAACACATTACGAACAGTATTAAGTACGTTTGTTCCTGTCATCGTGTGGTGGGGTGGTAGTTTGGAGGTGCCTTCTTTGAGCTCTGCTATTGATAACTCAAACTTTGTAATGGGATGCAAATTGGACACTTTTATGCAGAACTCACACAACTAACCGTTTCTATTTCGCCTGAGCCGGTCGCTGGCAGCTTGCTGCAGCTCTGCCTGTCTGCAGCTCTGCTTGTCTGCAGCTCTTCATGTCTGCAGCGCCGTGCTCGTCTCCCTCAGTCTTTGTCGTCTCTGCAGCGGAACACAACCTGGTTACGATTTTCCCACAGATCTACCGGTGAGAGGAGTCGTGCCCGGCACCACAGCTCGTTGGCACGGTGACCACGCTGGCACAAACCCAGCCTGTACCCCCCCCCCCCCCCCCCGCCCTGATCCCCCACCCTCTTTTTCCCAGAGGTTCTGGGAGTGTCAGACATTACTGACAAAATCCTTCCCACCCATCCTCTAACCCCCTTGCCTCCTGGCATGGCCCCTATAAAGGGGATTGGGGTGGATATGCCTGACATGACTGTTGCATCATCTCTCTTTCCAGACCCTCTCTCTTTTTCCATTGCTCTCCATCCCTCTCTCTCTTTCTCCCTCTCCTTCTCTCTCCCTCTTTCTCTCTCCTTCTCACCCTCTCTCTCTCCATCCCTCTCTCCTTCTCTCTCCCTCTCTCCTTCTCACCCTCTCTCCCTCCGTCAGTAGAGTCAGTGTGCCCTGACACAGCTGTCACTGCACTTTCCAGTGTTGCTCCCACGTAAAGAGGAACTCTAGAGTCACACTAAACAGTTGGACCGCTGCATTATTCAAAGGGACGGGATCTTTATTTATATGTCAGCTGTAACGTGTTGGCGTGCCATGAACATCAGTCATCAGACAGAGACCATAGTTGTTGGTGTCAAGGCCAGGGAACAAATGCAGTTCCAGGGCTCTTTCACTGGTAAAAGGATTTAAAGGGAGTAGGGACTGGCTCACACAAGCACCGCCTATGTCATCAATACGAGCCTACATTCTCGGAGATCCTGGGTCGTCTAGGTCACGGTTCTCAGCTTAGAGGAGTAGTATTCACATGTGTGTGTGTGTCCCTGGATAACATGTAATGACATTATTCTCACCCGGGTTACCGTTCATTGTCAGCACGCTTTCTTCTCCCCAGCTTGTGAAATTGACATAAGCTTTCCAAACATTCCTGACATTTTTTCTCAAGGCTGGATTTCTTTGGGCCCTTTTATAGAGGGAACCAGCAGCGTGAGCGCCCCCCTGTGGTAGGAGAGAACACGAGCCTGCAGCGCCATCGTCCTGAGGCCCAGTCTGTGAACTATTAGGCATTAAAATGCTAATTTTGAGCCTAGATACCTGAACAATACTGTAAATACTTATAATCACTGGAACATTTTGAATGTGTATCTTCTTCAACAGCCATACTCTGTAACTCATAGTCTCTTCACGTTGGCAAATGTAGCATTACAATAATTGCATGTATGTTGATGCATATTCCAAAACATATTTACATTGATATTTTTTTACATTTGATCGACCCTTTGATCCAAAACTTTCAGTTTCTACCTTGCTATCTCTTCACCCATCTCCTCCATTCCTCTGTCCCGCTCCAATCATCTGTTGCTTCAGCTCCGTTTGTCCACGGAGTGTTCCGACGCCTCTCTCATGCGAGAAGATCCCTTTCCTCCTCTATTTCTTCAAGAGCATCACACACATCTAATATGAGACATCTCATCTCATATTTTTTCTTTCGCTTTCCTCTGCATTCTCTCCTCTCTCTCCCTACATACATTTTCCATTGCGATCCCTTTGGCCTGGGCCTCTTGGTAAGTCTGACTGCTGTAAAAGCTCTCTCTGTTTCCAGCCATGATCTCCTCTATCTGGTTCAGCAGCTTTGAGACTTGACTGCCACTGGTCTTGTCCTCGATGTTGAGTATGCAGTAGCTGTTCATACATTTCTCTATAAGCATTTGCATGTTCTGACTCCTGGCGTCCATCTTTTGTCCTCCCAGACTTCCAGCGTGGGTGAATAGAATGATAGTGTGTCCCCAGCATCCCTCCCCAAACATCTCCTCCATTACCTCCACAGCCCGCCTCTCCTCCCCCTCAGAGGGCTCCACAGGTACGACCAGGAGGAAGGCGTGGGGTCCTGGGGCGGACAGAAGGACACACTGCCCCACATCCTGTCTCATCTCCTCCAGAGAGAGTCCAGGGCAGAACCAGTCTGGAGTGTCCACCAGCACCAGCCGTCTCCCACACACGTCCCCCTCTCTCCTCCCACTCTGGGTGACTTCAGCGGGGCTGTCCTGGGCCCCACACTCCTCTCTGCCCAGGAGCATGTTTCCTGCTGCCTTCTTCCCAGCTCCTGTCCTCCCCAGCAGCACCACTCTAAGCTCAGACACACTGGAAGGCACTGGGGACAGTGACAGGACTTGACAGCTGCTTTCTGCCTCCACTGCAACACAGAAAACCCTGGAGTCAATATCCAACCAAAGGAACATCATGTAGGAGTTGTCCCTGTAGTTAACTCGTGTTTGTAAGAATTTTGTAATGTAATGGAATGCATTTTTATTATGAGTTGCTGATAATGTAAAGAACCTAATCAAATGTTAAGATGTGAATATATTAACTGGTTCTCACTGCAGGAAGAAGAGATGGTTATCCTCCTCTGTGCTGGAGCTAGGTTTATATCTTCCACTGCAACACAACACATGACACAGCTCATACTACTAGCAATATCATTCATTTAAAGTAAGTAAATAAATGTAAAAAGTTATAAAATAGTTACAGTTGAGTTTTAAATAAATAAAGAACAAGCTTGTTATGAATACAAACAACGGATGGAATTAATAGAATCCTCTTACTGGTTCTGTTCATCAAAGGTTGAATGAGTTCTGAGACTGTTCTTTTTCGAGTGAAATCCTGCTTTACTGTGAGACAGACATTTGGAAATATTAGTAATACTATGACAATGTTTTATGTTCTGTATGACAATTAAAATTGCACTATGAATACATTTAGTACATGAGGTATACACTGATGTATACAAAACAAAAACAACACAACAGAACAATATACACAAAATATTTTACATTAGTATGCAGACACAGACAGTGAACAACATTGTATTAAAAAGCTTAAAAAGAGAATCATCTTACAATTGTCTTTTTCCTCTTGCAGTTTGTCTAGTTGTCTAGGTTCTTTGATAATCAAATGATGTGGTTTCTTGTTCTCTTGCAGATTAAATTAAAAAAATTACAAATAAAGTGACACGTGATTTACATTATCATTTCACTACATTGGTAAAAAAATGTAATCGCCAGTGCACTTTTAGCTTCAACGTACCCAGCCTGTTTGCAGATTCCATCCTTCTCATCCTGTCTGTCAAAGTCTCATATTGTAAGTAAGCCTTGGCATCTACTTCAGACAATATAAAGGTTAGCAAAGTCTACTACTGCACATACTGTAGCTATGCAACACAATCCATAAACAGGTGCTCAACTAGCTAAATAAAGATAGTTGTCTAGAGACATTAACTATTAACTCAAATAAAATGTCAGTCTGGATTTCGTCTTTTAAGATAAAAATGATCTGTATGTTTATCTTGATAACATCCACTTACTGCTGACCCTTAACCCCACTGCAGCCTCCAGCATCTGTCCCTGACTGATGACCTGACAGATGTAGACTCCTCCATCAGACTTTTTAACGTTTCTCAACCTTAGAGACACGTTACCTCTCTCCAGTTCCTCTGGGAGCACACTCACTTTGTGCTCATAGCCCACCGCCTCTGTCACAAAGCCACCCCTGTACAAGTAAATGCATTCACTCTCCTTAAACCATTTGATTGTTACGAAGTTAGCGTTGATCTTGGGATCAAGGAAGCAGCTGAGTGTCAGCTCATTACCAGAGTTTGTCTGGACAAGATCTCCAGTGATAAGTTTAATATTACCTGTTAATAGAAAGAGAAACCGTCTTGTTTGTATATCCGAAATACATTGACTAACATATTGTCTATATAAATAGGAAACACATGTATATCCCTAAAATGGCTGTTTCCTAATTACAGGTAGTGTATTTGAAATATTTTGAAGCTCACATTATTGTACTAGTCATAGAGCAGTCATCATGCACCATGTAATGTAATCCAATGATTTATTTTTTCACATTTGTATGCAGTCAACAGCATAAATTCCAGCATCAGGTCAGCATTTTTGATTACCACTTCCTAATTTAGGGGAAAGTTCAGGCCTGGCATCCAGTTCTCATAACAAAAACATGAACTAGCATCACAAAAAAAATCCCGAACTAGCATTACATCAAACCCAGAATGTGCATGCATTAGCAGGGCAGCTGTGGTGGTGTATACGGGGGCCGGTTCTGGTGGGCCGGTCTGGATCAAAGTCCAGGGCCTATTTTTACTCCCAGTCCGTCCCTGCCGCTCCGCAACATTAAGCCCCAACCCCCCCCCCCCCCCCCCCCCCCCCAGATAAAATATGTTCCCGCGGCTATGCTACACCCCCAGTCAAAGCATGCTGCATCCGTGCCAGCTAACATCACAAACCTCACCAAAGAGAAGCAGTTCCAGCCATCACATTAGGGGTGAGTTAATTAAATGTTTGACCAAATATAGCAGGCACATTTTTAAGTTGATAATTCGGTACCGCCCCCGAATTATTTTATAAATATCCAAATGGCCCTTTGCATAAAAAAGGTTCCCCACCCCTGCTATACAGAATCTAGTAGCTAATTGGCAGTGTAGTTAACATTTTACTCAGCAAAATAAGTTCATGCAGAATCATATACCAAAATACTAAACTTGCAGATTGCCAACAGAAAGGTCAGATAGAACTTTCTTCATCTCTGAAGCGAAATTCAGGGTATTCAAAATGTGCACAGTAAAACTTACTTTCAACTTTGGAGAATGCCATTCCCCGCTAAGTGGTGAGGAGAAAATGTATTATCTTTTGTCATCACCTCCCAAAAATACAAAAGGCTTTTTAATGTTGATTTTAAACTACGAATAACCTATAACCCACGAATCGCAATCTTACCTACTATGGTGCTTTCTGTTTCTCAAACTGTTTCTATAACAATCTAACCAACCGACAAAAATGTAGGAAACCACTACCCCTAAATGATTGGCACAAGTAAAGATTTTCTGTGAGGCATTTCGATGTGTTAAAGTTTGCATTAACCTTTGACAGAACTGAAATGTTCAATTTGGTTGAATATCTGATATGTTGTAATTTTATTTGTCATTAATCCATTACATTTTAACAAACATTATTCTAGATCTTTAAAGTGCAACTATGAATAATCCATTTTAGATGAAGGTAGAGAGGGTGATCAGATTTCATGGCTGGTATTCCTGGTGGAGCGGCCAGGTGGGCGTGGCCTATGTGCCTCAGCGCTATGTGAGCGTTCCTCCTCCAGCCCATGCAGTCTGCGCAGGCGTGTCACTTCCTGTTTGTATCTGTCAGAGAATGCATGTCTGGTTTCAGCCTGCTCTGAGATGATGAGATAATATTATTATCCATAATAGATCCTCCTTAATATATATTCATATATATTATTCAAATGTAATAGAACTAGACCTTTAGGCCATTACTGTATCTCCTTCACAGTATCTAGAGTACTGTATCGAGTTAACATAATAGTCAGAAGCAAATATTAATATCCCTTCTTTTATCATTTCACTCTGGTTCGAAAACATTAGTGACTAGACTGTACCTACCAGTCAGACAGGCTTTTTATGTCAGTGAAATATATTTTTGGCTGGGCATTAACAAAGTATTCATATTCTTGTTGTTACCTGCCCAGGTGTCTGTCAACATAATCTTGCAGCTCCAAAACCTGCTCCTCGGCAACAGTTGCCCTGGTTATCAGCTGAGCACGTTCCCGCTCATGAGCCTCCTAGTGAGGGAACAGGAACATTGGATGTCTCACTACATCATCTTTGTGATCTCTTAAATCTGAGACCTGCTTTGGCTACATATGCATTTCCACGGAACACGGTATGGATTCATACAATAACACTAGTTCATTCTTTTTTTGTCACTGTCTTGGGTTTTGGGAGTTTGTGCAAGGATGAATTCACCTGTGTAGAGTTGGTAATCTCTCGTAGCTGTTTCCTGATGTCTGCCCAGGCCAGATCGGAAATTGGTCCAGATTTCCCAGCACTACACAAGTGTCCAGCACGATCAATATACTTTTACACCTAGTGTAAGTGTAGTTCTTTTTAGGTTCTAACAGTTTATTTTAAGACTCACTCTTGAAAGTTGACCGTCTGAACTGGCTTGGTGAAAACTGGCATCTAAAAATAAGGAACAAAAACTTTAGAAGTATATCGGAACACAAAATGAGGTTAAGATAACAGTTCAATTCCAAGCTAAGCTGACAAAACTCAAACGGATTGACCAAAGGCTCAGAGCAGACGGTCTCTCCTCGAGCTAACCGTCTCTGGAGGAGGAGGGGAGACCTCACTGAATTGCTCCTCCCAAGGTTTCCTTCATTTTTTTCTCCTCTAGTGAGTTTTTCTGGGAGTTTTTCCTTGTCTTCCTTGAGGGTTGAGGTTGGTTGAGGTTGGCTGAGGGGCAGTTCTATGGGCGTATGTGAAGCCCCTCTGTGACATTGCTTGTAAAAAATGGCTATACAAATACATTTTTGATTTAATTGGATCTAGCTGTCTACCTGCTGCTGGGCGTCCCTGAGCCGGCTCTCCAGCGAGGCCTTGTCCTGGCGCAGGTGCTGCAGCTCCCTCTCCGTCTCCCCGCTCAGCTCACTGGGCTGCAGGCTGAAGTGGGCCTCAGGGAGGCCAGGGTCCAGACCGCTCTCTGGCTGGGCCAGCACCTGCTCCCTCAGCACCCTGACACACAGCACTGGCTGTCAGAGCACATCGTCATATGCATTTATCAACGGAAAGAAGAAATGAGGGAGGGAGAGCAGGTGTGTGTGCAAAAACGTTGGGTGAGGGAAGGAAAGTGCTGTAGCTGGGGGGCGTCTAGTGCTAGTAGTAGCTCACCAGTCCACGTTTATCCAAAGCAACATACAATTAGTGTTGAAGATCAAGGATCAGAAGCACATCGTCCCACAGTATCTTTACGGTAAGTATCGTCCTTACGTCCAATCACGTGAAATGGTGTACACGACAAGAAAACATGGCCGACGTGTGTGGATGGGTGGACGCTCACTTGTACGCGATGAGCAGGGCTCACCTGTACGCGATGAGCAGGGCTCACCTGTACGCGATGAGCAGGGCTTGGTGGGTCTTGGTGGTCCTCTGCAGTCTCTTCTTGTAGGAGCGAGCGGCGGAGGCCAGCTGCTCCTCTCTCGCCCTATAGGAGGAGCGCACCTCCTGGAGCATGCTGTCCACAAAGCCCCTCATCTTCACCCGCTCAGGGGGGCCCTTCCCCCCTTTTCCCTCCGCTAGCCCATCCATGTACTCCTGGAACACAGAACACCACACCAGATGTTTCAGCATGGGTGGCGTGCCTTTTGAGTCCCCTCAATGTTCTAGATGTGGTTTGCGGCTGGCTGCCCTTGTGTGTGTGTGTGTGTGTGTTAGCTCCAGAGATGGGAACTGTACTCAAGTCGTTTTTTTTGGTATCTGTACTTTCTACTTCTTACTCAAGCCAGGCTTGTTACTTTAGTTTAAATCTGTATTTGGTGGCATGATCTCTCTCTCGTCTCTTTTCCTTTCACTGTGTGTATGAAAACGTGAAAAGTTGAAAGAAATATTTTGAGAAAAAAAAGTGTGTTGTTTACTCACAGCCAGGTCATGTAAGTAGCGCACCAGCCGGGCACGGTACTCCTCGTTCAGCTCCTTCACCCGCATCTGCAACTTGGAGTTCTCCTCCTCCACCTCCTTCAGCTGGCTCTGGGAGCTCAGGAGGGTCTGACACAAACACACACACACACACACACACACACAACTCAAAACATAAAATCAAGCAACACACAGATACATTCTAGACAGACCATCAAGTTGCAGACAATCAGAGTGAGTTTAGGTGAAACTGTGGGTGCGATGGGAGGTAGATGACTAGGAGGTAGATGACTAGGAGGTAGATGACTAGGAGGTAGATGACTAGGAGGTAGATGACTAGGAGGTAGATGACTAGGAGGTAGATGACTAGGAGGTAGATGACTAAGAGGTAGATGACTAGGAGGTAGATGACTAGGAGGTAGATGACTAGGAGGTAGATGACTAGGAGGTAGATGACTAGTCTGATGACATGATAATGGGAACAGGGCCCCGGTGCTCACCGCAGTCTGTTCAGACAGTTTCTGCTGGGTGTTTCGGATGCCTCTCTTGTTCTCCAGCTGCTCCTTGCCCATGGCCACCCTGCAGAGGGTTCAACCACATCCCAGAGGAACTCACGTCAAAAGGACCAATGAGACCACATCACAAACAAACCCAAGCTAAAACCCACAGCTTTTAACAAAACGACCACGAAACCGACGCGGAACATTCCGGGGGCGACCTGAGACGAGTTAGAGACCGTTTGATGCCTTGATGATGATTGAGGGGGTCGTATCCCTCAACGCGTCTGCTGTTTACAGTGCAGGAGTCTAAGATGAGGAGGTCTGAGGTGCGAGTGGAGACACTTACATTCTATTTACATTTAGTCATTTAGCAGACGCTCTCCAGACGCTCTTATCCAGAGAGACTTACAGTGAGTACAGGGACATTCCCCCGAGGCAAGTAGGCTGAAGTGCTATGCCCAAGGACACAACATCATTTGACAAGCCCAGGAATCAAACCGGCAACCTTCCGATTACTAGCCCAATTCCCTAACCGCTCAGCCGTCTGATCCGGAGACACTCACACTCTCTCTTCCAGCCTGCGCTGCTGCTCCTCGTAGCCCTGCTTCATCTTCTCCAGCATGTCTTTGATCTCATCCTGGTTACCAAGCAACTAGAACGCACACAAATCAGGGAGAGATGTAAAGAGAGGGAGAGAGAAAGATGCACACACAGAGATGGGGTAGAGAGAGAGAGAGAGGGGTAACCACTGACACTTCTGGTAGTTTAGATACACGTACACTCTTTTCCATGCTTTTACGCTCTTGGTCCATCACAGCCAGGTCCTCAGGCTGTTAAGAACACAGAAAAGTTATTTTCTTGACTTATAGATTGACAGGATACAAAAAATGGGTTGAATAACAGGAATAAAATGTAATAAAAAAAAAAGGACAAGTAAAAAAAAAAAAAAAAAGATGGAATAAGTCGTTTGAATGGAAGTTCTCCCCTCTCACCCTGATTCTGTTGTGTGACATGCGGCTGACCAGCGCCCGCACCCTGTCCTGCTCCTGCCCCCCCTCCCCATAGAGACCCTGAGTGGAGGCCCTATCTCGCTGCAGTTCTTCCAGCTTCCTGCGGAGGGCGTCCTGAGCCTGGGCCATCTCCAGCAGCTCAGCACTCAGCTCCTCGTTCTGGGCTACTTCTCGCTCCTGGGCCTCAGTCAGGGCCAGGTGGTTCTTCTTCAGGGTCACGTACTCCTCCGCCAGGTCCCCGCTGGTCTTCTCAGCCAGCTGAAGACGAGTCGTGGCGGACTGGAGCTCCCTACCAAGCTTGTCTCTCTCCAGCTCCAAATCCATTACCACACTCTCCTGGTTCAGAATCTGTTGGGGGGAATTTGTTGGAGATTAGAATCGATTTGGTTTATTGACCATGTAAGTTTACACAAACACAGAATTTACTGTGGCAGGAAGGTGCATAAAATAAACATAGATAACAGGGGGGGGGAAATGAAGCACATAAAAGCGATCACCCTTATTGGCTCACACACCAAAGCAACGGGATACGTTTAGTTTGATCACCTTGTTTTTCAACTCAAAGGTTTCCTCTTCATATTGCTCTCGTATCTTGTTGCCTTTTATCTGCACCTCCACAAGCTCCTTTGATATCTAATACACACAAATATGGATATATATTTCATGGCATCTTATCATGCACTGTTGAAGTGTTAAGAATATTCTGAAATACCTTCAGTTTCTCCTCTTCACTCTGAACCAGTTTGGAGGACAGGTCTGTCTTGGAGCCTGCAAGATGGCCTAATCTGCTTTCGAAGTAGCCCAATTTGGTAAAGAGGCGCTCGTTTTTGTCACGGAGCTGGACCTTAATGGACAGAGTTTGAGTTTCCAAAACAGTCGATAGCCTACACATTCATAAAAAACATGAGCTTTACAATCCATCTTTTGTCTGGCAGGCCAATGGGCCTATTGGAAACTGAACCAACATAACAAATCTGAAAGTCGTACCTGGTAAAATACAAAAATATTTTACAGACTACTTACATTTTCCTCAGTTAAAGAACGTATTCGCTCCTGAAGCTCACTTAAGGAAGGTCGAAGGTCACGAGATTCCATGTTTCAATATGGAGTATAGGCTACTAATGTTCAAGTGAATCTTAAATTTGCTTGGAATAGTTTGACTCGGGTTGCTGTTAGTGAATAGTGAGCTTCAATCACTATCTACAAACAGTGTTGCTATGGCTCCTTCAAACACTAGGAATGGAAACGTTATAAACCGTAGTGGGTTTGCTTCAGATTGTATTTTTGAGACATGTTTTTATCTTTTATACTAAGAATACTAAGAAATACGCTTGTTATTCTTTTGCCAGAATTATTTTCAACGTTCTGTAAATAATATTCTCAGTGCACGGGCCCCTTAACAACAATGTAGAGTGCGCATGCTGCGGCAGTTGGTAGTGCTGAAACTTGATGACACCACATTTCTACCTGGCCACCAAAATACAGGTTAATAATAATAAGAGCGAGTAGGCTACGGTTCAGTTGCAAGAAAACGTGTTCTTTACTTCGTACTCAAAATGTCTGGTCGTCGAATGAGCATTGCGAAGGGGTTTCGCAGAGATAGCTACGTGGACAGACCCAGAGGATCAAATGTTGACGTTGACCCATATGACGACGATGACACGAACCAACTGAAAAGGGGGTCGTCTGTATGGAAATCAGGGTTCAAGATCAAACTTGGCAACACCTACAGATTGGGACCAACAGTGCAATTCCTTCCCCATCTGATAAGGAACAAAGGCACTGAGTTGATGAGTCAAGCTTTCGGCGAATTGATCTACGAACACGACAAATGTCGAGATGTGGCTGACAAAGTCGCCGCTGATATCTTGGCCTTCACCAAAGAGCAGGTGTGCGACCGCTACAGATACGTTGTCAGGGTGATAGTGGGGGAAAAGAGAGGCCAAACTGTGAAAATTGCTAGTCGGGCCCTTTGGGATGCTGAAAAGGACAATTTTCTGACTTTGAACTTTGAGAACCAGCACTTGTTCGCTGTTGGCATGGTTTTTGGCATTTACTTAGAGTAGCCTAGATTAGTTCTAGCTCAGTTTTGAACTCTATAAGTAGTCAAAAAGAAAAAGTTTCAAGGATCTAGATTTGTTGAAGACTAATAAAATTTACCGGCTAACCACTAACCATATTTTCGCATGTTATTTAGGCTACTACGCTGATCCCTGAGCACCAAGGCCAACACCCATGTCAAATCACACTAATCTGTCCAAGCAATGTATAAACAGTTTATTTAAAATAGCAACATACTATACAGATCACAAAAATATATCTCAGAGATTTAATAACACCAAGGTCATGTACAAAATCTTAACACTAACACACCAAAAAACAAATTATCATATAAATGTATAAAATGTATTTCAGCTATGTAAAACACAGCTGCAGAATCTTTATTTAAATATTTATCCAAATGTTTTATATTCATTGTACACTTTAAATTCAAGATATAACAATTTATGTATTGTCTTTTCTTAGGTGTACTGACTACAAAAATACACTTGTTCTGTAAGGAATTAACAAAGCCAAACAGATGCCTCAGATACAAATGTTTTGTCCCCAAAGGCAATATCCTGCATACCATACTGCATAAGGCAAACTGCAGACTGGTGTCAGCAAAATACGTTAATTTATGAGCTTTGAAATGTAATAAGTAATTGTGTGAGGTATTCCGATTTTTCTTTCTCATCTTAAAGGTATACAGGCTTAAAAGTGTTGAAAACATCTGAAATGTAAGTCGGTTGATAAATTAATTTTAGTGATATTTGTGAGTATTTGAATGGATTTAAGTAGTATGATAACATTATAAACTACTGATTACATTGTACTACTCATCCTCTCTCGAAGCAGAGTGTAAGTAAGTCAAGCCCCTTGTATCAAGCTGAATAAGGTGACCCTGTCGAAGAACAAGGCCACCATTTGGAGCTTCTTTGTGGTTTCTAGAGCTGCTTGTATCCACTTTGACATGGACCTCATTGTGTACAAGCTTTTGTCCCAGTCAGGTGCTCTGCACCTGCCTACAGGTGCTCTACACCTGCCTACAGGTGTGGATCAGTCCCCTTGGTGTGACTCCAGAGTCTCATCCTCCTCCACCTCGTCCTCCTCACCCCCACTATCCCTGCGGTCTCCCCGGTCAGCCAGCTTCCCTCTCCCCAGGGGAAGGCCCACCGCCCTCTGCAGGGCCTCCAGGCTGCCCTGGCTCACATAGTAGCTGATGTTCAGAGACGGCAGCATCTTCTGGAGCTCCTCCAGCTTGCGGTAGGCCTGTAGAGCACAGGCAGGAGGGGACAGGATGGATGATGGGCGCTACTGAGTAAAAGTACATATACAACCACGAGTGTATGGGTTCCTCTACTATGTTTTGTCCGTACTGACCACTTGGAAGTTGCCCTTCTGACAGTGGTGTTCCACCAGGAAGCCATAGGCGTCTCCTATCCTGACCGCAGCGTCCAGGTCTCCCTCTTCCAACAGGGCCTCACACAGCCTCACCGCCTCACCCGCATCCTCCTCATACAGCCTGCAGGGGGCACAACAGCGCTCAAAACCAATGGGGGTTTCCACATAAAGTTCACATACAAGACCAAAAAGCCACACATTCTCGCTACAGTGCCGTGACCCGGAGTGACCGTGGTGTGTGTCCTCACCTGCGTGCCTGAACGAACCTCTTGACCAGGTTGATCTTGTGCTGGAGCTCAGCCATGCGGCTGTCCTGCTCCTCCTGGCTGCGGCCCTTGGCTTTGGACAGGCACTTGTAGGCTTCCGTCAGAGCGCCCAGGGCCTTCTCATAGTTCTGATAGTCATCGATCTCCACCTGAACGCATTGCAAACACATCAAGACCACAACATCAGAACTGTATACAAGCGAAGTAGCTGACCGGAAGTTGTGAACTGATCAAGACTGTGTAAGTAATAACGTGTGTACAGTATATGGATGATTAAATGATATATTGATGATGCTTTACCTGGGCACAGGCTTCATAGAAGCCAGCCAGCAGGTCAAGGGCCCTGCCTTTAGTGTAAAACCCTATGATGTTCTTCATGATTTCCGGATCCTTCCGCCAGTCCAGAGACTGCAGGTAGTTGGCAGCCATGATGTAGATCTCCTTTTGACGCGACACGCCGGCGAAGAAAACAATCTTCTCTGTGTCACCTGACTTCAACAGAGCCCGCATGGCCTGATGGGTAGGAGAAATAGATCAGTTAACTGTGTGACAGTGTGTCAGCTTGTGTCTGGAAGACTCTCCCACACCTTCATCTTGTTTCCGGCCTGTGTGTATTTCTTGGTGGCCAGGTGGTAGTTTCCCTGGCGCATGCAGCAGTCTGCTATCCTCTCCAGCAGGTCCTTGCGGGCCTCCTCAGACATGTCTTTGGAGTCCCTTGACACGGTCATGCTCTCAGCTAGGTCCTCTGTGATGGTCAGGCTCTGGTCCAAGCACAGCTGCAGAGCCTCGTGAAACTGGGGGTGTTCACACACACACACACACACACACGTTAACTTAGCACTGTGCATGTTGCTTCTCTGTCTATTTCTCTCTCAAACACACACTCGGGTACCTTCTTGGCAGCCACCAGGAGCTCCACTGCCTTCTCGTACTGGGCGTGTTTGATAAAGAAGTCGGAGCAGCGCGCCAGCAGGGCGGGGTCAGAGTTTTCATTCAGGTCCTCAGCGATGAGCTGCAGGGCTGTGAACTGCTGGGTAGCGAAGGCCAGCTCGAGCGCCTTGGAGAAGTGGCCAGCCTGCGGGACAGAGAGAGGCAGAGAGAAAGATGCAAGGAACAAACGGTCATCTCAATTGCCCCTTTAAGTTTATTGTTTTTTTTTTAATGTGTGAACATTTTGGAAACAAATTTCTGACTCAGTGTTTAATGGCCTTAAGTCAAATGTAAACGTCAAGACCAGGCCTGAGGAAGCTGTGTGTGTCTGTCGGTCTTTTGATGCCAATATCAGAGCAGGAGCTCCCCCTTGTGGCACAGAGCAGAACGCACTGGTTGTTGTTCCGAGCAGACAGTTGCTAAGGTCAGGAGTGAACGGAGCTACCTTGTGGTAGAGCATGACGGCACGGTCCATGTGAGTGCCCTTCTCCTCGTAGTAGCAGGCAGCCTCCATCATGTCCTCAGGGTTACTGAGGAGGGCCAGGTTCATCAGCTGGTCGTCCACACCGTTCTCCTGAACAACAACAACAACAAACAAGTCAACACAAGCTACTAAACACCTAACTGCTCGACAGGAAACAAAGCCGGAAGTTTCATCCTAAATAAAGCCTAAATCGCTGAAATAGCTTTTTAAATAACAAATATCAGAAATAAAAATGATAAAATATGAAAAAAGGACAGGTATTTGGTCATTGACTTTGATAAGTAGCATGTTGACTTTGATAAGTAGCATGTTGACTGTAGAGGTATTGTGAGCCTTGTCTAGCAGGAGGACAGTGCAGTACCTTGCACAGGCGGATGGCGTTGTTGTAGGCCTGGGCTCGTGTGTAGAAGTGGACAGACTGTTTGATCTCATCCTGACTCTCGTACTGACGAGCCAGGTGGTACGACGCCGCCCGGTTCCCTGTCTCATTGGCTATCTCGGACGCCTGTCAAATACGGAGCCATGGTTACGACGTTACCAGACTACACACGCAAACAAACAACCTATATTTCAACTCTTCCCGACCCCCTACCAGTTCTTTCGTGATGTCAGAAGTGTGTAACTTTATAAACCTTCCCCCGGGCCCTGTTTCAGACGGGTGTTACCTTTTGAATGTTCCCCAGGTAGCAGTGCACGCGGACCAGAGAGAGGTAGTCCTGGGCGTGCTCGTAGTAGCGCAGCGCTGACTCCATGTCTGATTGGCTCTCCAGGTACTGGGCCCACCACTTATAGATGCTCCTGCAGCAACACACCAGAGGGCAGCATGTCACCAGTCTCGTCAAGGCATGGCATAGGGGCTATAGAACGCTTTCTATTATGTGCAACACAGCATCATCTAATAAAGAAACAACATGTTAAATAACTGCCAGTTTGAGTCTTCTGGTAGAAAGTGTCCCAAGCTCCAAATATTCCCTAAATATGATAGCCTGAACCACATGGTCAACATGGTCACATGGTCACACAGAGCGTGGCCACATGGTCAACATGGTCACATGGTCACACAGAGCGTGGCCACATGGTCAACATGGTCACATGGTCACACAGAGCGTGGCCACATGGTCAACATGGTCACATGGTCACACAGAGCGTGGCCACATGGTCAACATGGTCACACAGAGCGTGGCCACATGGTCAAACAGGGCGTGGCCTGAGCAGCATACTGACTTGTCCTTGGTCTTGTTGACGTAGATCTCCAGCGACTGCGCGTCGTCCAGGAGCATGCGGGGCACCTCGAACCTGTGAGTGTCTGACTTCTCATAGCTGCAACACACACACACACACACACACAGTCAGGAACCAAGAACTGGACACTTCCGCTGACGACAGAAGAAGGCCTTTCCTCTGACACACAACATAACTCATTTCTACACATCTTAATCCGGACATTTACAGTCATGTTCAGTAACGTGCATTGGCAACTGTAAATAAATACATATTTTTTAATAACAAAAAAAACATAAACAAATGTAACCCAGTAGCTTGAGCGTGGACGTGTCTCTTACTAGACGAGGGCGGTGTTCTTGTCTCCCACGGCCTCCAGGTACTTGGCGTAGCTGTAGTAGGTGGTGCGCAGGTGGATGCGGTCCTGAGTCTCGGCAGTCTCCACTGCCTGCTGCCACTGGCCAGACGCCTGGTAAAACTTGTTGAGGAGGTCGTAGCGCTGGCAGCTCTTGTACAGCTTCTCCGCATCCTCCTGTTCAGAGGGTCAGATGGCTGAGCGGTTAGGGAATCGGGCTATTAATCGGGCTATTAGTTAGAAAGTTGCCGGTTTGATTCCCGGCTGTGCCAAATGAGGTTGTGTCCTTGGGCAAGGCACTTCGCCCAACTTGCCTCGGAGGAATGTCCTTGTGCTTATTGTAAGTCACTCTGGATAAAAGCGTCTGCTAAATGACTAAATGTGCTCAGGCAGAAGTGGTTAGAGAGGGGAGCAGGTAGGGTCATTTCGCACAATCTATATGTTTCAGTTACCTCAGAACATTGTATGTTCTTTCAACAAAATAACACACAAACACGAAAAAGTGAATTTTCAGTTAAGGTGGGATACTCCGATCCAAACATGCATACATCTTCCCAGAAGAGGCATCTCCAACAAGTGGACGAAACGACCCTCTCCGAGTTTGCTACTACATGAAGCTCATGGTGTGGTGATGGTGTTGGTGGTGTTGGTGGTGCGCGGCCATCTTCACCAGCATGCCCAGCTGCACAGCGAGCACTGCCACCCTGGCCTCCAGCTCCGGCTCTGACTCCGCCTCTCGCAGCGCCCGCGCTGCCCTGGCGTCGCCCATGTTCCCCAGGCAGACCCGCGCCACGTCCAGCCGCCGGTTCTTCACACACATCCTGGCCATGTTCTGCCACACCGCCTCGCTGCGGAGAGAACAGGACAGGAGTTTTGTTTTACTCTCAACACTGGCATCTGGTTCAAGAATGAGCTGGCTCATTCTTTAGCTAGGGGGTGGATTAGAAACACGAAGAGCTTTGATTTTATGCAAAGCATAGGGTACATGACAACATATGCTTGAGAAATGTTGATAGAACATTGAAAAACCTTCTCATTCCTAATAGCTGGTTTGGAAATCTCATTTGGATCTAACAGTTGTTGTATGACAGTTGAATTATTTGACCAATGCAAACCATTTTCTGATGCCTGAGAGAAGGGATACGTCTTATATTGTGCAGTATAAACAATCAACATTAAACACAGTCAGATGACAACCAAAGTCCTTCGACACAAAAGCACTGATTTGATCACTGCATCAACATGTGTGTGTGTGAGAATCCAGTCTCAAAGCCCAGTGCTGTGGGCCAACCCTCAGAAGTACACCATGGTAAAGCTCTATCCATCACATACGCACACAACACACACATTCCACACCCATCTGGTCCCTATTTGCGAGGCCCTCCCTCCCTCCCCTCCGATGCAGATGTGGGATGTTTATTAAAGTTAGGCAACAGGACATTCCCAGAATCTTTAGGGGGCCTGGATCAGGCCAGGAAGAGAAGGCCAAGCAGAGAGACTAGCGTAGCCACTGGCAACCGAAACTAGGCTCTCCACAAACTCAAAGAAAGCAGCCCTAAAAATCCCCACCGTCACAGACTGACTCCACACAGCCCACATCTTACAGGGAGGCTCACTAAGCCATGACTTAGTTTGGAGGAGGAAGAGAGAGAGAGAGGGAGGGAGGGGGGAGGGGGAGAGAGAGTGTGTGGGGGAGGGGGGGAGGGGGTCTAAAGAACAGACAGAAAAAGAGACTAAGAACGACAGAACAAACGACAGAAGAGAAAAAAGGGAAGAGAGACATTGCTGTTCCCCCTTCTCGCCCCTTTTCCTCTCAGGAAACGCATCCTGTTGCTGGTTGGACTGCAGGGGCCTGTGTGTAGCACACACACACACACACACCCACACACACACACACGCTGCTGCTTATAGGCTCTTGGAGGAAGAAAAAAAAACACTCCCCCCAGTGGGTGTTCTCCCAAGCACAAGCCCTCAGCAGGCAGAGAGAGGAGGGGTCTCCTGACCTGAGACCTGCTGCAGGCAGACACAGACCCTCCACTACCAAGCTGCCCCCTCCCCACTTCAACTCTGACCCCTGGGACTGAACTGTGCCAGAGCCGACGCTGTTTCCCACAGAGAGGGGGAGAGAGAGAGAGAGGGGAGGGAGAGAGAGAGAGAGAGAGAGAGAGAGGGAGAGGGAGAGGGAGGGGAGGGAGAGAGAGAGAGAGGGGAGGGAGAGAGAGGGGAGGGAGAGAGAGAGAGAGAGAGAGAGAAAGGGAGAGGGGGGAGGGAGGTAGACTACAGCATGTGCAGTAGGAGCTCTTCCAGTTAAGAGAGCGGTTGGTTGGGTTAAGCTCCAGCGAAGCCACCAGTGAGCCAGCCCTCAGCAGCACTACCCAGTGGACCCACGCTCCCGCCGTGTCTCCTCCACTCCCCTGCCACCCCCAGAGCCACTGAAGGGGAAAGAAAAAGAAGAGAGTCGAAGAAAGAAAAAGAACAAAGGGAACGACAAAAAAAGGAAAGACAGAGACGATCTACCCAGAGAAGTTCAACCCCGGCTGCAGAACCAAGCGGAAAAAGAGTGTCGGAGAGGGGGAGCGTCGGACGAGAAGAAGACTGAGAAGACAAGAAGAGAGAGCGGGAGCGATCTTCGAGCGCCAAGCTGCAGCCGGTCCAAGCCAGTGGAATGGACCCAGGTGTCTGTAGGATTAACCCACTCCTGCCCACCGTGCAGTCCGAGGAGGAAGGCTGAGACGACTCCACCGACACCACCCCTCCTGAATGAGGATGAACGGAGATGTTCTCTAGCTGAGCCGCAACACACCACCCGTTGGCCCACCCTCTGCCCCCCCGTCCAGCGCTGCACCGAGGAGTCAGCCGTCGCCGCTAGCTCAGTGGCCGTGGAGGAGGTGGTGGAGGAGGAGGAGAGCCGGTCGCTCCCGACCACGGGCACCGACGGCGCCGTAGCCGGCGAGGAGCAGCGCGGCGTGGGAGGAGGACGGGACGCGGAGGAGGAGAGAGGGGAGGGAGAGGTGGCAACCACCCAGCGCATGGCCGTGCAGAGGCTGGTGGTGGCGGCGGTGGCGGTGGCCCTGCTGTCCCTCGTCCTCAACAACGTGGCGGCTTTCACCCCCAGCTGGGTGCTGCAAGCCCTGGAGGACGGACGCAAGCGCAGCGTGGGGCTGTGGAGGATGTGTCCTGCCGGGGGGGAGCGGGGCCGCGACGACCCCGGGGCGGGGAGGAGGGGCCAGGGACAGAGACAGTGTGAGGGCCTGGGATGGGGCTCCGAGTTCGCAGGGTACCAGGAGTCCCGCACCTCGGTGAAACGTAAGTGTGGAGGAGAGGTGGGGTGTGTGTGTAGGCGGAGAGTATCTGTGTGTGTGTGTGTGTGTGTGTGGGGGAGTGTTGGTTTTCAAAAAGATGTTTGAATTCACACCGTTGCTGCAATCGAATCAAAACAAAGGTCGATACAGTAACCATGCTTAACACAGCTTGAATTGTATATTTCTCGTATAAACCTGCCCCCCAAAAACTGTGAGAAATCCTTTGCATCCTTTGTCTATGGAAGATGTATAGCGATGACCTAAAACCCACAGTGATGATCTCCTGGTGTGTATGTGATGGATACATGACACACTGATAAGGGCTTGAGCAGGAGGACCCACAGTTTACTGTCTGCTGACAATGATGGATCATTTCCATTAAACCCTGCAGGTCACTGTGGGTTAACCCAACACTGTAACCTGATCTCAAACAACATAGCCCTAACATCATGATGACATCATGATGAATTGGAGCTTTCAGCAGACCCAGTTGGCCTGCCATGAACCAAAGGATGTTGTTCCACTCATTGGCACCTCTCACCTCAGATATATTAAAGTGTGTGTGTGTGTATGTGTGTGTGTGTGTGTGTGGATACATTTAAAATTTTCCAGCTATAGTTACTGTTTTCTCTCTAAATTATTAGGCTGTATGAAGCAATAAGGGCTAAATATAGGTCCTAAATAAATGAAAAAAAATTGAAAGAATGTACAGAACATTCTATTAACTTTTTCAATTGGTTTAACTCCTTGCATTTTAACAAAATCAAGCATTTGCCATATTTGTAATTTCTATCTAAATTGGCTCTCATAGTTCATTCATTTATTGGTCTCTACATACATTCAGTATGACTTTCAGTTGATTCCTCAGAAAGGTCATGACCTCTGTCAGGTGTTCAGGGTCGAGTCCTAACCCCCCCTCCCCTCCTGCAGTGCAGTTCGACATGATGCGGGCCTGTAACCTGATGGCCACCGTAGCTCTGACGGCGGGCCAGCTCATCTTCTTGCTGGGCCTGATGGAGCTGCCCTTCATCACCCAGGACTCACAGTGGTGGGAGGAAGCCATCGCCGCCCTCTTCCAGCTGGCCAGTGAGTACCACCAACACCCCCTCAGCAGGGCCAGTGACTACCACCAACACCCCCTCAGCAGGGTCAGTGAGGACCACCAACACCCCCTCAGCAGGGTCAGTGAGGACCACCAACACCCCCTCAGCAGGGTCAGTGAGGACCACCAACACCCCCTCAGCAGGGTCAGTGAGGACCACCAACACCCCCTCAGCAGGGTCAGTGAGGACCACCAACACCCCCTCAGCAGGGTCAGTTAGGACCACCAACACCCCCTCAGCAGGGCCAGTGAGGACCACCAACACCCCCTCAGCAGGGTCAGTGAGGACCACCAACACCCCCTCAGCAGGGTCAGTGAGGACCACCAACACCCCCTCAGCAGGGCCAGTGAGGACCACCAACACCCCCTCAGCAGGATCTGTACTCCACAACCTGCCCACAACCATGTCTCCTGTTCTGTAGCTCCGCCTACACTAGTGGTGTAGTCTGGTGTTGTCCGTACTGCTCTGTTCTGATCAAAAGGACACTAGCGCTCATTACGTCACCACAGAGACACGGTGGGTTGTTGTCAACACCAGTGACATCAAACAAAAGTGGAAAGGTGAGCAGACAGAATGTTGAATGAAATCACACCCAAAAAAAGCAAAAGTGAGAACTGCAGTAATAAGATTACACGCGACACTTAGTGAAATCGTACACCTTCCATCAGAGGGTTTTCGTAAAAAACATTTTGAATAAGTCAGCAAGTAAGCATTAAGCGAGTGTTTTTGGAATGCAACATCACAACACACAGTTCCTCTCCTACATCCGAAAATGGAAATACTGTTGCCAGTGAACAATAAAGAGACCCTCTCCCACCGGGTTCCCACTGAGAGAAAGTAGGCGGAGTTAAGAGACTGGGCCAGGAAAAAGACATGTAAATAAATCCCCAGAAAGACCAAACAAATCAAACTCAGAGTAAAAAGGGAAAAAAAAGGAAAACCAGGAAAGGCCTTATCAGTCCAAGACGGAATTGTCTAAGAAAGTCAATTAAAGCTTAGAACCACCAAGAATAGCATTGTTAGTGTGAGTGTGTGACTGTTGGCAAGCCAACCCCCTCCACCCCCTCTCTGCACCTCCCTGTCCTTCCACCCTTATCTATCCCAGTGGGCTATAGGTCAGGGTGGGCGTGGCCTGTAGGTCAGGGTGGGCGTGGCCTGCCCCAGAGCCCCTGTTGGGTAGGTGTGGCGTCGTGTCTTAGCGGCTCTGCGGCGTGTTGTTTAGGAGGCGTCTGGCGCAGGGCAGCCTTGTGGCACGGCCAGGCACGGACGGGGGTCCGAGCTAAATTTAGCGACGGGTTCGTCCGTGCTGTCGGACCGGAGCTGCAACGAGCCAGAGAGCGACTGTCGGGCGCCAGGATATCCCTGCTCAGGACGAGGAAATGCCTGCGACTACCTGTTATGCAAACCCGCACAAGAGGAAAGACGGAGGGACGTGGGGGGGGGGGGGAGGGGACGCAAAAGACAGTTCGACAGGGACTTTGTGTTTGTGTGTGTAGGGAGGGGGGACTGTGTGTGTGTGTGTGTTTGTTGGGTGGTCCTCTCGTCCACATCACAGTGGGTCGGAGCAGCTGCTGTGCTGATAAGCTGTGCTGGCTTTCATGCCTGTGTTTACAACATCTCTAGGAACAGGAGTAAAGAAAGAGTCCCCTCTGAAAAAATTGATAAAAACCTAGCTTCTTCTGCACGTAAAGCCATCCTGGTCAAGGTCTTTTATCTGAAAGTTCTAGATAAAGAGGTCGACCCAAACGATTGATTCATAGTCATACAGTTTATTGAGGCTAAGCACTAAGTATGAGTATCATTATATTCATAAATAATAATTAGGCGTATGGCATACTAATCTGCCCTGTCAATGTAGGGTGTATTCATATGATGTAAAAATAAGTCCTTAACATCCTATTACTCAGTCTTATGTAGACGGTCACCGCACTCAGCTATTTTCATAAACAGACTAAAATTGAACCTAAAACGCCCTCCAAACATGTTGACATTAGGTAAGAATAGAGACATGACTAATGAGACAGGTACACACCTACTTCCCCAATCTCTAAAAATACGCTGCTCTTTGGAAAAAATGACATATTCCTTTTACCGATATAGCACTCTGGGAATGTCTTACCGTATTTGGTGAAGAACAGCACATGATTATATTTAGGCCGTTTGACAGACACCAGGAAATCTGCACAGGAATATATTATTAAGCACATGGCCAAGCATGCTTAATTGACTGTCGTGAGTAAGACTACATTTCAAAATTGACAATGTTGATTTTATATTTAAAATAACTATGGACTATATATATTTTTCCAGACTGGTGATAAGCAGTAAGATTGTTGATAATTGAATGTGGAGGAGATTGTAGCTGTGTTTTAAGACCGTGAATGCTAAGACAGCTAACCACAGTCTTGGTAGAGAGACATTCAGTAACGGGCCAAGGCTCAGCTGTCTGCTAGCGAGCTCAGTGATTTTCCAGCACCAGCCCTGCTCTCACTTCATCTATACATAAGAAATTCATTTCCTGAGGATGGGTCATTTCATAGACCTCAATCGCTCCGCAGTTCGTCCCTCTTTGCTCCCCCGCTGAGCCAGTGAATGAGCCTGGGCCCTCAATGAATGGAGTTATTTTTACCCAGCAGCCTTTCTCAGGAATGGACTGTTTTCATTTTCGGACCCTGGCCAGAAAAACCTCGGCTATCACATGCAGACAGTGGAATAAGAAAAAAACTATTCCATTCAGTGATATGAACACTGGATCCAGGTCTAAGTCTGGATTGTCTCAGTGCTGGAAGTTTCTCTCCTCTCCGACGACTCTGGAATGTCTGGCTCAACAGACAGAGCTTGGCAGGTCATAGGTCACGGGTCCATGAGGGTTGGAGGGATACATTAACACTTTGATGTTTTTAAGTAAGGAGTGAGGGGAGTTTGGCGGATTAAGCGGTGGGTGCCGTGCCCAAGTCGTGGCCTTGGGCTATTGTGTCTGTCTCATGCACAACAGGCAACGGGCACTTCCAAGAACAACAATACAGACTGAAATATGCGCTCGTCCCTGGAGGGAGAGAAAACTAGTTGAAGTTTTCTGGGGCTGAGAAGTCAAGGAATGTGAGCAGAGGGAGCCTCGGGACTGAGCCTGACCGAGCACAGCTGGAGACCGTTACTGATTGGCTTAAACGCTTCAGCGGTCTGGGTATTTTAAAAGATTTAGAGACCATAAAAGGAATGGGAATGGTCTAGGTATGACCTGACTATCATCCGTTATCTCTGCTGTAAAGATAAGGCCGTTCCAGTGGATTTTCAGGACATGGTTTGAGACCAGGTGGGTTTACATTGTCTTTTATGAAGGTCAGACTCTCTCGGTGGATAATATGAAAGGTTCACTGAATATGTTAACCTCAAGCAGGGGGTGTGGAGAGGAGGGAAGGAAGGAAGGATGGAAAGAGGAAGAAGGGGAAGGAAGTTAGAGAGATTAAGCCGTGCCAAAAAGACGGTTCACAGAGCCCACCCAGCCTGGAACCAGAGAGGGACTGGTCATTCTTAGAAAAGGAGTCAGGCAGGTTAAACTGATGCAGACTGACGGGCTAATACTTGCACGCAACCACAGGACGCAGGCAGGGAGACAAGCAGGGAGGCGGGGAGACAGACACACAGCAAGACAGACAGACAGGCAGGGAGACAGACAAAGACTCGTATTCAGTCAGACAAACACACAAGCTTACATTGTGAACCACAGGCACAACCACATGAACAATAGACAGCCCCTAACTAATGCTGAGAGTGAAACACACACAAACACACACACAATTTGAAGAACACAGCCAGAGCACCAGCTCTGGTAAGGTAGAGGAAACCAACTGATTCATATCCTACTGGCTCAACATCCCTCTGTTTCTGGGGAGTATTTTTGGTTCCTATACTTCTACCGGTAACCCTGAAAAACAGCTCTCTGACCAGTTTTTTTGTTGCTAAACTACTGACTGGCTCCTGATCTCACCGAGATCTGTGAACAGAAGTTTCACTTGACCAGCAACGACCAATCAATTCTGAGAGATAATGAGAGTCCTTGAACCAGACGTTGTGCTACTGTGGACTGCAAAACAGGATTACAGAGCAAACCAAGAGCAACCAATGATCCTGTCAATCTTCTACCCCAAGGCTAGACACAGCAGAACCTCATTTTGATTGGCTATCATGTTATTGTGCCGGTAGTTCTGAGAAGCACGGATTAAGTGATATTTATACACCGAGGAACACTTTTATCCTGAGATCTCTGAAGTTCACCGTCAGAGGAAACTCCAGTCAAAGACCCCTCACAGAGGGCTTTGAACTTCTATCACATCACTGATACAAGAACATCAGCATGGACACGATAGGGGTGGAAACCTTTATAATAAACACTTTACATCTGAAGGACTCTCTAATGAACCCCACCTCCTGCTACTGTGTCAAAAATGAACGACTGAACCACACCTGAAGTAACTGAACATTGTCGTATTAGAGTGTATGTAACGAGGATAATGCGTAATGAATTCATGTGTGTAGTTGCAGTTCTATGGGCATATGTGAAGCCCTCTGTAACAATGCTCGTAAAAAGGGCAATACAAATTAAATGTGACTTGATTTTGACGACAGCTCCTGAATGAACCTCTCTCTCTCTGTCTGTCTCTGTCTCTCTCTCTCTCTCTCTCTCCCTGTCTCTCTCTCTCTCCCTGTCTCTCTCTCTGTCTCTCTCTCTGTCTCTCTCTCTGTCTCTCTCCCTGTCTCTCTCTCTGTCTCTCTCTCACCAGGTTTTGTGCTGGTGATCGGCCTGGTGACCTTCTACAGAATCGGTCCGTACACACAGCTCTCCTACTCGTGCTACGTGGACATTGCCGCCTGTCTGCTGGCCACCCTGGCTGCAGCGATGCTCATCTGGAACATCCTGCACCGCCGAGACGACTGCCTCACGCCCCGGGTCATCGTCATCAGCCGCTCGCTAGCGGCGCCCTTCCACCCGCGGCGCGACAACGACTACGTGGAGTCGCCCTGCTGAGGTGTGCTCCTTGAACACACGGACACTTCACAGGCTAGAGAAAACGGACAATGCTCTGAGCTGTGCACACAATTTCATTCCTAAATATCTGGAAACAGGGACGCTGCAAAAAAAAGAAAAAAAAAAGTTGATTCCATTTTGGTTCCCCATCTCTCCCCATTTTGGTTGTCAGTTTTTTCCTTCAAGTTCACCCCCCCCCCACCACTGGGGCTGTGGGTAGTCAGTCAGGCCCACTTTGACGCCCCCGTCTGGAAGTGTGGAGGAAAGGACCCCTCTGCAGCTCTACAGGTGCTGGACTGTAATCTGGTGCTGGACTGTAATCTGGTACTGGGCTGTAGTCTGGTACTGGGCTGTAGTCTGGTATTGGGCTGTAATCTGGTACTGGGCTGTAATCTGGTACTGGGTTGTAGTCTGGTACTGGGATGTAGTCTGGTACTGGGCTGTAATCTGGTACTGGACTGTAATCTGGTACTGGACTGTAATCTGGTACTGGGCTGTAATCCGGTACTGGGCTGTAGTCTGGTACTGGGCTGTAGTCTGGTACTGGACAGATCACCTTCTCCCTTCCCTCCATCACAAACCACGCCTCACAGACCTCCTCTGCTTTTGTCTGCTACTTGAATAGACGGTCTGGACATGCCGTTGTTTTGTTTCCCGTTATCTACAAACGGAATCCAATCCATACAGCAAACATACGTCTCCGAGATGACAAAACAGTTACGTATCAATCAAAACATAGGATGTGGTGAATTTATTGTTTTGGTAAACATGTTAGTCACTGAAGCTGAGATGTGATGAATGTTTGTTTGACCTGGAATCTGGACTGGCATTTCCTGTATGTCTGAAACGCCCCTTCTTAGGAAAAGATCAAGCTGGATCTTGACATGTTTTTGTTTTATGTGCACTTACGTAATGACACATACTTCCTGCAAATTGTTTATCTATATTATTATTATAAATATTAAAAGCGACTTTAGAGTTATAACTTGAGATAGCATCGACTTGGAAAATGAGTTAACCCCATCCTGCAGTATCCACACAAACACTGTCTAACATAGTATTCTAAAACTGACCTGGGTGATTTGGCACAAATTCAGTAATCCTTGTTTACTATTCAAACCACAAAAGCTTCATAACAATGTGACGTGTTCTGAAAAAGCTGGGAATATATTAACTACTCACATTAAAACCACTTTACATGCTCAGTGCTTAGTCCAATAAGCCTGTTTTCGACTAGGTTTGCTCAAAGTGGCAGTGCAGCTTGTTGAACAGTGGTAGTAAATACAACAATTACCTTGAACATTTATGCTCATTTATGTAGTGGTGCTTTCCTTTTGGTAATCTGCTCGCTTGTGGTACATGTACTGAAGTTAATGTCATACAATTGTATGGTAGTGTTGCTGTTATATTGCCATCATATTACACCGCTGATAGAAAAGTGTGATAGTCACTTTATAAACAAATGGAGGTTGTGCATGAAAGAACAGATGACTGACACCAAAACAATAAATGTATGGATAGGCATCCAGATATAATGGACACTGTGTGTGGTGTGGGTGTGATTTACTTTGTGCTTTGACTTGCTGCACATAACACGGATTGAACAGAATACAATCCATTATTATTCTATGCTGAGATTTGTTGTTTTTTGTCATTGTAGTCGCAGTGCTCAATTCAAAACAAATCAGATTCTAGATTCGCGTTCAAGTTGATTGGTTTCCACGGCAACGTAGCTCTGACTGCAACATTGAAACCAAAACACTGTCAAGTAGTCACCACCTTCCTTCCTCCAAACCATAAGTACTGAGTTTAGGACCCTGCGGCCAACAGCAACGCCTCACGGAAAAGCCACAAGCCATCATTCCTACAAGCCGATATCATCCAATAAGAGGAATTCTTTTAAACTGGGCGGATTTCTTCTTCTGGTACCAGCTACTGGTAGTTTTGAGATGTCCCTTGTTCTTCCTACTATGGGCTCGTGCCCCAGGGCTTGTGGGCCACCTGGTGACAGCTTCTACCTCTGTCCCTGACATGACTGACCCCCTGGTCTGGCTGACCCAGTGACAGCTTCTACCTCTGTCCCTGACATGACTGACCCCCTGGTCCTGACTCAGTACAGCCTGCACCTGAGGATCCATGCCCTGGTGAGACAGACCGTACGGCTCGACACTTCTGCTTCCACTAATGACTCAGTACTAACCCACGGTGAAAGGTATTACTTAAAGTATACCTACAAAGTATAACTACAAACATACTAACATATGAATACAAATGGTCTTTAAAAAATTAAATTATGATGGAAATGCTAAGCCTCCGCAGTAGTTTTCCATGTCAGACTGGGTAGACGTGAGTGAAACCACTTTGTTTTAAGTGCTTAGTCGCAACGCTCAGTGGTCTTGCAACCCACACAGGAGACAGAAAACGCAGAACTGAGGAAGAAATGCGACCGGCTCCACATGAAGGTACACAACCATCCTAAAGACGCGTTCAGACCAAGGACGATAACGACAACTATAGCTACAAAAGCCCTTTGTAGTTTTCAAAACTTTCAAAATAAAAGCCCTGCCCCTGCTCCACAGGTGCTGAGGGAGCAGTGGGCTCTGCAGAGGGCAGAAGAGTGGGTCGTGGTGAATGAAAACAACCTTCCCAGGCTGGAGGTACAGGCTTGTGGTCTCCGAACACTCACTAATTGGTTGAGTTGCTAATCGTAGATGTCTTTGATTTTTTGCTTCTTCTTCTTCAAGTATTCCGTTTCTCTCTCTCCGTTTTAAAAGAGCGTTCTCTAAGCTAAGGAGGCCAAACTGGACCGATGCACTGCCTCCCTCTTGCAGGTCATGGAAGAGCTGAAGGAGTTTCAGTCAAACACTGAAACTCTGTTTGAGGAGGCCCAGGTAAGTGTGTCGACTGACAAACATCATAACTCTGAATGTAGTGTTTAGACAAACACCGTGGCCAGTAGCCTCGTGTTGTGACTCTGTCTCTGTGATGCCAGAGGCTACGAGCCACCCTGCAGGGCAGGCACCAGGAGGAGGTGTACCAGGAGGAGGAGGAGGTGTACCAGGAGGGGGGGGTGTACCAGGAGGAGGAGATATACCAGGAGGAGGTGGTGCACCAGGAGGAGGAGGGAACTGTACCAGGAGGAGGAGGAGGTGTACCAGGAGGAGGAGGTGTACCAGGAGGAGGTGTGCCAGGTGGAGGAGGAAGTGTACCGGGAGGGGGTGTACCAGGAGGAAGAGGAGGTGCAGGATAAGGAGGTGTGCCAGGTGGAGGAGGTGTACCAGGAGGAGGTGCAGAGTTGTGAGGAGAGCCAGAGGAGGAGTCAGCTGGATCAAGAGGAGGAGGTGCTCTAGGGAGAAAAGACCACTGAGGAGATGCAGGCCAAAGACAAGAGGGCAGAGAAGAAGACCTCCAGATGCCTGTCTGCACTGAGGAGATGGACATGGCCATAGTTTTACCATTCATATTTTACGTACACATGATTTATAAAAGACAGTTTTTCCTCTCAGTTCGTTAGTCTCTTGTAGACAGCCACTCAGGCAATATTCCAGTCTGGGTTTGTAGACTAGTTACCTGGAGTTCCGGCCTATCCAGAGAAGCCATGAATTATATAAAACTATTCTAGCCGTCTAGCTAGATTCAGTAAAGTTTTTCTTTATTTTGAGGGCTGTGCTAATACTAATTGAGCATTTTCTTAGGATGACAATGAGGTAAATTATCATTTTGTTTGGCTACAAAACATATATTAGTAAAGGCTATCAATCCAGAACAGGACTTGATAGCAGCACTGCATTCAATACAAGTGAACGCTGACACAACGACATCACTCACAGGCTGCAACCCTGGAAACTTTCAGAAGTGTTTTGTCTGACTGGGAAATGGAAAAGATGAAGTATTATCCTTTTAAATAGAAGGGCTGATGGCAAAGTAACATTTGTAAGTGAAGGTTTGCATTCATTCGGACAGATAACCCTGTTGCGTGTTGCCTTATGTCAAGGACAGCATGAATGAGAGGAAATAGCACAGGAGGTCTGGACGGGGGAGAGACATTCCAAATGGTATCTGACATACCGCTTCAAGAGAAAGAGAAGAGAGAAAAAGAGAAAACCGAGAGAGAGAGAACATAAAAAGAGAGAACTATGATATATGCTTTCACATGCTATCTCAAAGCTAACACTTTGCCATGACTACAACACTTGCAATGCCTCTAAAGAGTTGCCTGGGTTACTGTGTGTGTAGTTTAGTCCTTGTCCATGCAGAGGCTGTGGCAGTCTTGGCTGTAGAGGGGAGAGGTGTAGGGTGCTGGTGTGACACAGAACAGGAAGTGCATCATCCTGTCGACAGGGACATACGGGAATCGAACACAATGCTTCCAGGCTTCTATCCTTAAGAATCAGCTGTAAAAATAGTTGTCAATGAGGAACTTACTAAAACTGTCATCACACCTATTAAGCTCTGAAGCATATCCGCTCAATGGGATTCAGTATTTTCAAGGGATATGCTATTCTGAATTTTTTTTCATGCTTGTTTTATTTAAAGACGCATTTGCGCAAGTTGATACGTGCACTTTGTAAGCCAGCAGCGGGGGAGAAACGTAGTCCCTAAACTCACGTATTAGTGTCCGGTAGTGTGACAGGGAAGAGGACTCACTGAGGTGAGCCTCTCTGTCACATACACACATCCTCAGTACAGTCATTCACATGATGAACCACCAGCATGCATGGCACACCGGGACAGCCCCTGTTTGACCTATTTCTGTTTGGCTGAATAGCCCTCCTATTTACAGCAAAGAGACAGAGGGGATTTATGTCTGTGCCCTAGTGTGTTTAGATAAGCACATCCCCTCAGTATGATGTAGGCTACAGTACAACACACACACACACACACACAGTGTAAAACTCCTTAATCATGTCCTGTGTTTAAAAGTTCAGTTAACATAAACAGACAACATTAGTTCAGTGGGGTGTGATCATATCACAGCAAACCCCGCACTACACACTTCATCCCCTACCTAAATACATTCAAAAGAAACCCTAAAACCTCAACAATAACTGCATATTTCCATTAGAGCATCCAACTGCCTTATCCTTAACAGACCAGGGATCAACCTCAGTTAAGAAAAAGGTCATGGAGCTCAGATATTCGTGTTCCGAGCGAGTTCTGAGAAAACGACTCAGAGTTCCAAGACTCATAACTGAGTGGAACGCTCTGACCTTGGGTGGAGGGTCGGTGGAACGCTCTGACCTTGGGTGGAGGGTCGGTGGAACGCTCTGACCTTGGGTGGAGGGTCGATGGAACGCTCTGACCTTGGGTGGAGGGTCGGTGGAACGCTCTGACCTTGGGTGGAGGGTCGGGCCTGACCTCCTTATCCCTCGCCACCTACACAGACCGTGGCGCGGAGTGATGCGAGAGCCTGATCAAAAGAGCGAGGGCCAACAATGGCCGCTGTCCACGTCAGACTGCCCTCAGACCTCCCACCAGGGTCTCCTGTTACAGACCCTCCGAGGGAGTCAGACAGGAGTCAAGGCCGGACTAACAATACCATCCCTGAAGTCTTTCCTGAGCCTGGGACGGCCTCTCAGGCTTTTAACTGGCCCCTGGTGATTACCACCGGAGCAGGAAGTGATGACAGAAAACAGAGGAAGTGGCGATGGCATAGCAGCCTGCATGCCATCTTGCACGTCTCCTCCCGCCCTCTGATTGGAAAGTTAGAGTTACGCACGCGCTCAGCCACGCTAGCGGTGATGGATAGCATTCCTGTACGCTGCTAGGGATGGGCGATCTCAAGGCACACACGAACGGTGACAAACACACACACACACACAATGTGAAACACACACACGAGCACACACTCACACGATCACACACCCACAAGCACACACACACCCACAAGCACACACACACCCACAAGCACACACACACCCACAAGCACACACACACCCACAAGCACACACACACACCCACAAGCACACACACACCCACAAGCACACACACGAGCACACAGTTCTACAAGTGGATGCAGAAACTAGCACAAATACAGCCCATGTGTTTACCAACAGGCTCAAGGAAAACTATAGGTTCTAGGGTGTACCGTTGTCGAGCAACTGTTGCTGTATGTCAAGGCCAGCCAGGGTAAATACCTCTTGATGAGCTTGATGGATTTGAAGGCCTCATCCATGTCCCCGATGGTCAGGTAGAAGCTGAAGCTGAGCATGGCGTCGCGGGTGGCCTTCTCACAGTCCTCCAGACCCACAAAGTCCCGGAGTGCTCTTCTGGACACCATGTGGGGGGCCTGGGGGGCCAGGGGGGCCAGGGCCTGGGCCTGGGCTGGGGAGGTGGAGGAGGGGGGCGAGGGAGGGACTTCCAGCACCTCTGGATCTCTTTCACCAGGCTGGGGGGAGGGGGGTCAAACCAGGGTTAGTCTCTCAGTGCCATCAGCTAGCACGACCGTCAGATTCAGGCCCTGTCGTGTGCTAGGAGCCGTCTGGGGCCAAAAGCAGAGAGCTGAGGTTCAGAGGTACACAAAGCAGCACAAGCAGGACAGAAGCCATCTAAGAGAGAGGACTCGCCCTAGGGAGATACAGGGTGTCTAGCTTACAGGCCGCATGTCAATCCAGTGTTATCGCTCCCTAGCTGGGGGTAGACTGTACTGTATCCTCCTATCCCCCTAGGAGGGTTCTGTTAGGACCACAGCATCATCCGCAGGCTTGCAGATGATGTCACTGGGAGTGCAGGGTATAGTTGGCTTGGCGCTGGACTAAGACGACCTACCTCCGGTAGAAAGACAGCACCCCTCCGAAACAACAGCTTCACAGATGGTGTGATTGGAGACCAAGCACACAGATAATGCACGGGACATGAAGTCAATTTTGCACAATGTTGAGAGAGACCAAAAAAACAGGGCAAAATATGAATGTGGCCTCTGATATATGATGAGAGGGAGGCCCTAACCCAGAGGAGGTGATGACCTCCTCACAAACCGCCTGGCCTACCTTGCATGTGAAGTAGTAGTAGGGCACGTCTAGAGCCAGGAGGGCCTGCAGGCTGGCCGACCTGGGGAAGGAGTCCTGCAGGAGGAGGCCATGTTCCTGGGTGCAGAACAGCGTCACCACCAGCACATCCGCCTGGGGGAGGAGAGAAGGGGTTGCCGTCACGCGTCACACTACCAGGGATATATCGGTGCATGGTTACATTCAATGCTTTCACTGTCCCCCTGAACATGTATAGATATATTTTGTGTATCTGTTTTATGAAACGGATATCAGTTTGATTCATCTCTTTTTGTTCTGTTGTTGCTTATGCTTCTATTTAAAATCAACCCCTTATGGAGTATTTATTTTGATTTTTATGGGTCACAGACACTCCATTAAAAAAAATGTATCTTGTCGGTTAATGGTCGTTAACTGGCGTTGATTATCGGCCAATGTATTTTTTCAAAAATGAGCATCCTTACAAGCAGCCTGTCAGAATGAGCCCGCCACAGACATCTGTCTGGTGCTGAAGCGGTGGCTGTAGGCCCTACCTCGTCTGTGTCGTCATGGCGAGAGGAGCTGTTCACAGGCACCGTCTCACACACAAACAGGCGGGGCTCGCTCTCGTCCCAGCAGTGAGTCACAGGACACCGGCCACTCAGCTCTGAGGCCTGGGAGTGATGTCTGGAACACATCCCCAACAGGAATTACACACGCTTTCCCCCACACACACACACACACACACACACACACACACACACACCGTGGGGAAGTACCTCTCCATGTCTTCAGCCTGGGAGATCCCACTGGGTGGCCTGCCAGTGAAAAAGTCAAAGTATGTGACAGTGTCCATCTCCACGTCATAGAAGTACACCTTATTGTCTGGTCTCCCGTTCACCTAGAGGGGAAAAGATGGAATTATAACAATTAGGTGAGCCTACAAAACATGTTAAGATTAGAATTAAAATCCAAAAGTCACTTTTAACTTCCCTGAGAGAACAGTCGAATAAGCTAAGTGTGTGTGTGTGTGTGTGTGTGTGTGTGTGTGTGTGTGTAGCCATGTCAGTTTGATCATCCACCTACCTGTGTGACTAGAATGCTGACTTGGTTGCCGTTGGCGTTACACTTGACGGAGCGCAGCGCCCCCAGGTTGGGGATCTGCTCCGCCAGGTTCTTGGCACTGCAGTGAGCCTTCGCTTCCCTGCGGAGACACGGAAATACACACACGGCTGAAAATCAGCAGCCTTGTTAAGTACAGCAGGAGCCTGGTTAGCTGGGACCGCTCTGTGTGTAACCATTTGTGGCTTCAGTAAAGCTCTTCTCCGGCGTTTGACTGACCTGCGGGTCAGATCGAAGACTTTGATGTGGGCGGTATCCGTGCCGACCACCAGGTATGCCTGGCACACACTGAGCAGGGCAGGGTTGCCCTCCGCCTCAGAGAAAGCCAACAGCTGCTTGACTGTTCCCTGGGCAACAGGCAACAAGAAGACAGGTATGATATACAAGACCTCATCTGGGTGGAAAAATATCTGTGTGTGTGTGTGATGTCACAAACCAGACAATCATGACAATCATTGTGGTGCTGGCCAGGCAGACTACCTTACCACATACCTGCATCTGTGTGTGTGTGTGTGTGTATTCAGGTCTACAAACAGTGTGAGTGAGTGTGCATGTGTCTCTGTGTGTGGGAGGAGTGAGGGGGGCAGGAAGGGACAGTGAAGGCTGGGTGGAGGACTCCAGGAGGGGTACTGACCTGAGGGGTGCGGACCTGCACCCTGTTGGGCTCCACAGAGTAGATGTTCTCATCGTGCACGGCCAAGACCTGGGAGTCACACTGGAAAGACCCTGGTGGGGGTGGAGGGGAAAGAGGAGGTGTGAGGGGGGAAGGATGGGAGGAGGGTAGGACTCTATATACTCGCTATATAAATAAAGTTAAACTTGAACTTGACTCAGGCGTGGGCCGCAAGCCTCTGGTTTGGGTGAGTGTCACCCAGCAAGGGTGCATCACCTGTGCTAGGTGCGTCACCTGTGCTAGGTGCGTCTCCTGTGCCAGGTGCGTCACCTGTGCCAGGTGGGTCTCCTGTGCTAGGTGCGTCTCCTGTGCTAGGTGGGTCTCCTGTGCTAGGTGTGTCTCCTGTGCTAGGTGTGTCTCCTGTGCTAGGTGGGTCTCCTGTGCTAGGTGGGTCTCCTGTGCCAGGTGCGTCTCCTGTGCTAGGTGTGCCTCCTGTGCTAGGTGTGTCTCCTGTGCAAGGTGTGTCACCTGTGTTGCGCAGGACATTTTCGGCTGTCTCGTGGACGGTCACCTGCTTCCCGTTCCACACGGTGACGGTGTTCTGAGGACGAGGCGATCACACACACACACACACACACAACCATGGCCGTTAGAACCACAGACGCGTGCACGCCTGACGCTACGACGGCCCAAGCCTCGCTACGGCGAACGCCGGGGGGGAGCCCCGGTTACCTTGGTGACGCAGACGCCCCTGATGTGCATGTCTGAGCGCAGGGTGAGCTGCGTGGCCGTGCTGAACAGGGTCAGGCTGAGCTGGGACGGGGTGAGCTGCACCGCCGCCACCTGCTGGCTGAAGTGGGCCGACATCACATGTTCACACAGGATCTGAACCGAGCTTTCACTGCTGGCAGCTAGCAGCCCCAGGCTGGAGCCCCACTGGAGACACACACCACACGCACACACACACACCACACACACACATCTCATTTGTTAAATGCAGTGACACCGAGCTGAATTGTCAAATTCCCCAAAGGAACAACAAAGTATATTGTACGTGTCACAAGGTGTGCTTTGCTGTGGGGTGTACTTGTAGTTTGGTAAGGCCTATCTTGATGAGTCACATGTAGCACGGTGTGCTTTGCTGTGGGCCGTACCTGCAGCTGGCTGATGCTGCCCTCCAGCTCAGTAGGCGTCTGCAGTTTCCACTGGGTCCTGCTGTCGTTCCGGGCATTGGGCTGGACCAGCATCTTCCACAGAGCAATACGCCCACGGTTTGTGCCTGCAGCTAGGATCTCTGGGACAAACCAGCACAGAACAAGCGATCCAATCACGATCCTTCCCATATCCAGAAGGGATCCATTGAACGTACGGTAACACATGAATACCCTCCATATGCAGCGTCAGGAGGCACCAGCAGTGTTGACGGTACCTTTGCCTGGACAGTAGGAGACACAGTTGAGCAGCTCTCCTTTCTCAAAGCCCAGGCGTTCATCCAGAGAGAGGACGTAGTTATCATCCCTCTCCAAGTCCCAAAGCCTGCCAGGTCATATACACACAAGGTCAACTGCATTGTCCTTATGTGCCCTGTTGTGTGGGACTGTGGGTGGGTCTGTATATTTATGTGTGTGTGTGTGTGCGTGTGTCTGACCTGATTGTCTGCTCCCCTGTCGCTGTGATAAGCAGACCACTGTCTGTCCAGACGATGTCTGTGGTTTGACCACTTTTTCCACTTAGCTTGACCTGTAGATAAAGGCAATAGTTGAATGGGATAATGATGATTTATTCACATAATCAAGTGCATCATATGAAAAATCCATGGCGGCTGTGTAGAGGTACCTTCATCAGCTCTTGGGCTCCCCCCTCAGGTCCCAGAGTGTACTGCGACAGCATCAGCGTCTCCGTGACAACCCCCAGCACATCCCTCCTCTCCAGATAGAAGAGCTTCTGGATGGAGCCTTCCACACTGAGGACGGAGCTGCTTTGGCCTCTCTCGTCCACACAGTGCACCTTGCCTGGGGAACCACAGGAGACACAGTCACACGAGGTTGGTACACAGTTAACATGAAACCTACCCTCACAACTTTTAACAAAACAGAAGGAAACAACAAGTTCTCTTTCACACCACACAGACGCGTGAACACACAGTCGAAAACTGACGGGAAGTCTTATACTCAAACTCATTGACAAGTCTTTTACACATGCACGTAATAGATAGATACACACGCACACAGGAGCACACAGACACACACACACAGACTTTGAGGGTGTCTCTCAATAACATATATCTGATCTAATCTAACCATCGGCCGTGCTGACGTAGAACAGCAGCCCCTCCTGAGGGCCCATCTTGAGGGGGACCCCCTTCCCAGCCTTCCTCCAGGTGAACATGTCCAGAGCGCTCTCATCCCCGCTCACCGCCGCTCTCGCCAGCATCGCCACATCCCTGCCGCCACACACACACACACAAACACACATCAGCGTGACACTACTGCCTCTGCTGCAGAGGGAGCAGGCTGGAGGGGGTTAGGCAGGGTCGTTAGCTTGAGGGTTCTGGAAGTCCAAGAGGAGTTCTGGTGGGTTCCTGTTACTCACTCTCCTGGTGGAGCTGGTCTGAAGATGCAGTAGGTTAAAGGTTTGCTGTATTCGTGCTTCACAAGATGACCTCCCTGCAGTCTTCCTCTGGCATCCATCTTCCAGACCGCTAAAACTCCCATCTGTGGATGGAAACAGTGACTTAACTAAACTGACAGAGAAGGTAAGTGTGTGTGTGTGAATGCATGTGTGTCTGAGAGAGTGTGTGTGTGTCTGTGTGTGTGTGTGTGTGACAGTGTGGGTGTGTGCGTGAGAGTGCGTGCGTGAGAGAGTGTGTGTGTGAGAGTGTGTGTGTGACAGTGTGTGTGTGCGTGAGAGTGCGTGCGTGAGAGAGTGTTTGTGTGAGAGTGTGTGTGTGTGTTTCTGCAGCGTTCATCCTCACACCCACCTGATCCCCAGTGACCAAGCGACTGCCTGAGCTGCTCCACTCCAGCAGGGTGATGCAGGCGGTGTGTGTGGTGGGCAGGGACGTCTGCTCCCCCGAGGGGTGTGGCAGTAGCAGCACCTCGCCCGTCTCCCAGCCCAGCGCCAGCACAGGCTTGGTGGGGTGCCAGCGCAGCACCGTGGGCTGGAAGGGTCGGTCCACATGGCAGCTGCTCACACACTCCCCCTGGATGAACAAAGCAAACCGGGAATCATCACTGGAGACATTAAACAGGTATGATAGTGTGATTTTTTTTGTAGAAAATTATTATTGTTGTCTGTTAATTATTACTGGGAGTCAGGTGGCTGAGCGGTTAGGGAATCGGGCTAGTAATCTGAAGGTTGCCAGTTCGATTCCCGGCCATGACAAATTACGTTGTGTCCTTGGGCAAGGCACTTCACCCTACTTGCCTCAGGGAGAATGTCCCTGTACTTACTGTAAGTCGCTCTGGATAAGACCGTCTGCTAAATGACTAAATGTAATTATTATTACAACATTTTACTCTTTATACTTTGAATATGAACACGTCTATCCTTCACAAGTGAGCTAGTGTTTTCCGAGGATGCTCGCCCACCTGTTGAAGGTACAGATCTATGTTGCCTCCGGTGGTGGGGCTGTTGGAGGCCACAGCCAGGACAGGCTGGGTGGAGTGCCATGCTACCTGGGAAGGGGCCCCGCTAGACTCAGGGGCCTCAATACGGTGATCAAAGTATACCGCCATGTCCCCTCTGCCCTGATCTGTGGAGCAGAGGACGAGGATGATAGAGATCATGAAAGATAAGGAGCAAGCAATATGTTATTGTTGACCAAAATAAAGATAGAATTACAATTGTGTTTGTTTGATAGAACCTGTAGTGCATGGAATTTAAACTCAAAGTGATTATGCACAAATCAGACTTGTCGTAACATATTCAGATTTGGGACTGATAAGTAAGCCTAGCAAATATACAAACAGAAGACGAGCTATAGCCCATCCTTATTAGCTTGCTTGGAAGTAGAAAAAATAGATAGGGCCATCTAATGTCCTGTACCTGTATTCCCATTGCTAAGTGGCTAACCAACTTGATAGCAATGTTACATGATAGCTTGATATTACAGTGTAACATATGTATTCCCATTTTGTGGCCAGTTCAGTAAACGTGCGTGAAACCATACAGCCACACATGCAGTAAGCAATGGTAGTACATCAGTACCCCCCAAAATCAGCTAACTAGCTAATCAAGCTCGCTCTTGCCTTGTGCTAACTGCTAATCCATTTGATGCTACCAGTGTGTACAGAGGCCTGTGTGGAAAAAGCTCAGCTAGCTAGCGAAGAAAGGTTTTGCTAAGATTATGTTGTATTATGTTAGGAATAAGGAATTACCTGAAGAGCTTCCTAAATGCTGCCGTCGTAAACCTGACAAATACTCCTGACAACATAGGATTGTTACAGTTAAAATCGCTATCTAGTCTAGTATTGTGTTTTGTACCTCCTGCTCTGTATGGGTGGAACTTAAGCGTCCCTTCCAGTTACCCCGACAACGTCGCGAAGACTCGAGAAGAGAGGAGGAGTAACGGAAATAACCGAGTGCAGCGACTAAAAAACGCCACCGTGTTGTTCGCACAAAAAAAAGTTGCTAGTTGAGCTTTGGTTATTGTCAACATTTTGCAACGGTTGAAAAACGCAAAAATAAAATACACCTATATTTGACCTACACAGCTGGAATCAGAGGGGAAAACACTACTAAGCTGCTATCCAAGGCTTTAAATGTTTAATAAGACTACTCTCCTGTGTGGGGTAAGGTAGAAGTTCAGTTACGTATGTCAACCATCAGGTTTGATCTTTTTAACTTGCAATGAACTCTTGCAATACATAGCCTACAATACAAATGTCTATAAAGAACACAACAAAATAATATTACTGCTAAGGATTTTATGAAAATGTCAAATAAATAATATTTCAAGGAGCTCAGATGTCCTTCCTGAGTGGAGATGAGATGGTGTAGACCTGCATGTCCTCATTGGACACGTTGCAGCAGCAGGCCAGCCACCTCAGTCTCCCCCAGCCTCCTCCCTCAGGCTTGGCCCTGCCCAGGGACTCGAAGGAGGAGCTCAGGTCAAACTGGGTGGCTGAGCGGGACAGCCGAGGCTGGAGGTGCCCCAGGAGGTTAGACACCATGTTGGCCACCACCAGACATCTGTCCTGATCCTGGGAGAAGGCCACAATCCCCAGGGACTGACCTGAGAACTTCTTGCAGTACTCCGCATAGATCTTCTCAGCCATGGCACTCTTGTCAGCAGAGTTCTTCTGCTTCGCCAGCTCCTGACGGAAGGTTCAGCTCTTGTGAAATCTGGCTGCAGCGTATCATCCGCACTGCGGAGAAGGTGATTTGCTGCAATTTGCCTTCCCTCGAGGACCTGCACACCTCGAGGACCATGAGGCGAGCGAAGAATATTGTGGCGACTCCTCCCACCCTGGACACTCCCTGTTTCAGTCACTCTCCTCCGGTAGAAGGCTGCGGTCCATCAGGACCAAAACCTCACGCCACAAAAACAGTGTCTTCCCTTCCGTTGTTGGCCTCCTCAACAAGGCCAAGAGTTCACACTGACTTTAATGACTTCATGTCTTAAAACAATTTGCATTTTGCACTACATTACAATTCCTGTAATATTTGTATTTTATATTGTAAATTGGCAACTTATATTTTATTTAATGGCAACTTTTATTCTATTGTATATTTTATTTTAATTGTATTCCACTTAGTACTGCTAGTTTATGTATCCTTAGTGTAGTTAGACCACATATTTAAATTTCAGATTCCTATATGTTTATTGTATGCATATTTCTTGCCAAAGCAAATTCCTTGTCTGTGCAAAATTTCATGGCAATTAAATCCCATTCTGATTCTGATCTGGCCTAAATGTTCTAGAGTAGACTAATGTGCAAAGCTGACCATCCAGAGAGAGGAACCTGGTCACCAGATCTTCTCCCAGCTCCTCAGAGGCTGGGTAGAGCTTCTCCAGGAACCTGATGATGATGATGACAGTTATTTTATTATTAGCAAGTATGCCATATTTAAAAGTTCCGACCTCATTCTACCCTTTCTTGCCCGATGCTGGGAAATAGGACTATTTATGTATACAAATCACAGCACATAAATACATCAATGAGGTATTTCACCAAGGGAAGGATGCATAGTATTTTCATTGTGTGTGTGTCAGTCCAATTACAGGACATCCTTGTGTAAACAAACAGCCAGTGGTACAGTAAGCTTCCCACACAGGAAAGAGAAGAAAAAACAAAAAGACATCCTCCTTAGGTACATTTAAATCCTTTTATTTCGGTCAGATGACATCCTCTTTACTGCCTTTTAAAGGCTTCTTCTGGTAAAGGAATCAAATTAGAGTGCGTGTGTGTCCGTCTTCCGCCTGGGCATGTGTCCCAGGACATGCAGTAGTAGGGCTCGCACCTGCAGACCAGTACAAGGGGCACTTCCACACATGTCCAGGGTCCTCCACATCCTCTCACCCCTTCTGCCTGCCCGTGTCCGGTGGTCCTCATCTGCTCTCTGCCTCCCTCCGTACCAGCCTGTGTTCCGAGGCCCAGCACTCAGAACCAGCAAACTGAACACTGGCCTTAGTCACCGACTCAGGAAGACTCTGGCCCCATCGGTGTACCTGTGTGGTGGTCATGATTGTGAGCCCAGGGCAGGGTTCTCCAGACCGGCCTTCAGGCTCTTCTCAAGCAGCACCAGGCTCTGTACAGCCAGACTCCTGCAGTCCGCGTCAGGGTCGCTCTCTGCCACATCTGCCAACAACACGAAAGCAGGGTCAGTACTGCTAGTATTGGCGCTAGCCAGAGCATTCACTCTGAAAGGCTACACAGGTCATGTGTGCTGCTGTAACAATATTCTGATTCATGATTTTGACAGTTTGACATTTGTAAACCAGTTGGGCCCTTTGTGGGTTGATTGATAGTGTTGCGCAGATCACATCCCAGCTTGTACTGTGACGGACATCCTGGATCTCCACCATTTCCCAGAAATGTTCCTACCAGCTGTTTGTGTGTGTGTGTGTGTGTGTGTATTGGGGTGAAATAGATATCTCTGACTGACGCACACGATGCAGCTGCAACACCAGAACAAGGCCTACGTAGTTATTCCTGTATAAGATCCTTTATAATAACAATAACAGAACTGGAACACCCGTGGAATGCAGCTGTCTATAATGTGACCAAATCCATAGTTTCCAGGGGTAAAGAAAAACCAGTGAAACCGTCTTATATGCCAATACACCAACTTCAAAACCCTGACGTGATCCTAATGTATTTCTGTCTACTACAAGGGACTCCCGTAATCTGATGCTATTAACATATATTTTTATACAACGGCATGCCAGATGGTTTTCTGAGGACAATAAATGAGGGACAGTAATAGCTCAGTTGTTAATGGCTGCAGATCTAGAGGTTGCAGGTCCACATCTCCCTCCGTCCGGCCGCATCGGATAAAAGTGCTAAACGAACACATGAATCGATTCATTAAGGTTGAGGTCCACCCACCTGCTAGCCACGCCCTGGTCTCCAACAGCTGATCACTGAGCTCCTCCAGCAGGCTCTGACTGGGCATGCTCAGGAACACAGAGCAGACGGCAAAGAGCACGCCTCGCCGCACCATCCTGTTTTGGAAACAGAGATCGTTTGTCATCACCGTTGTGGCTGATACAGGTTCAGACTAATGACAGAGATAAGAAAATTTCCTGTCGCCGTATCTAAAACATCTTGTTATCCGACCGCTTTCTGTATTATATTTGGGGGTAGCAGGATATTAAAGGATAGCGGTGCTTCATAAAATACATTTCATGACAACAGAAAAAACTAAGCTCTATGTACTGTTGCTTTACAGGTACTTACTGGTCGACATGGTAACGCACAGCCCAAGCAAAGTCCAAAAGAGCGCGGCCCATCTGAGTGGCCACCTGCAGCCAGTCACGGACACTTCAGTCAAGCACATTCACTAGCCACTAAGCATTTCACAAGGTGACACCAGATTACAGACAGGGCCCTGTATTTAAACTTACGGGAGCGTTGACAGCTAAGTGCATCAGGAGGCCCAGGGTTTGAATCAGCCTTCCCAGAACCAGGTGGTCCCCCCCCATGAGGTCAAAGGTCACCTGAGGTCTAGGGAACGAGGTGGAGTGTGGCTTTACAGTGAGGAGACACTGATGGTACTTCTGTTACGACATACAACCTGCATAACAGGCTGTAGTTTCCCCAATACAGAGACAACCTACCATAAGCCCTGCACACACACACACGAGAGGAAGAGGGACGCACACTCACCTGTCATAGTTCCTGAGCAAAGGAAAGAAGAAGTGCCCAGCCACAGGGGCGTAGCGATTTGGGGAGGCCTTGGCTGGAGGGCGAGTCACTCCCTGTAGGCATCACAACAACAGAGTCATCCACCGTCAAATAGGTCCCGACATGAGCTGTGGATTGAGTTTGCACTCCCCGAATGACTGGCCGTCAAACTGTCGTTTGAAACAAACGAAACCAAAAGGTTGTGATGCGACCGACCTTGCTGATACGCGTCGTCTTACTTTGGATTCGCCTCTCTACCACCTGTCGCCAGTTAACAGGGTCGTTGCCGGGGTAAGGGATCATACCCATGGTAATAGGAGAAACTCCCTTGGACAGGCCATCTTTAGCTGTGATTGGTTGAGAGAGCTCTTGGGCTGACATTGCCAGGACCTGACATACAAAAGAGACAGGTATCTAATAGTTCAAACACACCGTAAACAAAGGATGTCACCTGAGTGTGTTTTGTGACTACTGAAGATGTGGAGAAGCATTCGTTTCCCTCACCTCTAAGATATCCAGGCGTTGTCGGATACTGTAGTTCATGGAGAAGAACTCAGTAGTCAGGTACTCTGTCACCTAGGGGATTGAGAGTTACGGTTTGTGTGTCAATTTGGCGACTAAAGCTAAATAAAGAAAATGTCAAAAGTATAGGAAATCTTAAAATTCAGTTACAGTAAGGCCATGGGCCAATAACAACTATTTTGATTTCACGTTGACTTGATTTAAACAAACACAGCACAGTCGGAGGTGAGGCCTCTTACGGGGACACAGTCGGTGACGACGAGGGCGACCATGGCGGCCTGCCTGAGGCCCCAGAAGCCGGCCGTGTTGTAGCGGTCCTCCATGTGGAGCAGCACCTTGGTGAGCTGCACGCCGACCTGGACACACACACAACCAGGTTACACACTAGCCCCACACACCATGGGGTGTGTATGTGTGTGTGAGAGAGTGTTACCTCCTGGGCTGTAGAAGGGTTGTTCCTAACCAGGCCCTCCACAGCTCTCAGACAGAGCTCCACACGCTCAGGTTCCTCAGATGTCAAGAAGGCTTGACAGGGAGGAGGGCGGATGAATCAATAGATGGACGGATGTGCAGGTGGATGGATAGACGGACTGATGGATAAATGGGTGCAGACCAAAACAGTTGCCGAAGCAAGTGATGATTAGGACCTACCCTCTAGGCAGTCTCTGAGGTAGCGCGGTGGGGCAGTCTTGCTCATCTCCTGGTCAGCTGACATGTCGTAGGGGGTGAGCTCATCATCGCTGGTCCACACACACACACACACACACACATTAGTAGCATATAGTTTTCCATGCATATACAGTGTGTGGTACACAGTGCTCATTCTTACCTATCCAGATCTGAGTCTGGTCCTGCTCTGTGTTGCTGGGTAGCCGTGGGCGGGGCCTCCTGAAGGGGTGAGGTTTGCCCTTTGACCTCTCTGTCAGGGCTCATCCTGCCAACGTGATGAGAAGAAGTGTGGCAAACGGTGAGAAAATCGAATAAGGCTAGCTCTCCAGACACCAGAGAGAACGGCTATGTAGGTGGGTGTGAGCCGCCCGGGCGTGGCCCTGTGGAGAAGGGCTGCTGGTGGCTGACCTGTGGGGAGCTGGCTCCTGGTGTTCATCAGGAGGAGGAGTCATGAGAGAGAGCAGCTCCAAGGTGTCGTCATTCTGCTCATACTGGGAGGAGGAGCAAAGGTGGAGCAAAGGGAGTCAGGTGGCTGAGCGGTTAGGGAATCGGGCTAGGAATCTGAAGGTTGCCAGTTCGATTCCCGGCCGTGCCAATGACATTGTGTCCTTGGGCAAGGAACTTCACCCTACTTGCCTTGGGGGAATGTCCCTGTACTTACTGTAAGTCGCTATGGATAAGAGCGTCTGCTAAACGACTAAATGTAAATGCAGAGACAATGACACCCAGGACACAGAGCAAGACAAATCCAAGTGTTCCCAGTCACAGCACTTAACAGAAAGGTTTTACCCGAATGTGGGTTTTAGACAGCCTATAATCAATCATCTGTATGGCTATTGAACAGGGTCATTGGCATTGGTCATTGGTACCTCAAACTTGAGCTTGGTAGCGCCTAAATCCATCCGTGAGCTCAGACACTCTCCCACCACCATGCCCATGCGCCTCACGCCCACCACACTGCAGTCCAGGTGGCTCTGCATGCCTCCCAGCATGCACTGCAGCAGCTCTGGCAGGAGAGGGGTCACAATAACAAATGTGTATCATTATGCTGATAAAAGGGAGAGGAGGGACATAACTCAATTATGTTAAGGAGGGAAGACAGTTTAGAGCTACCTTCAATGAGGTTCAGCATGTTTTCATACAACAAGCCACACTTTCAGAGAGAATTAATCAATAAAAACATTGGTTTGCAGCTCTGATAGTCAGTGTTCATCCTGTACTGATTTGACTGGCGGGGACAGTAGTGTTGAGTTACCTGGACGTAGCTCCTGCAGCTCTGTGTCGTTCAGCAGGCACACACAGAGCAGTAGGGCTCTGCTCACGTACATCTGCTGCTCCAGGGAGGTGTGTTTCACCGCACTGGGGTTGGCCCAGGTCTGGCACAGCGATCGCAGGACCTGAGCACACACACACAGTCAGTCAACAACAACAAATACTGCAGGTAATACACTGCAAATGTGTCATTTGTTATCATCGTTATTGGGTGTGCTAGCCTCTTTAGCAAGGGCACAACCTATTATTCTCTCTCATATATATATATGTATTTATTATTTTGTATTCCTCTCCACCACTCTTTTGAACTACTCATCACATTTTTCATTAAATAGACAATGTCGGTGTCAATATGTTTGTCTTGATCCCGAAAGCGTTGCTTGTAGCGGTAGCTAGTAACTGTAGAGCTAGCTAACTAGCTAGCCACAGTCACAAACCTGCGCGCGTTTACCTACAGTAATCAGTTCAGTCGCTCGTTAGCTTCTGGAAGCTGAAACTGTGAAAAAAAAAATGCCACAGGCCAGGGTTCTTGCTGCAACTGATGCAAGCACACCTCAACCCTGAAATGGTACCCTCTCTTGTTTTACATACTACTGTAAATGTTCCAGAAACACACCTGGGTAAGTAGTGGCCTTCTCTCTCTGTCCTGTGCAAGATAACCCAGAAGAATCCTCAAAACACGAGTCTAGAAGGGTGAAAAAGATGTCAGTCACAGTATCCTAACGTCTTTGTTTTTGTCATGCATTTTCATGTTTTCTTAAATTGCCTGTTACTGTACTGTCACTAGTGACTCTATGGTACCAGCCAACCTCTCTCACCTCATGCCTGTACTGAAGCAGTAACAGTTTATGAGTGACAACAAACTGGGCTTTTTTATTCTTCAGAACCAGGTTTCCCATGATCCGACCCAAAGCATCTGGCCTGTAGAAGAGACCAGTTTGGGATTATTTTACACTAAGCATAGAAAGGCAGACACACACAACTGGATATACAGTAAGTTAGGCATCTATACCCGTCCACAGCTGGTATTAGCCCAGTGAGCACGGCCTCAAGCCAGCGTTCCGGAACATTCTCCAGGAGTTTCCAGCACACCCTCTGCCACACCATGTCTGAGCGAGTGTAGGAGGAGAGGCGAGGGGCAAGATCCCTGAACACCAACTCTGCAAAAAGAGAACACTCATTTTTTTTTCCCTTCTTCTAAAATTGTATTTAGAAACGTATTCTTTCTATTAATATTCTTAATAGAAAAATATATTCTTAAAAATTAAGTAAATATTTGTCTACCTTTGGAAACTTTTGATGTTTGGAAACATTGAATACATGAAAGTAAATGTAACTTACCACTGTGTCCCTGAACGCACGCCTTCCCCAAAGTCTGAGACAAAAATGTCAGAGAGCAGTCTTTTCCATCTGAAAAGAAACGTAAATGAAATGACCCAAACGTAATTGTTACCCTTGAGGAAACACAACAAAATAAAATATTGGTAACTTGTACGTCAACTCCCATTTTAAAGAGGTTCTAGTATAAAATGGACATGACCCGTACCTCGGAGTGCCTTGCAGGTCTTCTCCAGCGCTGCAAGCATCTCTCTGGCCAGTAGAGGGTAATACTGCTGAGGCAGGAAGAGGGGCTGGTTGTTTGGGTGTAGGCGGTTGGCAGTGAAGTCAGGCAGAGCCACCAGGCGGCCCAGCAAGGTCTCTCTGAGCTGGGGAGAGTCGGAGGGTCCTGCTCCTTGGCAGTACGACCACAACAAGTCCATCAGACGACCGCTCTGTAGGAACTCCACAAGGATGCTGACCAATCGATCCAGACCAGCACTAGGGTTGCTGGGGGTAAAAATAATAATGTATTCATTTAGAAGATGATTCGTGTAAAGCGATGTACAGTACATGGGGAACTTGAACCCGTGACCTCTTGATCTGCAGTCACACACGCTCACACACAAGAAAAAAAACGAAGAAAATCTGCAAAATGTATAGCACTGCATGCACATTTAACCTAATAGACCATGTTGGAACAGCTATCACCTCAGGGAGCCTATGCCATCCATCAGTACCATCAGAGCCTGCTCGGCAGGACCTTTGAGAAACAAGCCATCCCATAATTCAGTGCGCTGAGCATCTGTGAGAAACTGGACCCAATCAGCACTGATGCTGCTAATGAAAAACTGCAGGGTCCGTGTGTAGTGGGCTCGACTGAACTCATCTCGTTGAACTGTGGTAGTTGTAGTTTTTGGCTCCTTATTCAGATAACTGTTGAGTGTCTGGAGAGCAGTTAGCACCTCTTCCCTGTTCCTGGAGGTGGTGAGAGTTCTGACACTGTGGCCCACTGCTAGGCGAACGTTAGTGTCTGGGGTGAGGGCCTGCATCATTCATGTGGCCATATACCTGCTGGGGACAAAAAATGTCGCCTTATGTTTCAAACTGTGTTTTCTTAAAAGTGGAAGGCACCTAGCAACATGATTTCAAGGATGGTAGCAGAACACGTTTACATAAACTAGTGCAAGACATCATAACCTAAACATGACAGCTAGACAGTTAGTCAAACCTTAATATCTTATGACACTGGCTGGTACATCGTAAACTTCAATAAAATTGACAATACATTAATATAAAGCGAGATTGACTGTAAACATTTAATAGTATGGATGGTTAGCTAGCCACCAACCTGTAGCATGCTCTTGTCTGAATGGCTTATGTTACCTTACTAAGCTGTATTAGCTAGTTCGCTTGCTATCGAACCTTTTAAGGTAATGTTAATGATCATGGTAACAAATGTTTACCTGTGCCAAGTAGCAACAGAACATATTTGATAAATGCCGCCTGCTTTTTCTTTGAGTACGCTGTAAAAACATGTCCGTGTTTGATGACACGATTTACCTAACGTTCCGGTGTTGCACAGTTGCAACGTTTTTTTAGCTGATATAATTAGTACCCCCTTTCCTAACATACAAAAAATCTGTCCTCCCATCGTGTGTGTTATTTTCTCTTTTCTTTTGGTTGCAAAAGTTACAGAGGGAATACACGTTATATCAGGCCGTTTTTTTACCTGATATAATGTGTACCCCATCCCCTAATATACAAAGGGTCTGTCCTGCCATCATGTGTGTTATTTTCTGTGTCCTTTTGGTAAAAATGAACAACCTTTGGAAAGCAGCTACGGTGGGGTCCCACATTCGACTGCTGTCAGAAATGGTGACCTCTGTGGTATTGGCTCTGTGACGACTCGAAATCAGAAAACATGGCTCCAGATTAGTGTGAAGGGATGAAATGACTACCCCAAACCGTCGTTAGAAGTTGTAATACCTTTGGGAAGCATTTAAAGTAGGAAACACACATTCTTAAAATAACTTTTTTTTTGTGGGTCACATATTCTGACGGCCGTCAGAAATGGTGACCTCTGTGGTAGTGGCTCTGATTACTCTAAATCAGACAAAATGGCTCCAGATTAGTGTGAATCGATTAAATAATTACCCCAAACCATCTTTCGAAGTTTTAATACCTTTGGGAAGCAGTTACGTTGGGGACAAACATTCCCCAAATAACTTTTGTTTTGTGGGTCTCACACTCTGACGGCCGTCAGAATGTGTCACACACAAAAACAAGAATGTGTGTTCCCACTGTAACTGCTTTCCAAAGGTATTACAATTTCGAAAGATGGTTTGGGGTAGTTATTTAATCAATTCACAAATTTCGCGCCAATGTTTCCGTTTTATAGTAGTATAAAACGGAAACATTGGCGCGAAATTTGTGAATTGATTAAATCGTAACCCTAATCATAGCACCATTACCACAGAGGTCACCATTTCTGACGGCCATCAGAATGTGTGACCCCCCCCCAAAAAAAGTAGTAGTAGTTTTTTCAAGAATTTAACACTAATCTGGAGAAATGTTTTACGATTTAGAGTCATCAGAGAGCCATTACCACATAGGTCACCATTTCTGACGGCCGTCAGAATGTGTGACCCACCGAAAGAATGAAACAATTTTTTAAGAATGTTTATTTTCCCGTAACTGCTTCCCAAAGATATTCAAACTTCGAAAGATGGTAGGGGGTAGTTATTTCAACAATTTAACACTCATCTGGAGAAATGTTTTACGATTTAGAGTCATCATAGAGCCATTACCACATAGGTCACCATTTCTGACGGCCATCAGAATGTGTGACCCACCAAAAATTAAAACGATTTTGTAAGAATGTGTGTTCCCACCGTAACTAATTCCAAAATGTATTAATACTTCGAAAGATGGTTTGGGGTAGTTATTTAATCAATTTAACACTAATCTGGAGCCATTTTTTTCCGATTTAGAGTCATCATAGAGCCATTACAACATAGGTCACCATCTCTGACGGCTGTCAGAATGTGTGACCCACCAAAAAAATTAATCGATTTTGTATGAATGTGTGTTCCCTCCGTAACTGCTTCCCAAAGATATTCAAACTTCGAAAGATGGTATGGGGTAGTTATTTCAACAATTTAACACTCATCTGGAGAAATGTTTTGCGATTTAGAGTCATCATAGAGCCATTACCACATAGGTCACCATTTCTGACGGCTGTCAGAATGTGTGACCCACCCAAAAATTAAAACGATTTTGTAAGAATGTGTGTTCCCACCGTAACTAATTCCCAAATGTATTAATACTTCGAAAGATGGTTTGGGGTGGTTATTTAATCAATTCAACACTAATCTGGAGCCATTTTTTACGATTTAGAGTCATCAGAGAGCCATTACCACATAGGTCACCATTTCTGACGGCCGTCAGAATGTGTGACCCACCAAAAATTAAAACGATTTTGTTAGAATGTGTGTTCCCACCGTAACAAATTCCAAAATGTATTAATACTTCGAAAGATGGTTTGGGGTAGTTATTTAATCAATTTAACACTAATCTGGAGCCATTTTTTTCCGATTTAGGGTCATCAGAGAGCCATTACAACATAGGTCACCATTTCTGACGGCTGTCAGAATGTGTGACCCATCAAAAAAATAAATCGATTTTGTAAGAATGTGTGTTCCCTCCGTAACTGCTTCCCAAAGATATTCAAACTTCGAAAGATGGTATGGGGTAGTTATTTCAACAATTTAACACTCATCTGGAGAAATGTTTTACGATTTAGAGTCATCATAGAGCCATCACAACATAGGTCACCATTTCTGACGGCCGTCAGAATGTGTGACCCACCAAAAATTAAAACGATTTTGTAAGAATGTGTGTTCCCACCGTAACTAATTCCCAAATGTATTAATACTTCGAAACATGGTTTGGGGTTGTTATTTCAACACTTTAACACTCATCTGGAGACATGTTTTCCGATTTAAAATCATCATAGAGCCATTACAACATAGGTCACCATTTCTGACGGCTGTCAGAATGTGTGACCCACCAAAAAAATTAATCGATTTTGTAAGAATGTGTGTTCCCTCCGTAACTGCTTCCCAAAGATATTCAAACTTCGAAAGATGGTATGGGGTAGTTATTTCAACAATTTAACACTCATCTGGAGAAATGTTTTACGATTTAGAGTCATCATAGAGCCATTACCACATAGGTCACCATTTCTGACGGCCGTCAGAATGTGTGACCCACCAAAAAAATAAAACGATTTTGCAAGAGTTTATGTTCCCTCCGTAACTGCTTCCCAAAGATATTCAAACTTCGAAAGATGGTATGGGGTAGTTTTTCAAGAATTTAACACTCATCTGGAGCCATGTTTTCCGATTTAGAGTCATCATTGCGTAATTGAAGTGTTTTAAAAGCTCCGTCAGTGGTGTGCAGGCAACCGTCCGCTCCCACCGGGAGTCGAACTCATCACCTCTGACTTCCCAAGCGCCACCACTAACTACTAAGCCAACGAAAACTTAGTCATACGCTGACGCGGGTGACCTATTACATACTTGAGGAGTGAGTTTCAACACACCGGCTACATTAGCACCATTATCAAATAGGTCACCATTTCTGACGGCCGTCAGAATGTGTGACCCACCGAAAAAATAAAAATATTTTTTAAGAATGTTTATTTTCCCGTAACTGCTTCCCAAAGATTTTCAAACTTCGAAAGATGGTAGGGGGTAGTTATTTCAACAATTTAACACTCATCTGGAGAAATCTTTTACGATTTAGAGTCATCATAGAGCCATCACAACATAGGTCACCATTTCTGACGGCCGTCAGAATGTGTGACCCACCAAAAATTAAAACGATTTTGTAAGAATGTGTGTTCCCACCGTAACTAATTCCCAAATGTATTAATACTTCGAAAGATGGTTTGGGGTAGTTATTTAATCAATTTAACACTAATCTGGAGCCATTTTTTTCCGATTTAGAGTCATCAGAGAGCCATTACCACATAGGTCACCATTTCTGACGGCCGTCAGAATGTGTGACCCACCGAAATAATAAAAATATTTTTTAAGAATGTTTATTTTCCCGTAACTGCTTCCCAAAGATATTCAAACTTCGAAAGATGGTAGGGGGTAGTTATTTCAACAATTTAACACTCATCTGGAGAAATGTTTTACGATTTAGAGTCATCATAGAGCCATCACAACATAGGTCACCATTTCTGACGGCCGTCAGAATGTGTGACCCACCAAAAATTAAAACGATTTTGTAAGAATGTGTGTTCCCACCGTAACTAATTCCCAAATGTATTAATACTTCGAAACATGGTTTGGGGTAGTTATTTAATCAATTTAACACTAATCTGGAGCCATTTTTTTCCGATTTAGAGTCATCATAGAGCCATTACAACATAGGTCACCATCTCTGACGGCTGTCAGAATGTGTGACCCACCAAAAAAATTAATCGATTTTGTATGAATGTGTGTTCCCTCCGTAACTGCTTCCCAAAGATATTCAAACTTCGAAAGATGGTATGGGGTAGTTATTTCAACAATTTAACACTCATCTGGAGAAATGTTTTACGATTTAGAGTCATCATAGAGCCATTACCACATAGGTCACCATTTCTGACGGCTGTCAGAATGTGTGACCCACCCAAAAATTAAAACGATTTTGTAAGAATGTGTGTTCCCACCGTAACTAATTCCCAAATGTATTAATACTTCGAAAGATGGTTTGGGGTGGTTATTTAATCAATTCAACACTAATCTGGAGCCATTTTTTACGATTTAGAGTCATCATAGAGCCATTACCACATAGGTCACCATTTCTGACGGCCGTCAGAATGTGTGACCCACCAAAAATTAAAACGATTTTGTTAGAATGTGTGTTCCCACCGTAACAAATTCCAAAATGTATTAATACTTCGAAAGATGGTTTGGGGTAGTTATTTAATCAATTTAACACTAATCTGGAGCCATTTTTTTCCGATTTAGAGTCATCAGAGAGCCATTACAACATAGGTCACCATTTCTGACGGCTGTCAGAATGTGTGACCCATCAAAAAAATAAATCGATTTTGGAAGAATGTGTGTTCCCTCCGTAACTGCTTCCCAAAGATATTCAAACTTCGAAAGATGGTATGGGGTAGTTATTTCAACAATTTAACACTCATCTGGAGAAATGTTTTACGATTTAGAGTCATCATAGAGCCATCACAACATAGGTCACCATTTCTGACGGCCGTCAGAATGTGTGACCCACCAAAAATTAAAACGATTTTGTAAGAATGTGTGTTCCCACCGTAACTAATTCCCAAATGTATTAATACTTCGAAACATGGTTTGGGGTTGTTATTTCAACACTTTAACACTCATCTGGAGACATGTTTTCCGATTTAAAATCATCATAGAGCCATTACAACATAGGTCACCATTTCTGACGGCTGTCAGAATGTGTGACCCACCAAAAAAATTAATCGATTTTGTAAGAATGTGTGTTCCCTCCGTAACTGCTTCCCAAAGATATTCAAACTTCGAAAGATGGTATGGGGTAGTTTTTTCAAGAATTTAACACTCATCTGGAGCCATGTTTTCCGATTTAGAGTCATCATAGCGTAATTGAAGTGGTTTTACAAGTTCCGTCATAGGTATGCAGGCAACCGTCCGCTCCCACCGGGAGTCGAACTCATCACCTCTGACTTCCCAAGCTCCACCACTAACTACTAAGCCAACGAAAAACCTAGTCACCCGCTGACACGGGTGAGCTATTACATACTTGAGGAGTGAGTTTCAACACACCGGTTACATTAGCACCATTATCAAATAGGTCACCATTTCTGACGGCCGTCAGAATGTGTGACCCACCGAAAAAATAAAAATATTTTTTAAGAATGTTTATTTTCCCGTAACTGCTTCCCAAAGATATTCAAACTTCGAAAGATGGTAGGGGGTAGTTATTTCAACAATTTAACACTCATCTGGAGAAATGTTTTACGATTTAGAGTCATCATAGAGCCATTACCACATAGGTCACCATTTCTGACGGCTGTCAGAATGTGTGACCCACCCAAAAATTAAAACGATTTTGTAAGAATGTGTGTTCCCACCGTAACTAATTCCCAAATGTATTAATACGTCGAAAGATGGTTTGGGGTAGTTATTTAATCAATTTAACACTAATCTGGAGCCATTTTTTCAGATTTAGAGTCATCATAGAGCCATTACATCATAAGTCACCATTTCTGACGGCTGTCAGAATGTGTGACCCACCCAAAAAATAAAACGATTTTGCAAGAGTTTATGTTCCCTCCGTAACTGCTTCCCAAAGATATTCAAACTTCGAAAGATGGTATGGGGTAGTTATTTCAACAATTTAACACTCATCTGGAGAAATGTTTTACGATTTAGAGTCATCATAGAGCCATTACCACATAGGTCACCATTTCTGACGGCCGTCAGAATGTGTGACCCACCCAAAAAATAAAACGATTTTGCAAGAGTTTATGTTCCCTCCGTAACTGCTTCCCAAAGATATTCAAACTTCGAAAGATGGTATGGGGTAGTTATTTCAACAATTTAACACTCATCTGGAGAAATGTTTTACGATTTAGAGTCATCATAGAGCCATTACCACATAGGTCACCATTTCTGACGGCTGTCAGAATGTGTGACCCACCCAAAAATTAAAACGATTTTGTAAGAATGTGTGTTCCCACCGTAACTTATTCCCAAATGTATTAATACTTCGAAAGATGGTTTGGGGTAGTTATTTAATCAATTTAACACTAATCTGGAGCCATTTTTTCCGATTTAGAGTCATCAGAGAGCCATTACCACATAGGTCACCATTTCTGACGGCCGTCAGAATGTGTGACCCACCAAAAATTAAAACGATTTTGTAAGAATGTGTGTTCCCACCGTAACTAATTCCCAAATGTATTAATACTTCGAAAGATGGTTTGGGGTAGTTATTTAATCAATTTAACACTAATCTGGAGCCATTTTTTCCGATTTAGAGTCATCAGAGAGCCATTACCACATAGGTCACCATTTCTGACGGCCGTCAGAATGTGTGACCCACCCAAAAAATAAAACGATTTTGCAAGAGTTTATGTTCCCTCCGTAACTGCTTCCCAAAGATATTCAAACTTCGAAAGATGGTATGGGGTAGTTATTTCAACAATTTAACACTCATCTGGAGAAATGTTTTACGATTTAGAGTCATCATAGAGCTATTACCACATAGGTCACCATTTCTGACGGCTGTCAGAATGTGTGACCCACCCAAAAATTAAAACGATTTTGTAAGAATGTGTGTTCCCACCGTAACTAATTCCCAAATGTATTAATACTTCGAAAGATGGTTTGGGGTAGTTATTTAATCAATTTAACACTAATCTGGAGCCATTTTTTCAGATTTAGAGTCATCATAGAGCCATTACAACATAGGTCACCATTTTTGACGGCCGTCAGAATGTGTGACCCACCAAAAAAATAAATCGATTTTGTAAGAATGTGTGTTCCCTCCGTAACTGCTTCCCAAAGATATTCAAACTTCGAAAGATGGTATGGGGTAGTTATTTCAACAATTTAACACTCATCTGGAGAAATGTTTTACGATTTAGAGTCATCATAGAGCCATTACAACATAGGTCACCATTTCTGACGGCCGTCAGAATGTGTGACCCACCGAAAAAATAAAAATATTTTTTAAGAATGTTTATTTTCCCGTAACTGCTTCCCAAAGATATTCAAACTTCGAAAGATGGTAGGGGGTAGTTATTTCAACAATTTAACACTCATCTGGAGAAATGTTTTACGATTTAGAGTCATCATAGAGCCATTACCACATAGGTCACCATTTCTGACGGCCGTCAGAATGTGTGACCCACCAAAAATTAAAACGATTTTGTAAGAATGTGTGTTCCCACCGTAACTAATTCCAAAATGTATTAATACTTCGAAAGATGGTTTGGGGTAGTTATTTAATCAATTTAACACTAATCTGGAGCCATTTTTTCCGATTTAGAGTCATCAGAGAGCCATTACCACATAGGTCACCATTTCTGACGGCCGTCAGAATGTGTGACCCACCAAAAATTAAAACGATTTTGTAAGAATGTGTGTTCCCACCGTAACAAATTCCAAAATGTATTAATACTTCGAAAGATGGTTTGGGGTAGTTATTTAATCAATTTAACACTAATCTGGAGCCATTTTTTTCCGATTTAGAGTCATCATAGAGCCATTACAACATAGGTCACCATTTCTGACGGCTGTCAGAATGTGTGACCTACCAAAAAAATAAATCGATTTTGTAAGAATGTGTGTTCCCTCCGTAACTGCTTCCCAAAGATATTCAAACTTCGAAAGATGGTATGGGGTAGTTATTTCAACAATTTAACACTCATCTGGAGAAATGTTTTACGATTTAGAGTCATCATAGAGCCATTACCACATAGGTCACCATTTCTGACGGCCGTCAGAATGTGTGACCCACCAAAAATTAAAACGATTTTGTAAGAATGTGTGTTCCCACCGTAACTAATTCAAAAATGTATTAATACTTCGAAAGATGGTTTGGGGTAGTTATTTAATCAATTTAACACTAATCTGGAGCCATTTTTTTCCGATTTAGAGTCTTCATAGAGCCATTACCACATAGGTCACCATTTCTGACGGCCGTCAGAATGTGTGACCCACCAAAAATTAAAACGATTTTGTAAGAATCTGTGTTCCCACCGTAACAAATTCCAAAATGTATTAATACTTCGAAAGATGGTTTGGGGTAGTTATTTAATCAATTTAACACTAATCTGGAGCCATTTTTTCCGATTTAGAGTCATCATAGAGCCATTACAACATAGGTCACCATTTCTGACGGCCGTCAGAATGTGTGACCCACCAAAAATTAAAACGATTTTGTAAGAATGTGTGTTCCCACCGTAACTAATTCCAAAATGTATTAATACTTCGAAAGATGGTTTGGGGTAGTTATTTAATCAATTTAACACTAATCTGGAGCCATTTTTTCCGATTTAGAGTCATCAGAGAGCCATTACCACATAGGTCACCATTTCTGACGGCCGTCAGAATGTGTGACCCACCCAAAAAATAAAACGATTTTGCAAGAGTTTATGTTCCCTCCGTAACTGCTTCCCAAAGATATTCAAACTTCGAAAGATGGTATGGGGTAGTTATTTCAACAATTTAACACTCATCTGGAGAAATGTTTTACGATTTAGAGTCATCATAGAGCTATTACCACATAGGTCACCATTTCTGACGGCTGTCAGAATGTTTGACCCACCCAAAAATTAAAATGATTTTGTAAGAATGTGTGTTCCCACCGTAACTAATTCCCAAATGTATTAATACTTCGAAAGATGGTTTGGGGTAGTTATTTAATCAATTTAACACTAATCTGGAGCCATTTTTTCAGATTTAGAGTCATCATAGAGCCATTACAACATAGGTCACCATCTCTGACGGCTGTCAGAATGTGTGACCCACCAAAAAAATTAATCGATTTTGTATGAATGTGTGTTCCCTCCGTAACTGCTTCCCAAAGATATTCAAACTTCGAAAGATGGTATGGGGTAGTTATTTCAACAATTTAACACTCATCTGGAGAAATGTTTTACGATTTAGAGTCATCATAGAGCCATTACCACATAGGTCACCATTTCTGACGGCTGTCAGAATGTGTGACCCACCCAAAAATTAAAACGATTTTGTAAGAATGTGTGTTCCCACCGTAACTAATTCCCAAATGTATTAATACTTCGAAAGATGGTTTGGGGTGGTTATTTAATCAATTCAACACTAATCTGGAGCCATTTTTTACGATTTAGAGTCATCATAGAGCCATTACCACATAGGTCACCATTTCTGACGGCCGTCAGAATGTGTGACCCACCAAAAATTAAAACGATTTTGTAAGAATGTGTGTTCCCACCGTAACTAATTCCCAAATGTATTAATACTTCGAAACATGGTTTGGGGTTGTTATTTCAACACTTTAACACTCATCTGGAGACATGTTTTCCGATTTAAAATCATCATAGAGCCATTACAACATAGGTCACCATTTCTGACGGCTGTCAGAATGTGTGACCCACCAAAAAAATTAATCGATTTTGTAAGAATGTGTGTTCCCTCCGTAACTGCTTCCCAAAGATATTCAAACTTCGAAAGATGGTATGGGGTAGTTTTTTCAAGAATTTAACACTCATCTGGAGCCATGTTTTCCGATTTAGAGTCATCATAGCGTAATTGAAGTGGTTTTACAAGTTCCGTCATAGGTATGCAGGCAACCGTCCGCTCCCACCGGGAGTCGAACTCATCACCTCTGACTTCCCAAGCTCCACCACTAACTACTAAGCCAACGAAAAACCTAGTCACCCGCTGACACGGGTGAGCTATTACATACTTGAGGAGTGAGTTTCAACACACCGGTTACATTAGCACCATTATCAAATAGGTCACCATTTCTGACGGCCGTCAGAATGTGTGACCCACCGAAAAAATAAAAATATTTTTTAAGAATGTTTATTTTCCCGTAACTGCTTCCCAAAGATATTCAAACTTCGAAAGATGGTAGGGGGTAGTTATTTCAACAATTTAACACTCATCTGGAGAAATGTTTTACGATTTAGAGTCATCATAGAGCCATTACCACATAGGTCACCATTTCTGACGGCTGTCAGAATGTGTGACCCACCCAAAAATTAAAACGATTTTGTAAGAATGTGTGTTCCCACCGTAACTAATTCCCAAATGTATTAATACGTCGAAAGATGGTTTGGGGTAGTTATTTAATCAATTTAACACTAATCTGGAGCCATTTTTTCAGATTTAGAGTCATCATAGAGCCATTACATCATAAGTCACCATTTCTGACGGCTGTCAGAATGTGTGACCCACCCAAAAAATAAAACGATTTTGCAAGAGTTTATGTTCCCTCCGTAACTGCTTCCCAAAGATATTCAAACTTCGAAAGATGGTATGGGGTAGTTATTTCAACAATTTAACACTCATCTGGAGAAATGTTTTACGATTTAGAGTCATCATAGAGCCATTACCACATAGGTCACCATTTCTGACGGCCGTCAGAATGTGTGACCCACCCAAAAAATAAAACGATTTTGCAAGAGTTTATGTTCCCTCCGTAACTGCTTCCCAAAGATATTCAAACTTCGAAAGATGGTATGGGGTAGTTATTTCAACAATTTAACACTCATCTGGAGAAATGTTTTACGATTTAGAGTCATCATAGAGCCATTACCACATAGGTCACCATTTCTGACGGCTGTCAGAATGTGTGACCCACCCAAAAATTAAAACGATTTTGTAAGAATGTGTGTTCCCACCGTAACTTATTCCCAAATGTATTAATACTTCGAAAGATGGTTTGGGGTAGTTATTTAATCAATTTAACACTAATCTGGAGCCATTTTTTCCGATTTAGAGTCATCAGAGAGCCATTACCACATAGGTCACCATTTCTGACGGCCGTCAGAATGTGTGACCCACCAAAAATTAAAACGATTTTGTAAGAATGTGTGTTCCCACCGTAACTAATTCCCAAATGTATTAATACTTCGAAAGATGGTTTGGGGTAGTTATTTAATCAATTTAACACTAATCTGGAGCCATTTTTTCCGATTTAGAGTCATCAGAGAGCCATTACCACATAGGTCACCATTTCTGACGGCCGTCAGAATGTGTGACCCACCCAAAAAATAAAACGATTTTGCAAGAGTTTATGTTCCCTCCGTAACTGCTTCCCAAAGATATTCAAACTTCGAAAGATGGTATGGGGTAGTTATTTCAACAATTTAACACTCATCTGGAGAAATGTTTTACGATTTAGAGTCATCATAGAGCTATTACCACATAGGTCACCATTTCTGACGGCTGTCAGAATGTGTGACCCACCCAAAAATTAAAACGATTTTGTAAGAATGTGTGTTCCCACCGTAACTAATTCCCAAATGTATTAATACTTCGAAAGATGGTTTGGGGTAGTTATTTAATCAATTTAACACTAATCTGGAGCCATTTTTTCAGATTTAGAGTCATCATAGAGCCATTACAACATAGGTCACCATTTTTGACGGCCGTCAGAATGTGTGACCCACCAAAAAAATAAATCGATTTTGTAAGAATGTGTGTTCCCTCCGTAACTGCTTCCCAAAGATATTCAAACTTCGAAAGATGGTATGGGGTAGTTATTTCAACAATTTAACACTCATCTGGAGAAATGTTTTACGATTTAGAGTCATCATAGAGCCATTACAACATAGGTCACCATTTCTGACGGCCGTCAGAATGTGTGACCCACCGAAAAAATAAAAATATTTTTTAAGAATGTTTATTTTCCCGTAACTGCTTCCCAAAGATATTCAAACTTCGAAAGATGGTAGGGGGTAGTTATTTCAACAATTTAACACTCATCTGGAGAAATGTTTTACGATTTAGAGTCATCATAGAGCCATTACCACATAGGTCACCATTTCTGACGGCCGTCAGAATGTGTGACCCACCAAAAATTAAAACGATTTTGTAAGAATGTGTGTTCCCACCGTAACTAATTCCAAAATGTATTAATACTTCGAAAGTTGGTTTGGGGTAGTTATTTAATCAATTTAACACTAATCTGGAGCCATTTTTTCCGATTTAGAGTCATCAGAGAGCCATTACCACATAGGTCACCATTTCTGACGGCCGTCAGAATGTGTGACCCACCAAAAATTAAAACGATTTTGTAAGAATGTGTGTTCCCACCGTAACAAATTCCAAAATGTATTAATACTTCGAAAGATGGTTTGGGGTAGTTATTTAATCAATTTAACACTAATCTGGAGCCATTTTTTTCCGATTTAGAGTCATCATAGAGCCATTACAACATAGGTCACCATTTCTGACGGCTGTCAGAATGTGTGACCTACCAAAAAAATAAATCGATTTTGTAAGAATGTGTGTTCCCTCCGTAACTGCTTCCCAAAGATATTCAAACTTCGAAAGATGGTATGGGGTAGTTATTTCAACAATTTAACACTCATCTGGAGAAATGTTTTACGATTTAGAGTCATCATAGAGCCATTACCACATAGGTCACCATTTCTGACGGCCGTCAGAATGTGTGACCCACCAAAAATTAAAACGATTTTGTAAGAATGTGTGTTCCCACCGTAACTAATTCAAAAATGTATTAATACTTCGAAAGATGGTTTGGGGTAGTTATTTAATCAATTTAACACTAATCTGGAGCCATTTTTTTCCGATTTAGAGTCTTCATAGAGCCATTACCACATAGGTCACCATTTCTGACGGCCGTCAGAATGTGTGACCCACCAAAAATTAAAACGATTTTGTAAGAATCTGTGTTCCCACCGTAACAAATTCCAAAATGTATTAATACTTCGAAAGATGGTTTGGGGTAGTTATTTAATCAATTTAACACTAATCTGGAGCCATTTTTTCCGATTTAGAGTCATCATAGAGCCATTACAACATAGGTCACCATTTCTGACGGCCGTCAGAATGTGTGACCCACCAAAAATTAAAACGATTTTGTAAGAATGTGTGTTCCCACCGTAACTAATTCCAAAATGTATTAATACTTCGAAAGATGGTTTGGGGTAGTTATTTAATCAATTTAACACTAATCTGGAGCCATTTTTTCCGATTTAGAGTCATCAGAGAGCCATTACCACATAGGTCACCATTTCTGACGGCCGTCAGAATGTGTGACCCACCCAAAAAATAAAACGATTTTGCAAGAGTTTATGTTCCCTCCGTAACTGCTTCCCAAAGATATTCAAACTTCGAAAGATGGTATGGGGTAGTTATTTCAACAATTTAACACTCATCTGGAGAAATGTTTTACGATTTAGAGTCATCATAGAGCCATTACCACATAGGTCACCATTTCTGACGGCTGTCAGAATGTGTGACCCACCCAAAAAAAAAAAAGATTTTGTAAGAATGTGTGTTCCCACCGTAACTAATTCCCAAATGTATTAATACTTCGAAAGATGGTTTGGGGTAGTTATTTAATCAATTTAACACTAATATGGAGCCATTTTCTTCCGATTTAGAGTCATCATAGAGCCATTACCACATAGGTCACCATTTCTGACGGCCGTCAGAATGTGTGACCCACCAAAAAATAAAACGATTTTGCAAGAGTTTATGTTCCCTCCGTAACTGCTTCCCAAAGATATTCAAACTTCGAAAGATGGTATGGGGTAGTTATTTCAACAATTTAACACTCATCTGGAGAAATGTTTTACGATTTAGAGTCATCATAGAGCTATTACCACATAGGTCACCATTTCTGACGGCTGTCAGAATGTTTGACCCACCCAAAAATTAAAATGATTTTGTAAGAATGTGTGTTCCCACCGTAACTAATTCCCAAATGTATTAATACTTCGAAAGATGGTTTGGGGTAGTTATTTAATCAATTTAACACTAATCTGGAGCCATTTTTTCAGATTTAGAGTCATCATAGAGCCATTACAACATAGGTCACCATCTCTGACGGCTGTCAGAATGTGTGACCCACCAAAAAAATTAATCGATTTTGTATGAATGTGTGTTCCCTCCGTAACTGCTTCCCAAAGATATTCAAACTTCGAAAGATGGTATGGGGTAGTTATTTCAACAATTTAACACTCATCTGGAGAAATGTTTTACGATTTAGAGTCATCATAGAGCCATTACCACATAGGTCACCATTTCTGACGGCTGTCAGAATGTGTGACCCACCCAAAAATTAAAACGATTTTGTAAGAATGTGTGTTCCCACCGTAACTAATTCCCAAATGTATTAATACTTCGAAAGATGGTTTGGGGTGGTTATTTAATCAATTCAACACTAATCTGGAGCCATTTTTTACGATTTAGAGTCATCATAGAGCCATTACCACATAGGTCACCATTTCTGACGGCCGTCAGAATGTGTGACCCACCAAAAATTAAAACGATTTTGTTAGAATGTGTGTTCCCACCGTAACAAATTCCAAAATGTATTAATACTTCGAAAGATGGTTTGGGGTAGTTATTTAATCAATTTAACACTAATCTGGAGCCATTTTTTTCCGATTTAGAGTCATCAGAGAGCCATTACAACATAGGTCACCATTTCTGACGGCTGTCAGAATGTGTGACCCATCAAAAAAATAAATCGATTTTGGAAGAATGTGTGTTCCCTCCGTAACTGCTTCCCAAAGATATTCAAACTTCGAAAGATGGTATGGGGTAGTTATTTCAACAATTTAACACTCATCTGGAGAAATGTTTTACGATTTAGAGTCATCATAGAGCCATCACAACATAGGTCACCATTTCTGACGGCCGTCAGAATGTGTGACCCACCAAAAATTAAAACGATTTTGTAAGAATGTGTGTTCCCACCGTAACTAATTCCCAAATGTATTAATACTTCGAAACATGGTTTGGGGTTGTTATTTCAACACTTTAACACTCATCTGGAGACATGTTTTCCGATTTAAAATCATCATAGAGCCATTACAACATAGGTCACCATTTCTGACGGCTGTCAGAATGTGTGACCCACCAAAAAAATTAATCGATTTTGTAAGAATGTGTGTTCCCTCCGTAACTGCTTCCCAAAGATATTCAAACTTCGAAAGATGGTATGGGGTAGTTTTTTCAAGAATTTAACACTCATCTGGAGCCATGTTTTCCGATTTAGAGTCATCATAGCGTAATTGAAGTGGTTTTACAAGTTCCGTCATAGGTATGCAGGCAACCGTCCGCTCCCACCGGGAGTCGAACTCATCACCTCTGACTTCCCAAGCTCCACCACTAACTACTAAGCCAACGAAAAACCTAGTCACCCGCTGACACGGGTGAGCTATTACATACTTGAGGAGTGAGTTTCAACACACCGGTTACATTAGCACCATTATCAAATAGGTCACCATTTCTGACGGCCGTCAGAATGTGTGACCCACCGAAAAAATAAAAATATTTTTTAAGAATGTTTATTTTCCCGTAACTGCTTCCCAAAGATATTCAAACTTCGAAAGATGGTAGGGGGTAGTTATTTCAACAATTTAACACTCATCTGGAGAAATGTTTTACGATTTAGAGTCATCATAGAGCCATTACCACATAGGTCACCATTTCTGACGGCTGTCAGAATGTGTGACCCACCAAAAAAATTAATCGATTTTGTAAGAATGTGTGTTCCCTCCGTAACTGCTTCCCAAAGATATTCAAACTTCGAAAGATGGTATGGGGTAGTTTTTTCAAGAATTTAACACTCATCTGGAGCCATGTTTTCCGATTTAGAGTCATCATAGCGTAATTGAAGTGGTTTTACAAGTTCCGTCATAGGTATGCAGGCAACCGTCCGCTCCCACCGGGAGTCGAACTCATCACCTCTGACTTCCCAAGCTCCACCACTAACTACTAAGCCAACGAAAAACCTAGTCACCCGCTGACACGGGTGAGCTATTACATACTTGAGGAGTGAGTTTCAACACACCGGTTACATTAGCACCATTATCAAATAGGTCACCATTTCTGACGGCCGTCAGAATGTGTGACCCACCGAAAAAATAAAAATATTTTTTAAGAATGTTTATTTTCCCGTAACTGCTTCCCAAAGATATTCAAACTTCGAAAGATGGTAGGGGGTAGTTATTTCAACAATTTAACACTCATCTGGAGAAATGTTTTACGATTTAGAGTCATCATAGAGCCATTACCACATAGGTCACCATTTCTGACGGCTGTCAGAATGTGTGACCCACCCAAAAATTAAAACGATTTTGTAAGAATGTGTGTTCCCACCGTAACTAATTCCCAAATGTATTAATACGTCGAAAGATGGTTTGGGGTAGTTATTTAATCAATTTAACACTAATCTGGAGCCATTTTTTCAGATTTAGAGTCATCATAGAGCCATTACATCATAAGTCACCATTTCTGACGGCTGTCAGAATGTGTGACCCACCCAAAAAATAAAACGATTTTGCAAGAGTTTATGTTCCCTCCGTAACTGCTTCCCAAAGATATTCAAACTTCGAAAGATGGTATGGGGTAGTTATTTCAACAATTTAACACTCATCTGGAGAAATGTTTTACGATTTAGAGTCATCATAGAGCCATTACCACATAGGTCACCATTTCTGACGGCCGTCAGAATGTGTGACCCACCCAAAAAATAAAACGATTTTGCAAGAGTTTATGTTCCCTCCGTAACTGCTTCCCAAAGATATTCAAACTTCGAAAGATGGTATGGGGTAGTTATTTCAACAATTTAACACTCATCTGGAGAAATGTTTTACGATTTAGAGTCATCATAGAGCCATTACCACATAGGTCACCATTTCTGACGGCTGTCAGAATGTGTGACCCACCCAAAAATTAAAACGATTTTGTAAGAATGTGTGTTCCCACCGTAACTTATTCCCAAATGTATTAATACTTCGAAAGATGGTTTGGGGTAGTTATTTAATCAATTTAACACTAATCTGGAGCCATTTTTTCCGATTTAGAGTCATCAGAGAGCCATTACCACATAGGTCACCATTTCTGACGGCCGTCAGAATGTGTGACCCACCAAAAATTAAAACGATTTTGTAAGAATGTGTGTTCCCACCGTAACTAATTCCCAAATGTATTAATACTTCGAAAGATGGTTTGGGGTAGTTATTTAATCAATTTAACACTAATCTGGAGCCATTTTTTCCGATTTAGAGTCATCAGAGAGCCATTACCACATAGGTCACCATTTCTGACGGCCGTCAGAATGTGTGACCCACCCAAAAAATAAAACGATTTTGCAAGAGTTTATGTTCCCTCCGTAACTGCTTCCCAAAGATATTCAAACTTCGAAAGATGGTATGGGGTAGTTATTTCAACAATTTAACACTCATCTGGAGAAATGTTTTACGATTTAGAGTCATCATAGAGCTATTACCACATAGGTCACCATTTCTGACGGCTGTCAGAATGTGTGACCCACCCAAAAATTAAAACGATTTTGTAAGAATGTGTGTTCCCACCGTAACTAATTCCCAAATGTATTAATACTTCGAAAGATGGTTTGGGGTAGTTATTTAATCAATTTAACACTAATCTGGAGCCATTTTTTCAGATTTAGAGTCATCATAGAGCCATTACAACATAGGTCACCATTTTTGACGGCCGTTAGAATGTTTGACCCACCAAAAAAATAAATCGATTTTGTAAGAATGTGTGTTCCCTCCGTAACTGCTTCCCAAAGATATTCAAACTTCGAAAGATGGTATGGGGTAGTTATTTCAACAATTTAACACTCATCTGGAGAAATGTTTTACGATTTAGAGTCATCATAGAGCCATTACAACATAGGTCACCATTTCTGACGGCCGTCAGAATGTGTGACCCACCGAAAAAATAAAAATATTTTTTAAGAATGTTTATTTTCCCGTAACTGCTTCCCAAAGATATTCAAACTTCGAAAGATGGTAGGGGGTAGTTATTTCAACAATTTAACACTCATCTGGAGAAATGTTTTACGATTTAGAGTCATCATAGAGCCATTACCACATAGGTCACCATTTCTGACGGCCGTCAGAATGTGTGACCCACCAAAAATTAAAACGATTTTGTAAGAATGTGTGTTCCCACCGTAACTAATTCCAAAATGTATTAATACTTCGAAAGATGGTTTGGGGTAGTTATTTAATCAATTTAACACTAATCTGGAGCCATTTTTTCCGATTTAGAGTCATCAGAGAGCCATTACCACATAGGTCACCATTTCTGACGGCCGTCAGAATGTGTGACCCACCAAAAATTAAAACGATTTTGTAAGAATGTGTGTTCCCACCGTAACAAATTCCAAAATGTATTAATACTTCGAAAGATGGTTTGGGGTAGTTATTTAATCAATTTAACACTAATCTGGAGCCATTTTTTTCCGATTTAGAGTCATCATAGAGCCATTACAACATAGGTCACCATTTCTGACGGCTGTCAGAATGTGTGACCTACCAAAAAAATAAATCGATTTTGTAAGAATGTGTGTTCCCTCCGTAACTGCTTCCCAAAGATATTCAAACTTCGAAAGATGGTATGGGGTAGTTATTTCAACAATTTAACACTCATCTGGAGAAATGTTTTACGATTTAGAGTCATCATAGAGCCATTACCACATAGGTCACCATTTCTGACGGCCGTCAGAATGTGTGACCCACCAAAAATTAAAACGATTTTGTAAGAATGTGTGTTCCCACCGTAACTAATTCAAAAATGTATTAATACTTCGAAAGATGGTTTGGGGTAGTTATTTAATCAATTTAACACTAATCTGGAGCCATTTTTTTCCGATTTAGAGTCTTCATAGAGCCATTACCACATAGGTCACCATTTCTGACGGCCGTCAGAATGTGTGACCCACCAAAAATTAAAACGATTTTGTAAGAATCTGTGTTCCCACCGTAACAAATTCCAAAATGTATTAATACTTCGAAAGATGGTTTGGGGTAGTTATTTAATCAATTTAACACTAATCTGGAGCCATTTTTTCCGATTTAGAGTCATCATAGAGCCATTACAACATAGGTCACCATTTCTGACGGCCGTCAGAATGTGTGACCCACCAAAAATTAAAACGATTTTGTAAGAATGTGTGTTCCCACCGTAACTAATTCCAAAATGTATTAATACTTCGAAAGATGGTTTGGGGTAGTTATTTAATCAATTTAACACTAATCTGGAGCCATTTTTTCCGATTTAGAGTCATCAGAGAGCCATTACCACATAGGTCACCATTTCTGACGGCCGTCAGAATGTGTGACCCACCCAAAAAATAAAACGATTTTGCAAGAGTTTATGTTCCCTCCGTAACTGCTTCCCAAAGATATTCAAACTTCGAAAGATGGTATGGGGTAGTTATTTCAACAATTTAACACTCATCTGGAGAAATGTTTTACGATTTAGAGTCATCATAGAGCCATTACCACATAGGTCACCATTTCTGACGGCTGTCAGAATGTGTGACCCACCCAAAAAAAAAAAGATTTTGTAAGAATGTGTGTTCCCACCGTAACTAATTCCCAAATGTATTAATACTTCGAAAGATGGTTTGGGGTAGTTATTTAATCAATTTAACACTAATATGGAGCCATTTTCTTCCGATTTAGAGTCATCATAGAGCCATTACCACATAGGTCACCATTTCTGACGGCCGTCAGAATGTGTGACCCACCAAAAAATAAAACGATTTTGCAAGAGTTTATGTTCCCTCCGTAACTGCTTCCCAAAGATATTCAAACTTCGAAAGATGGTATGGGGTAGTTATTTCAACAATTTAACACTCATCTGGAGAAATGTTTTACGATTTAGAGTCATCATAGAGCTATTACCACATAGGTCACCATTTCTGACGGCTGTCAGAATGTTTGACCCACCCAAATATTAAAATGATTTTGTAAGAATGTGTGTTCCCACCGTAACTAATTCCCAAATGTATTAATACTTCGAAAGATGGTTTGGGGTAGTTATTTAATCAATTTAACACTAATCTGGAGCCATTTTTTCAGATTTAGAGTCATCATAGAGCCATTACAACATAGGGCACCATTTCTGACGGCTGTCAGAATGTGTGACCCACCAAAAAAATAAATCGATTTTGTAAGAATGTGTGTTCCCTCCGTAACTGCTTCCCAAAGATATTCCAGCTTCGAAAGATGGTATGGGGTAGTTATTTCAACAATTTAACACTAATCTGGAGAAATGTTTTACGATTTAGAGTCATCATAGAGCCATTACAACATAGGTCACCATTTCTGACGGCCGTCAGAATGTGTGACCCACCGAAAAAATAAAAATATTTTTTAAGAATGTTTATTTTCCCGTAACTGCTTCCCAAAGATATTCAAACTTCGAAAGATGGTAGGGGGTAGTTATTTCAACAATTTAACACTCATCTGGAGAAATTTTTTACGATTTAGAGTCATCATAGAGCCATTACCACATAGGTCACCATTTTTGACGGCCGTCAGAATGTGTGACCCACCAAAAATTAAAACGATTTTGTAAGAATGTGTGTTCCCACCGTAACTAATTCCAAAATGTATTAATACTTCGAAAGATGGTTTGGGGTAGTTATTTAATCAATTTAACACTAATCTGGAGCCATTTTTTCCGATTTAGAGTCATCAGAGAGCCATTACCACATAGGTCACCATTTCTGACGGCCGTCAGAATGTGTGACCCACCAAAAATTAAAACGATTTTGTAAGAATGTGTGTTCCCACCGTAACAAATTCCAAAATGTATTAATACTTCGAAAGATGGTTTGGGGTAGTTATTTAATCAATTTAACACTAATCTGGAGCCATTTTTTCCGATTTAGAGTCATCATAGAGCCATTACAACATAGGTCACCATTTCTGACGGCTGTCAGAATGTGTGACCTACCAAAAAAATAAATCGATTTTGTAAGAATGTGTGTTCCCTCCGTAACTGCTTCCCAAAGATATTCAAACTTCGAAAGATGGTATGGGGTAGTTATTTCAACAATTTAACACTCATCTGGAGAAATGTTTTACGATTTAGAGTCATCATAGAGCCATTACCACATAGGTCACCATTTCTGACGGCCGTCAGAATGTGTGACCCACCAAAAATTAAAACGATTTTGTAAGAATGTGTGTTCCCACCGTAACTAATTCCCAAATTTATTAATACTTCGAAAGATGGTTTGGGGTAGTTATTTAATCAATTTAACACTAATCTGGAGCCATTTTTTTCCGATTTAGAGTCATCATAGAGCCATTACCACATAGGTCACCATTTCTGACGGCTGTCAGAATGTGTGACTCACCAAAAAAATAAATCGATTTTGTAAGAATGTGTGTTCCCTCCGTAACTGCTTCCCAAAGATATTCAAACTTCGAAAGATGGTATGGGGTAGTTATTTCAACAATTTAACACTCATCTGGAGAAATGTTTTACGATTTAGAGTCATCATAGAGCCATTACAACATAGGTCACCATTTCTGACGGGCGTCAGAATGTGTGACCCACCGAAAAAATAAAAATATTTTTTAAGAATGTTTATTTTTCCGTGACTGCTTCCCAAAGATATTCAAACTTTGAAAGATGGTAGGGGGTAGTTATTTCAACAATTTAACACTCATCTGGAGAAATGTTTTACGATTTAGAGTCATCAGAGAGCCATTACCACATAGGTCACCATTTCTGACGGCCGTCAGAATGTGTGACCCACCAAAAATTAAAACGATTTTGTAAGAATGTGTGTTCCCACCGTAACTAATTCCAAAATGTATTAATACTTCGAAAGATGGTTTGGGGTAGTTATTTAATCAATTTAACACTAATCTGGAGCCATTTTTTCCGATTTAGAGTCATCAGAGAGCCATTACCACATAGGTCACCATTTCTGACGGCCGTCAGAATGTGTGACCCACCAAAAATTAAAACGATTTTGTAAGAATGTGTGTTCCCACCGTAACAAATTCCAAAATGTATTAATACTTCGAAAGATGGTTTGGGGTAGTTATTTAATCAATTTAACACTAATCTGGAGCCATTTTTTTCCGATTTAGAGTCATCATAGAGCCATTACAACATAGGTCACCATTTCTGACGGCTGTCAGAATGTGTGACCTACCAAAAAAATAAATCGATTTTGTAAGAATGTGTGTTCCCTCCGTAACTGCTTCCCAAAGATATTCAAACTTCGAAAGATGGTATGGGGTAGTTATTTCAACAATTTAACACTCATCTGGAGAAATGTTTTACGATTTAGAGTCATCATAGAGCCATTACCACATAGGTCACCATTTCTGACGGCCGTCAGAATGTGTGACCCACCAAAAATTAAAACGATTTTGTAAGAATGTGTGTTCCCACCGTAACTAATTCAAAAATGTATTAATACTTCGAAAGATGGTTTGGGGTAGTTATTTAATCAATTTAACACTAATCTGGAGCCATTTTTTCCGATTTAGAGTCATCAGAGAGCCATTACCACATAGGTCACCATTTCTGACGGCCGTCAGAATGTGTGACCCACCCAAAAAATAAAACGATTTTGCAAGAGTTTATGTTCCCACCGTAACAAATTCCAAAATGTATTAATACTTCGAAAGATGGTTTGGGGTAGTTATTTAATCAATTTAACACTCATCTGGAGCCATTTTTTCAGATTTAGAGTCATCATAGAGCCATTACAACATAGGTCACCATTTCTGACGGCTGTCAGAATGTGTGACTCACCAAAAAAATAAATCGATTTTGTAAGAATGTGTGTTCCCTCCGTAACTGCTTCCCAAAGATATTCAAACTTCGAAAGATGGTATGGGGTAGTTATTTCAACAATTTAACACTCATCTGGAGAAATGTTTTACGATTTAGAGTCATCATAGAGCCATTACAACATAGGTCACCATTTCTGACGGGCGTCAGAATGTGTGACCCACCCAAAAAATAAAACGATTTTGCAAGAGTTTATGTTCCCTCCGTAACTGCTTCCCAAAGATATTCAAACTTCGAAAGATGGTATGGGGTAGTTATTTCAACAATTTAACACTCATCTGGAGAAATGTTTTACGATTTAGAGTCATCATAGAGCCATTACCACATAGGTCACCATTTCTGACGGCTGTCAGAATGTGTGACCCACCCAAAAAAAAAAAAGATTTTGTAAGAATGTGTGTTCCCACCGTAACTAATTCCCAAATGTATTAATACTTCGAAAGATGGTTTTGGGTAGTTATTTAATCAATTTAACACTAATATGGAGCCATTTTCTTCCGATTTAGAGTCATCATAGAGCCATTACCACATAGGTCACCATTTCTGACGGCCGTCAGAATGTGTGACCCACCAAAAAATAAAACGATTTTGCAAGAGTTTATGTTCCCTCCGTAACTGCTTCCCAAAGATATTCAAACTTCGAAAGATGGTATGGGGTAGTTATTTCAACAATTTAACACTCATCTGGAGAAATGTTTTACGATTTAGAGTCATCATAGAGCTATTACCACATAGGTCACCATTTCTGACGGCTGTCAGAATGTTTGACCCACCCAAAAATTAAAATGATTTTGTAAGAATGTGTGTTCCCACCGTAACTAATTCCCAAATGTATTAATACTTCGAAAGATGGTTTGGGGTAGTTATTTAATCAATTTAACACTAATCTGGAGCCATTTTTTCAGATTTAGAGTCATCATAGAGCCATTACAACATAGGTCACCATTTCTGACGGCTGTCAGAATGTGTGACCCACCAAAAAAATAAATCGATTTTGTAAGAATGTGTGTTCCCTCCGTAACTGCTTCCCAAAGATATTCCAGCTTCGAAAGATGGTATGGGGTAGTTATTTCAACAATTTAACACTAATCTGGAGAAATGTTTTACGATTTAGAGTCATCATAGAGCCATTACAACATAGGTCACCATTTCTGACGGCCGTCAGAATGTGTGACCCACCGAAAAAATAAAAATATTTTTTAAGAATGTTTATTTTCCCGTAACTGCTTCCCAAAGATATTCAAACTTCGAAAGATGGTAGGGGGTAGTTATTTCAACAATTTAACACTCATCTGGAGAAATTTTTTACGATTTAGAGTCATCATAGAGCCATTACCACATAGGTCACCATTTTTGACGGCCGTCAGAATGTGTGACCCACCAAAAATTAAAACGATTTTGTAAGAATGTGTGTTCCCACCGTAACTAATTCCAAAATGTATTAATACTTCGAAAGATGGTTTGGGGTAGTTATTTAATCAATTTAACACTAATCTGGAGCCATTTTTTCCGATTTAGAGTCATCAGAGAGCCATTACCACATAGGTCACCATTTCTGACGGCCGTCAGAATGTGTGACCCACCAAAAATTAAAACGATTTTGTAAGAATGTGTGTTCCCACCGTAACAAATTCCAAAATGTATTAATACTTCGAAAGATGGTTTGGGGTAGTTATTTAATCAATTTAACACTAATCTGGAGCCATTTTTTCCGATTTAGAGTCATCATAGAGCCATTACAACATAGGTCACCATTTCTGACGGCTGTCAGAATGTGTGACCTACCAAAAAAATAAATCGATTTTGTAAGAATGTGTGTTCCCTCCGTAACTGCTTCCCAAAGATATTCAAACTTCGAAAGATGGTATGGGGTAGTTATTTCAACAATTTAACACTCATCTGGAGAAATGTTTTACGATTTAGAGTCATCATAGAGCCATTACCACATAGGTCACCATTTCTGACGGCCGTCAGAATGTGTGACCCACCAAAAATTAAAACGATTTTGTAAGAATGTGTGTTCCCACCGTAACTAATTCCCAAATTTATTAATACTTCGAAAGATGGTTTGGGGTAGTTATTTAATCAATTTAACACTAATCTGGAGCCATTTTTTTCCGATTTAGAGTCATCATAGAGCCATTACCACATAGGTCACCATTTCTGACGGCTGTCAGAATGTGTGACTCACCAAAAAAATAAATCGATTTTGTAAGAATGTGTGTTCCCTCCGTAACTGCTTCCCAAAGATATTCAAACTTCGAAAGATGGTATGGGGTAGTTATTTCAACAATTTAACACTCATCTGGAGAAATGTTTTACGATTTAGAGTCATCATAGAGCCATTACAACATAGGTCACCATTTCTGACGGGCGTCAGAATGTGTGACCCACCGAAAAAATAAAAATATTTTTTAAGAATGTTTATTTTTCCGTGACTGCTTCCCAAAGATATTCAAACTTTGAAAGATGGTAGGGGGTAGTTATTTCAACAATTTAACACTCATCTGGAGAAATGTTTTACGATTTAGAGTCATCATAGAGCCATTACCACATAGGTCACCATTTCTGACGGCCGTCAGAATGTGTGACCCACCAAAAATTAAAACGATTTTGTAAGAATGTGTGTTCCCACCGTAACTAATTCCAAAATGTATTAATACTTCGAAAGATGGTTTGGGGTAGTTATTTAATCAATTTAACACTAATCTGGAGCCATTTTTTCCGATTTAGAGTCATCAGAGAGCCATTACCACATAGGTCACCATTTCTGACGGCCGTCAGAATGTGTGACCCACCAAAAATTAAAACGATTTTGTAAGAATGTGTGTTCCCACCGTAACAAATTCCAAAATGTATTAATACTTCGAAAGATGGTTTGGGGTAGTTATTTAATCAATTTAACACTAATCTGGAGCCATTTTTTTCCGATTTAGAGTCATCATAGAGCCATTACAACATAGGTCACCATTTCTGACGGCTGTCAGAATGTGTGACCTACCAAAAAAATAAATCGATTTTGTAAGAATGTGTGTTCCCTCCGTAACTGCTTCCCAAAGATATTCAAACTTCGAAAGATGGTATGGGGTAGTTATTTCAACAATTTAACACTCATCTGGAGAAATGTTTTACGATTTAGAGTCATCATAGAGCCATTACCACATAGGTCACCATTTCTGACGGCCGTCAGAATGTGTGACCCACCAAAAATTAAAACGATTTTGTAAGAATGTGTGTTCCCACCGTAACTAATTCAAAAATGTATTAATACTTCGAAAGATGGTTTGGGGTAGTTATTTAATCAATTTAACACTAATCTGGAGCCATTTTTTCCGATTTAGAGTCATCAGAGAGCCATTACCACATAGGTCACCATTTCTGACGGCCGTCAGAATGTGTGACCCACCCAAAAAATAAAACGATTTTGCAAGAGTTTATGTTCCCACCGTAACAAATTCCAAAATGTATTAATACTTCGAAAGATGGTTTGGGGTAGTTATTTAATCAATTTAACACTCATCTGGAGCCATTTTTTCAGATTTAGAGTCATCATAGAGCCATTACAACATAGGTCACCATTTCTGACGGCTGTCAGAATGTGTGACTCACCAAAAAAATAAATCGATTTTGTAAGAATGTGTGTTCCCTCCGTAACTGCTTCCCAAAGATATTCAAACTTCGAAAGATGGTATGGGGTAGTTATTTCAACAATTTAACACTCATCTGGAGAAATGTTTTACGATTTAGAGTCATCATAGAGCCATTACCACATAGGTCACCATTTCTGACGGCTGTCAGAATGTGTGACCCACCCAAAAATTAAAACGATTTTGTAAGAATGTGTGTTCCCACCGTAACTTATTCCCAAATGTATTAATACTTCGAAAGATGGTTTGGGGTAGTTATTTAATCAATTTAACACTAATCTGGAGCCATTTTTTCCGATTTAGAGTCATCAGAGAGCCATTACCACATAGGTCACCATTTCTGACGGCCGTCAGAATGTGTGACCCACCAAAAATTAAAACGATTTTGTTAGAATGTGTGTTCCCACCGTAACAAATTCCAAAATGTATTAATACTTCGAAATATGGTTTGGGGTAGTTATTTAATCAATTTAACACTAATCTGGAGCCATTTTTTTCCGATTTAGAGTCATCATAGAGCCATTACAACATAGATCACCATTTCTGACGGGCGTCAGAATGTGTGACCCACCAAAAATTAAAACGTTTTTGTAAGAATGTGTGTTCCCACCGTAACTAATTCCCAAATGTATTAATACTTCGAAAGATGGTTTGGGGTAGTTATTTAATCAATTTAACACTAATCTGGAGCCATTTTTTTCCGATTTAGAGTCTTCATAGAGCCATTACCACATAGGTCACCATTTCTGACGGCCGTCAGAATGTGTGACCCACCAAAAATTAAAACGATTTTGTAAGAATGTGTGTTCCCACCGTAACTAATTCCCAAATGTATTAGTACTTCGAAAGATAGTTTGGGGTAGTTATTTAATCAATTAAACACTAATCTGGAGCCATTTTTTCCGATTTAGAGTCATCAGAGAGCCATTACCACATAGGTCACCATTTCTGACGGCCGTCAGAATGTGTGACCCACCAAAAATTAAAACGATTTTGTAAGAATGTGTGTTCCCACCGTAACTAATTCCCAAATGTATTAATACTTCGAAAGATGGTTTGGGGTAGTTATTTAATCAATTTAACACTAATATGGAGCCATTTTCTTCCGATTTAGAGTCATCATAGAGCCATTACCACATAGGTCACCATTTCTGACGGCCGTCAGAATGTGTGACCCACCAAAAAATAAAACGATTTTGCAAGAGTTTATGTTCCCTCCGTAACTGCTTCCCAAAGATATTCAAACTTCGAAAGATGGTATGGGGTAGTTATTTCAACAATTTAACACTCATCTGGAGAAATGTTTTACGATTTAGAGTCATCATAGAGCTATTACCACATAGGTCACCATTTCTGACGGCTGTCAGAATGTGTGACCCACCCAAAAATTAAAATGATTTTGTAAGAATGTGTGTTCCCACCGTAACTAATTCCCAAATGTATTAATACTTCGAAAGATGGTTTGGGGTAGTTATTTAATCAATTTAACACTAATCTGGAGCCATTTTTTCAGATTTAGAGTCATCATAGAGCCATTACAACATAGGTCACCATTTCTGACGGCTGTCAGAATGTGTGACCCACCAAAAAAATAAATCGATTTTGTAAGAATGTGTGTTCCCTCCGTAACTGCTTCCCAAAGATATTCCAGCTTCGAAAGATGGTATGGGGTAGTTATTTCAACAATTTAACACTCATCTGGAGAAATGTTTTACGATTTAGAGTCATCATAGAGCCATTACAACATAGGTCACCATTTCTGACGGCCGTCAGAATGTGTGACCCACCGAAAAAATAAAAATATTTTTTAAGAATGTTTATGTTCCCGTAACTGCTTCCCAAAGATATTCAAACTTCGAAAGATGGTAGGGGGTAGTTATTTAATCAATTTAACACTCATCTGGAGCCATTTTTTCAGATTTAGAGTCATCATAGAGCCATTACAACATAGGTCACCATTTCTGACGGCTGTCAGAATGTGTGACTCACCCAAAAATTCAAACGAATTTGTAAGAATGTGTGTTCCCACCTTAACTAATTCCCAAATGTATTAATACTTCGAAAGATGGTTTGGGGTAGTTATTTAATCAATTTAACACTAATCTGGAGCCATTTTCTTCCGATTTAGAGTCTTCATAGAGCCATTACCACATAGGTCACCATTTCTGACGGCCGTCAGAATGTGTGACCCACCCAAAAAATAAAACGATTTTGCAAGAGTTTATGTTCCCTCCGTAACTGCTTCCAAAAGTGATTCAAACTTCGAAAGATGGTATGGGGTAGTTATTTCAACAATTTAACACTCATCTGGAGAAATGTTTTACGATTTAGAGTCATCATAGAGCCATTACCACATAGGTCACCATTTCTGACGGCTGTCAGAATGTGTGACCCACCCAAAAATTAAAACGATTTTGTAAGAATGTGTGTTCCCACCGTAACTAATTCCCAAATGTATTAATACTTCGAAAGATGGTTTGGGGTAGTTATTTAATCAATTTAACACGAATCTGGAGCCATTTTCTTCCGATTTAGAGTCATCATAGAGCCATTACCACATAGGTCACCATTTCTGACGGCCGTCAGAATGTGTGACCCACCCAAAAAATAAAACGATTTTGCAAGAGTTTATGTTCCCTCCGTAACTGCTTCCCAAAGATATTCAAACTTCGAAAGATGGTATGGGTTAGTTATTTCAACAATTTAACACTCATCTGGAGAAATGTTTTACGATTTAGAGTCATCATAGAGCCATTACAACATAGGTCACCATTTCTGACGGCCGTCAGAATGTGTGACCCACCGAAAAAATAAAAATATTTGTTAAGAATGTTTATTTTCCCGTAACTGCTTCCCAAAGATATTCAAACTTCAAAGATGGTAGGGGGTAGTTATTTCAACAATTTAACACTCATCTGGAGAAATGTTTTACGATTTAGAGTCATCATAGAGCCATTACAACATAGGTCACCATTTCTGACGGCTGTCAGAATGTGTGACCCACCAAAAAAATAAATCGATTTTGTAAGAATGTGTGTCCCTCCGTAACTGCTTCCCAAAGATATTCAAACTTCGAAAGATGGTATGGGGTAGTTATTTCAACAATTTAACACTCATCTGGAGAAATGTTTTACGATTTAGAGTCATCATAGAGCCATTACCACATAGGTCACCATTTCTGACGGCTGTCAGAATGTGTGACCCACCAAAAAAATAAATCGATTTTGTAAGAATGTGTGTTCCCTCCGTAACTGCTTCCCAAAGATATTCAAACTTCGAAAGATGGTATGGGGTAGTTATTTCAACAATTTAACACTCATCTGGAGAAATGTTTTACGATTTAGAGTCATCATAGAGCCATTACCACATAGGTCACCATTTCTGACGGCTGTCAGAATGTGTGACCCACCCAAAAATTAAAACGATTTTGTAAGAATGTGTGTTCCCACCGTAACTTATTCCCAAATGTATTAATACTTCGAAAGATGGTTTGGGGTAGTTATTTAATCAATTTAACACTAATCTGGAGCCATTTTTTCCGATTTAGAGTCATCAGAGAGCCATTACCACATAGGTCACCATTTCTGACGGCCGTCAGAATGTGTGACCCACCAAAAATTAAAACGATTTTGTTAGAATGTGTGTTCCCACCGTAACAAATTCCAAAATGTATTAATACTTCGAAATATGGTTTGGGGTAGTTATTTAATCAATTTAACACTAATCTGGAGCCATTTTTTTCCGATTTAGAGTCATCATAGAGCCATTACAACATAGATCACCATTTCTGACGGGCGTCAGAATGTGTGACCCACCAAAAATTAAAACGTTTTTGTAAGAATGTGTGTTCCCACCGTAACTAATTCCCAAATGTATTAATACTTCGAAAGATGGTTTGGGGTAGTTATTTAATCAATTTAACACTAATCTGGAGCCATTTTTTTCCGATTTAGAGTCTTCATAGAGCCATTACCACATAGGTCACCATTTCTGACGGCCGTCAGAATGTGTGACCCACCAAAAATTAAAACGATTTTGTAAGAATGTGTGTTCCCACCGTAACTAATTCCCAAATGTATTAGTACTTCGAAAGATAGTTTGGGGTAGTTATTTAATCAATTAAACACTAATCTGGAGCCATTTTTTCCGATTTAGAGTCATCAGAGAGCCATTACCACATAGGTCACCATTTCTGACGGCCGTCAGAATGTGTGACCCACCAAAAATTAAAACGATTTTGTAAGAATGTGTGTTCCCACCGTAACTAATTCCAAAATGTATTAATACTTCGAAAGATGGTTTGGGGTAGTTATTTAATCAATTTAACACTAATCTGGAGCCATTTTTTTCCGATTTAGAGTCATCATAGAGCCATTACAACATAGGTCACCATTTCTGACGGCCGTCAGAATGTGTGACCCACCAAAAAAATAAATCGATTTTGTAAGAGTTTATGTTCCCTCCGTAACTGCTTCCCAAAGATATTCAAACTTCGAAAGATGGTATGGGGTAGTTTTTTCAAGAATTTAACACTCATCTGGAGCCATGTTTTCCGATTTAGAGTTATCATAGCGTAATTGAAGTGGTTTTACAAGCTCCGTCATAGGTATGCAGGCAACCGTCCGCTCCCACCTGGAGTCGAACTCATCACCTCTGACTTCCCAAGCGCCACAACTAACTACTAAGCCAACGAAAATCCTAGTCACACGCTGACGCGGGTGACCTATTACATACTTGAGGAGTGAGTTTCAACACACCGGCTACATTAGCACCATTATCAAATAGGTCACCATTTCTGACGGCCGTCAGAATGTGTGACCCACCGAAAAAATAAAAATATTTTTTAAGAATGTTTATTTTCCCGTAACTGCTTCCCAAAGATATTCAAACTTCGAAAGATGGTAGGGGGTAGTTATTTCAACAATTTAACACTCATCTGGAGAAATGTTTTACGATTTAGAGTCATCATAGAGCCATTACCACATAGGTCACCATTTCTGACGGCTCTCAGAATGTGTGACCCACCCAAAAATTCAAACGAATTTGTAAGAATGTGTGTTCCCACCGTAACTTATTCCCAAATGTATTAATACTTCGAAAGATGGTTTGGGGTAGTTATTTAATCAATTTAACACTAATCTGGAGCCATTTTTTCCGATTTAGAGTCATCAGAGAGCCATTACCACATAGGTCACCATTTTTGACGGCCGTCAGAATGTGTGACCCACCAAAAATTAAAACGATTTTGTAAGAATGTGTGTTCCCACCGTAACTAATTCCCAAATGTATTAATACTTCGAAAGATGGTTTGGGGTAGTTATTTAATCAATTTAACACTAATCTGGAGCCATTTTCTTCCGATTTAGAGTCTTCATAGAGCCATTACCACATAGGTCACCATTTCTGACGGCCGCCAGAATGTGTGACCCACCCAAAAAATAAAACGATTTTGCAAGGGTTTATGTTCCCTCCGTAACTGCTTCCAAAAGTGATTCAAACTTCGAAAGATGGTATGGGGTAGTTATTTCAACAATTTAACACTCATCTGGAGAAATGTTTTACGATTTAGAGTCATCATAGAGCCATTACCACATAGGTCACCATTTCTGACGGCCGTCAGAATGTGTGACCCACCCAAAAATTAAAACGATTTTGTAAGAATGTGTGTTCCCACCGTAACTTATTCCCAAATGTATTAATACTTCGAAAGATGGTTTGGGGTAGTTATTTAATCAATTTAACACTAATCTGGAGCCATTTTTTCCGATTTAGAGTCATCAGAGAGCCATTACCACATAGGTCACCATTTCTGACGGCCGTCAGAATGTGTGACCCACCAAAAATTAAAACGATTTTGTAAGAATGTGTGTTCCCACCGTAACTGCTTCCAAAAGTGATTCAAACTTCGAAAGATGGTATGGGGTAGTTATTTCAACAATTTAACACTCATCTGGAGAATTGTTTTACGATTTAGAGTCATCATAGAGCCATTACAACATAGGTCACCATTTCTGACGGGCGTCAGAATGTGTGACCCACCCAAAAATTAAAACGATTTTGTAAGAATGTGTGTTCCCACCGTAACTAATTCCCAAATGTATTAATACTTCGAAAGATGGTTTGGGGTAGTTATTTAATCAATTTAACACGAATCTGGAGCCATTTTCTTCCGATTTAGAGTCATCATAGAGCCATTACCACATAGGTCACCATTTCTGACGGCCGTCAGAATGTGTGACCCACCCAAAAAATAAAACGATTTTGCAAGAGTTTATGTTCCCTCCGTAACTGCTTCCCAAAGATATTCAAACTTCGAAAGATGGTATGGGTTAGTTATTTCAACAATTTAACACTCATCTGGAGAAATGTTTTACGATTTAGAGTCATCATAGAGCCATTACAACATAGGTCACCATTTCTGACGGCCGTCAGAATGTGTGACCCACCGAAAAAATAAAAATATTTGTTAAGAATGTTTATTTTCCCGTAACTGCTTCCCAAAGATATTCAAACTTCAAAGATGGTAGGGGGTAGTTATTTCAACAATTTAACACTCATATGGAGAAATGTTTTACGATTTAGAGTCATCATAGAGCCATTACAACATAGGTCACCATTTCTGACGGCTGTCAGAATGTGTGACCCACCAAAAAAATAAATCGATTTTGTAAGAATGTGTTTTCCCTCCGTAACTGCTTCCCAAAGATATTCAAACTTCGAAAGATGGTATGGGGTAGTTATTTCAACAATTTAACACTCATCTGGAGAAATGTTTTACGATTTAGAGTCATCATAGAGCCATTACCACATAGGTCACCATTTCTGACGGCTGTCAGAATGTGTGACCCACCAAAAAAATAAATCGATTTTGTAAGAATGTGTGTTCCCTCCATAACTGCTTCCCAAAGATATTCAAACTTCGAAAGATGGTATGGGGTAGTTATTTCAACAATTTAACACTCATCTGGAGAAATGTTTTACGATTTAGAGTCATCATAGAGCCATTACCACATAGGTCACCATTTCTGACGGCTGTCAGAATGTGTGACCCACCCAAAAATTAAAACGATTTTGTAAGAATGTGTGTTCCCACCGTAACTTATTCCCAAATGTATTAATACTTCGAAAGATGGTTTGGGGTAGTTATTTAATCAATTTAACACTAATCTGGAGCCATTTTTTCCGATTTAGAGTCATCAGAGAGCCATTACCACATAGGTCACCATTTCTGAAGGCCGTCAGAATGTGTGACCCACCAAAAATTAAAACGATTTTGTTAGAATGTGTGTTCCCACCGTAACAAATTCCAAAATGTATTAATACGTCGAAATATGGTTTGGGGTAGTTATTTAATCAATTTAACACTAATCTGGAGCCATTTTTTTCCGATTTAGAGTCATCATAGAGCCATTACAACATAGATCACCATTTCTGACGGGCGTCAGAATGTGTGACCCACCAAAAATTAAAACGTTTTTGTAAGAATGTGTGTTCCCACCGTAACTAATTCCCAAATGTATTAATACTTCGAAAGATGGTTTGGGGTAGTTATTTAATCAATTTAACACTAATCTGGAGCCATTTTTTTCCGATTTAGAGTCTTCATAGAGCCATTACCACTTAGGTCACCATTTCTGACGGCCGTCAGAATGTGTGACCCACCAAAAATTAAAACGATTTTGTAAGAATGTGTGTTCCCACCGTAACTAATTCCCAAATGTATTAATACTTCGAAAGATGGTTTGGGGTAGTTATTTAATCAATTTAACACTAATCTGGAGCCATTTTTTTCCGATTTAGAGTCTTCATAGAGCCATTACCACATAGGTCACCATTTCTGACGGCCGTCAGAATGTGTGACCCACCAAAAATTAAAACGATTTTGTAAGAATGTGTGTTCCCACCGTAACTAATTCCTAAATGTATTAGTACTTCGAAAGATGGTTTGGGGTAGTTATTTAATCAATTAAACACTAATCTGGAGCCATTTTTTCCGATTTAGAGTCATCAGAGAGCCATTACCACATAGGTCACCATTTCTGACGGCCGTCAGAATGTGTGACCCACCAAAAATTAAAACGATTTTGTAAGAATGTGTGTTCCCACCGTAACTAATTCCAAAATGTATTAATACTTCGAAAGATGGTTTGGGGTAGTTATTTAATCAATTTAACACTAATCTGGAGCCATTTTTTCCGATTTAGAGTCATCATAGAGCCATTACAACATAGGTCACCATTTCTGACGGCCGTCAGAATGTGTGACCCACCAAAAAAATAAATCGATTTTGTAAGAGTTTATGTTCCCTCCGTAACTGCTTCCCAAAGATATTCAAACTTCGAAAGATGGTATGGGGTAGTTTTTTCAAGAATTTAACACTCATCTGGAGCCATGTTTTCCGATTTAGAGTTATCATAGCGTAATTGAAGTGGTTTTACAAGCTCCGTCATAGGTATGCAGGCAACCGTCCGCTCCCACCTGGAGTCGAACTCATCACCTCTGACTTCCCAAGCGCCACAACTAACTACTAAGCCAACGAAAAACCTAGTCACACGCTGACGCGGGTGACCTATTACATACTTGAGGAGTGAGTTTCAACACACCGGCTACATTAGCACCATTATCAAATAGGTCACCATTTCTGACGGCCGTCAGAATGTGTGACCCACCGAAAAAATAAAAATATTTTTTAAGAATGTTTATTTTCCCGTAACTGCTTCCCAAAGATATTCAAACTTCGAAAGATGGTAGGGGGTAGTTATTTCAACAATTTAACACTCATCTGGAGAAATGTTTTACGATTTAGAGTCATCATAGAGCCATTACCACATAGGTCACCATTTCTGACGGCCGTCAGAATGTGTGACCCACCAAAAATTAAAACGATTTTGTAAGAATGTGTGTTCCCACCGTAACTAATTCCCAAATGTATTAATACTTCGAAAGATGGTTTGGGGTAGTTATTTAATCAATTTAACACTAATCTGGAGCCATTTTTTCCGATTTAGAGTCATCAGAGAGCCATTACCACATAGGTCACCATTTCTGACGGCCGTCAGAATGTGTGACCCACCAAAAATTTAAACGATTTTGTAAGAATGTGTGTTCCCACCGTAACAAATTCCAAAATGTATTAATACTTCGAAAGATGGTTTGGGGTAGTTATTTAATCAATTTAACACTAATCTGGAGCCATTTTCTTCCGATTTAGAGTCTTCATAGAGCCATTACCACATAGGTCACCATTTCTGACGGCCGTCAGAATGTGTGACCCACCCAAAAAATAAAACGATTTTGCAAGAGTTTATGTTCCCTCCGTAACTGCTTCCAAAAGTGATTCAAACTTCGAAAGATGGTATGGGGTAGTTATTTCAACAATTTAACACTCATCTGGAGAAATGTTTTACGATTTAGAGTCATCATAGAGCCATTACCACATAGGTCACCATTTCTGACGGCTGTCAGAATGTGTGACCCACCCAAAAATTAAAACGATTTTGTAAGAATGTGTGTTCCCACCGTAACTAATTCCCAAATGTATTAATACTTCGAAAGATGGTTTGGGGTAGTTATTTAATCAATTTAACACGAATCTGGAGCCATTTTCTTCCGATTTAGAGTCATCATAGAGCCATTACCACATAGGTCACCATTTCTGACGGCCGTCAGAATGTGTGACCCACCCAAAAAATAAAACGATTTTGCAAGAGTTTATGTTCCCTCCGTAACTGCTTCCCAAAGATATTCAAACTTCGAAAGATGGTATGGGTTAGTTATTTCAACAATTTAACACTCATCTGGAGAAATGTTTTACGATTTAGAGTCATCATAGAGCCATTACAACATAGGTCACCATTTCTGACGGCCGTCAGAATGTGTGACCCACCGAAAAAATAAAAATATTTGTTAAGAATGTTTATTTTCCCGTAACTGCTTCCCAAAGATATTCAAACTTCAAAGATGGTAGGGGGTAGTTATTTCAACAATTTAACACTCATCTGGAGAAATGTTTTACGATTTAGAGTCATCATAGAGCCATTACAACATAGGTCACCATTTCTGACGGCTGTCAGAATGTGTGACCCACCAAAAAAATAAATCGATTTTGTAAGAATGTGTGTTCCCTCCGTAACTGCTTCCCAAAGATATTCAAACTTCGAAAGATGGTATGGGGTAGTTATTTCAACAATTTAACACTCATCTGGAGAAATGTTTTACGATTTAGAGTCATCATAGAGCCATTACCACATAGGTCACCATTTCTGACGGCTGTCAGAATGTGTGACCCACCCAAAAATTAAAACGATTTTGTAAGAATGTGTGTTCCCACCGTAACTTATTCCCAAATGTATTAATACTTCGAAAGATGGTTTGGGGTAGTTATTTAATCAATTTAACACTAATCTGGAGCCATTTTTTCCGATTTAGAGTCATCAGAGAGCCATTACCACATAGGTCACCATTTCTGACGGCCGTCAGAATGTGTGACCCACCAAAAATTAAAACGATTTTGTTAGAATGTGTGTTCCCACCGTAACAAATTCCAAAATGTATTAATACTTCGAAATATGGTTTGGGGTAGTTATTTAATCAATTTAACACTAATCTGGAGCCATTTTTTTCCGATTTAGAGTCATCATAGAGCCATTACAACATAGATCACCATTTCTGACGGGCGTCAGAATGTGTGACCCACCAAAAATTAAAACGTTTTTGTAAGAATGTGTGTTCCCACCGTAACTAATTCCCAAATGTATTAATACTTCGAAAGATGGTTTGGGGTAGTTATTTAATCAATTTAACACTAATCTGGAGCCATTTTTTTCCGATTTAGAGTCTTCATAGAGCCATTACCACATAGGTCACCATTTCTGACGGCCGTCAGAATGTGTGACCCACCAAAAATTAAAACGATTTTGTAAGAATGTGTGTTCCCACCGTAACTAATTCCCAAATGTATTAGTACTTCGAAAGATAGTTTGGGGTAGTTATTTAATCAATTAAACACTAATCTGGAGCCATTTTTTCCGATTTAGAGTCATCAGAGAGCCATTACCACATAGGTCACCATTTCTGACGGCCGTCAGAATGTGTGACCCACCAAAAATTAAAACGATTTTGTAAGAATGTGTGTTCCCACCGTAACTAAATCCAAAATGTATTAATACTTCGAAAGATGGTTTGGGGTAGTTATTTAATCAATTTAACACTAATCTGGAGCCATTTTTTTCCGATTTAGAGTCATCATAGAGCCATTACAACATAGGTCACCATTTCTGACGGCCGTCAGAATGTGTGACCCACCAAAAAAATAAATCGATTTTGTAAGAGTTTATGTTCCCTCCGTAACTGCTTCCCAAAGATATTCAAACTTCGAAAGATGGTAGGGGGTAGTTTTTTCAAGAATTTAACACTCATCTGGAGCCATGTTTTCCGATTTAGAGTCATCATAGCGTAATTGAAGTGGTTTTACAAGCTCCGTCATAGGTATGCAGGCAACCGTCCGCTCCCACCTGGAGTCGGACTCATCACCTCTGACTTCCCAAGCGCCACAACTAACTACTAAGCCAACGAAAAACCTAGTCACACGCTGACGCGGGTGACCTATTACATACTTGAGGAGTGAGTTTCAACACACCGGCTACATTAGCACCATTATCAAATAGGTCACCATTTCTGACGGCCGTCAGAATGTGTGACCCACCGAAAAAATAAAAATATTTTTTAAGAATGTTTATTTTCCCGTAACTGCTTCCCAAAGATATTCAAACTTCGAAAGATGGTAGGGGGTAGTTATTTCAACAATTTAACACTCATCTGGAGAAATGTTTTACGATTTAGAGTCATCATAGAGCCATTACCACATAGGTCACCATTTCTGACGGCTGTCAGAATGTGTGACCCACCCAAAAATTCAAACGAATTTGTAAGAATGTGTGTTCCCACCGTAACTTATTCCCAAATGTATTAATACTTCGAAAGATGGTTTGGGGTAGTTATTTAATCAATTTAACACTAATCTGGAGCCATTTTTTCCGATTTAGAGTCATCAGAGAGCCATTACCACATAGGTCACCATTTCTGACGGCCGTCAGAATGTGTGACCCACCAAAAATTAAAACGATTTTGTAAGAATGTGTGTTCCCACCGTAACTAATTCCCAAATGTATTAATACTTCGAAAGATGGTTTGGGGTAGTTATTTAATCAATTTAACACTAATCTGGAGCCATTTTCTTCCGATTTAGAGTCTTCATAGAGCCATTACCACATAGGTCACCATTTCTGACGGCCGTCAGAATGTGTGACCCACCCAAAAAATAAAACGATTTTGCAAGAGTTTATGTTCCCTCCGTAACTGCTTCCAAAAGTGATTCAAACTTCGAAAGATGGTATGGGGTAGTTATTTCAACAATTTAACACTCATCTGGAGAAATGTTTTACGATTTAGAGTCATCATAGAGCCATTACCACATAGGTCACCATTTCTGACGGCCGTCAGAATGTGTGACCCACCCAAAAATTAAAACGATTTTGTAAGAATGTGTGTTCAAACCGTAACTTATTCCCAAATGTATTAATACTTCGAAAGATGGTTTGGGGTAGTTATTTAATCAATTTAACACTAATCTGGAGCCATTTTTTCCGATTTAGAGTCATCAGAGAGCCATTACCACATAGGTCACCATTTCTGACGGCCGTCAGAATGTGTGACCCACCAAAAATTAAAACGATTTTGTAAGAATGTGTGTTCCCACCGTAACTAATTCCCAAATGTATTAATACGTCGAAAGATGGTTTGGGGTAGTTATTTAATCAATTTAACACTAATCTGGAGCCATTTTTTCCGATTTAGAGTCTTCATAGAGCCATTACCACATAGGTCACCATTTCTGACGGCCGTCAGAATGTGTGACCCACCAAAAAAATAAATCGATTTTGTAAGAGTTTATGTTCCCTCCGTAACTGCTTCCAAAAGTGATTCAAACTTCGAAAGATGGTATGGGGTAGTTATTTCAACAATTTAACACTCATCTGGAGAAATGTTTTCCGATTTAGAGTCATCATAGAGCCATTACCACATAGGTCACCATTTCTGACGGCCGTCAGAATGTGTGACCCACCCAAAAATTAAAACGATTTTGTAAGAATGTTTGTTCAAACCGTAACTTATTCCCAAATGTATTAATACTTCGAAAAATGGTTTGGGGTAGTTATTTAATCAATTTAACACTAATCTGGAGCCATTTTTTCCGATTTAGAGTCATCAGAGAGCCATTACCACATAGGTCACCATTTCTGACGGCCGTCAGAATGTGTGACCCACCAAAAATTAAAACGATTTTGTAAGAATGTGTGTTCCCACCGTAACTAATTCCCAAATGTATTAATACGTGGAAAGATGGTTTGGGGTAGTTATTTAATCAATTTAACACTAATCTGGAGCCATTTTCTTCCGATTTAGAGTCTTCATAGAGCCATTACCACATAGGTCACCATTTCTGACGGCCGTCAGAATGTGTGACCCACCAAAAATTAAAACGATTTTGTAAGAATGTGTGTTCCCACCGTAACTAATTCCCAAATGTATTAATACTTCGAAAGATGGTTTGGGGTAGTTATTTAATCAATTTAACACTAATCTGGAGCCATTTTTTTCCGATTTAGAGTCTTCATAGAGCCATTACCACATAGGTCACCATTTCTGACGGCCGTCAGAATGTGTGACCCACCAAAAATTAAAACGATTTTGTAAGAATGTGTGTTCCCACCATAACTAATTCCCAAATGTATTAATACTTCGAAAGATGGTTTGGGGTAGTTATTTAATCAATTTAACACTAATCTGGAGCCATTTTTTCCGATTTAGAGTCATCAGAGAGCCATTACCACATAGGTCACCATTTCTGACGGCCGTCAGAATGTGTGACCCAACCAAAAATTAAAACGATTTTGTAAGAATGTGTGTTCCCACCGTAACTAATTCCCAAATGTATTAATACTTCGAAAGATGGTTTGGGGTAGTTATTTAATCAATTTAACACTAATCTGGAGCCATTTTTTCCGATTTAGAGTCATCAGAGAGCCATTACCACATAGGTCACCATTTCTGACGGCCGTCAGAATGTGTGACCCACCAAAAATTAAAACGATTTTGTAAGAATGTGTGTTCCCACCGTAACTAATTCCCAAATTTATTAATACTTCGAAAGATGGTTTGGGGTAGTTATTTAATCAATTTAACACTAATCTGGAGCCATTTTTTTCCGATTTAGAGTCATCATAGAGCCATTACCACATAGGTCACCATTTCTGACGGCCGTCAGAATGTGTGACCCACCAAAAAAATAAAACGATTTTGCAAGAGTTTATGTTCCCTCCGTAACTGCTTCCCAAAGATATTCAAACTTCGAAAGATGGTATGGGGTAGGTTTTTCAAGAATTTAACACTCATCTGGAGCCATATTTTCCGATTTAGAGTCATCATAGCGTAATTGAAGTGGTTTTACAAGCTCCGTCATAGGTATGCAGGCAACCGTCCGCTCCCACCGGGAGTCGAACTCATCACCTCTGACTTCCCAAGCGCCACCACTAACTACTAAGCCAACGAAAAACCTAGTCACACGCTGACGCGGGTGACCTATTACATACTTGAGGAGTGAGTTTCAACACACCGGCTACATTAGCACCATTATCAAATAGGTCACCATTTCTGACGGCTGTCAGAATGTGTGACCCACCCAAAAATTAAAACGATTATGTAAGAATGTGTGTTCCCACCGTAACTAATTCCCAAATGTATTAGTACTTCGAAAGATGGTTTGGGGTAGTTATTTAATCAATTTAACACTAATCTGGAGCAATTTTTTGCGATTTAGAGTCATCATAGAGCCATTACCACATAGGTCACCATTTCTGACGGCCGTCAGAATGTGTGACCCACCAAAAATTAAAACGATTTTGTAAGAATGTGTGTTCCCACCGTAACTAATTCCCAAATGTATTAATACTTCGAAAGATGGTTTGGGGTAGTTATTTAATCAATTTAACACTAATCTGGAGCCATTTTTTCCGATTTAGAGTCATCAGAGAGCCATTACCACATAGGTCACCATTTCTGACGGCCGTCAGAATGTGTGACCCACCAAAAATTAAAACGATTTTGTAAGAATGTGTGTTCCCACCGTAACTAATTCCCAAATTTATTAATACTTCGAAAGATGGTTTGGGGTAGTTATTTAATCAATTTAACACTAATCTGGAGCCATTTTTTTCCGATTTAGAGTCATCATAGAGCCATTACCACATAGGTCACCATTTCTGACGGCCGTCAGAATGTGTGACCCACCAAAAAAATAAAACGATTTTGCAAGAGTTTATGTTCCCTCCGTAACTGCTTCCCAAAGATATTCAAACTTCGAAAGATGGTATGGGGTAGGTTTTTCAAGAATTTAACACTCATCTGGAGCCATATTTTCCGATTTATAGTCATCATAGCGTAATTGAAGTGGTTTTACAAGCTCCGTCATAGGTATGCAGGCAACCGTCCGCTCCCACCGGGAGTCGAACTCATCACCTCTGACTTCCCAAGCGCCACCACTAACTACTAAGCCAACGAAAAACCTAGTCACACGCTGACGCGGGTGACCTATTACATACTTGAGGAGTGAGTTTCAACACACCGGCTACATTAGCACCATTATCAAATAGGTCACCATTTCTGACGGCTGTCAGAATGTGTGACCCACCCAAAAATTAAAACGATTATGTAAGAATGTGTGTTCCCACCGTAACTAATTCCCAAATGTATTAGTACTTCGAAAGATGGTTTGGGGTAGTTATTTAATCAATTTAACACTAATCTGGAGCAATTTTTTGCGATTTAGAGTCATCATAGAGCCATTACCACATAGGTCACCATTTCTGACGGCCGTCAGAATGTGTGACCCACCAAATATTAAAACGATTTTGTAAGAATGTGTGTTCCCACCATAACTAATTCCCAAATGTATTAATACTCGAAAGATGGTTTGGGGTAGTTATTTAATCAATTTAACACTAATCTGGAGCCATTTTTTCCGATTTAGAGTCATCAGAGAGCCATTACCACATAGGTCACCATTTCTGACGGCCGTCAGAATGTGTGACCCACCCAAAAATTAAAACGATTTTGTAAGAATGTGTGTTCCCACCGTAACTAATTCCCAAATGTATTAATACTTCGAAAGATGGTTTGGGGTAGTTATTTAATCAATTTAACACTAATCTGGAGCCATTTTTTCCGATTTAGCGTCATCAGAGAGCCATTACCACATAGGTCACCATTTCTGACGGCCGTCAGAATGTGTGACCCACCAAAAAAATAAATCGATTTTGTAAGAATGTGTGTTCCCTCCGTAACTGCTTCCCAAAGATATTCAAACTTCGAAAGATGGTAGGGGGTAGTTATTTCAACAATTTAACACTCATCTGGAGAAATATTTTACGATTTAGAGTCATCATAGAGCCATTACCACATAGGTCACCATTTCTGACGGCTGTCAGAATGTGTGACCCACCCAAAAATTAAAACGATTTTGTAAGAATGTGTGTTCCCACCGTAACTAATTCCCAAATGTATTAATACTTCGAAAGATGGTTTGGGGTAGTTATTTAATCAATTTAACACTAATCTGGAGCCATTTTTTCCGATTTAGAGTCATCAGAGAGCCATTACCACATAGGTCACCATTTCTGACGGCCGTCAGAATGTGTGACCCACCAAAAATTAAAACGATTTTGTAAGAATGTGTGTTCCCACCGTAACTAATTCCCAAATTTATTAATACTTCGAAAGATGGTTTGGGGTAGTTATTTAATCAATTTAACACTAATCTGGAGCCATTTTTTCCGATTTAGAGTCATCATAGAGCCATTACCACATAGGTCACCATTTCTGACGGCCGTCAGAATGTGTGACCCACCAAAAATTAAAACGATTTTGTAAGAATGTGTGTTCCCACCATAACTAATTCCCAAATGTATTAATACTTTGAAAGATGGTTTGGGGTAGTTATTTAATCAATTTAACACTAATCTGGAGCCATTTTTTCCGATTTAGAGTCATCAGAGAGCCATTACCACATAGGTCACCATTTCTGACGGCCGTCAGAATGTGTGACCCACCAAAAATTAAAAAGATTTTGTAAGAATGTGTGTTCCCACCGTAACTAATTCCCAAATGTATTAGTACTTCGAAAGATGGTTTGGGGTAGTTATTTAATCAATTTAACACTAATCTGGAGCAATTTTTTGCGATTTAGAGTCATCATAGAGCCATTACCACATAGGTCACCATTTCTGACGGCCGTCAGAATGTGTGACCCACCAAAAATTAAAACGATTTTGTAAGAATGTGTGTTCCCACCATAACTAATTCCCAAATGTATTAATACTTCGAAAGATGGTTTGGGGTAGTTATTTAATCAATTTAACACTAATCTGGAGCCATTTTTTCCGATTTAGAGTCATCAGAGAGCCATTACCACATAGGTCACCATTTCTGACGGCCGTCAGAATGTGTGACCCACCAAAAATTAAAAAGATTTTGTAAGAATGTGTGTTCCCACCGTAACTAATTCCCAAATGTATTAGTACTTCGAAAGATGGTTTGGGGTAGTTATTTAATCAATTTAACACTAATCTGGAGCAATTTTTTGCGATTTAGAGTCATCATAGAGCCATTACCACATAGGTCACCATTTCTGACGGCCGTCAGAATGTGTGACCCACCAAAAATTAAAACGATTTTGTAAGAATGTGTGTTCCCACCATAACTAATTCCCAAATGTATTAATACTTCGAAAGATGGTTTGGGGTAGTTATTTAATCAATTTAACACTAATCTGGAGCCATTTTTTCCGATTTAGAGTCATCAGAGAGCCATTACCACATAGGTCACCATTTCTGACGGCCGTCAGAATGTGTGACCCACCAAAAATTAAAAAGATTTTGTAAGAATGTGTGTTCCCACCGTAACTAATTCCCAAATGTATTAATACTTCGAAAGATGGTTTGGGGTAGTTATTTAATCAATTTAACACTAATCTGGAGCCATTTTTTTCCGATTTAGAGTCATCATAGAGCCATTACAACATAGGTCACCATTTCTGACGGCTGTCAGAATGTGTGACCCACCAAAAAAATAAATCGATTTTGTAAGAATGTGTGTTCCCTCCGTAACTGCTTCCCAAAGATATTCAAACTTCGAAAGATGGTAGGGGGTAGTTATTTCAACAATTTAACACTCATCTGGAGAAATGTTTTACGATTTAGAGTCATCATAGAGCCATTACCACATAGGTCACCATTTCTGACGGCTGTCAGAATGTGTGACCCACCCAAAAATTAAAACGATTTTGTAAGAATGTGTGTTCCCACCGTAACTAATTCCCAAATGTATTAATACTTCGAAAGATGGTTTGGGGTAGTTATTTAATCAATTTAACACTAATCTGGAGCCATTTTTTCCGATTTAGAGTCATCAGAGAGCCATTACCACATAGGTCACCATTTCTGACGGCGGTCAGAATGTGTGACCCACCAAAAATTAAAACGATTTTGTAAGAATGTGTGTTCCCACCGTAACTAATTCCCAAATTTATTAATACTTCGAAAGATGGTTTGGGGTAGTTATTTAATCAATTTAACACTAATCTGGAGCCATTTTTTTCCGATTTAGAGTCATCATAGAGCCATTACCACACAGGTCACCATTTCTGACGGCCGTCAGAATGTGTGACCCACCAAAAAAATAAAACGATTTTGCAAGAGTTTATGTTCCCTCCGTAACTGCTTCCCAAAGATATTCAAACTTCGAAAGATGGTATGGGGTAGGTTTTTCAAGAATTTAACACTCATCTGGAGCCATATTTTCCGATTTAGAGTCATCATAGCTTAATTGAAGTGGTTTTACAAGCTCCGTCATAGGTATGCAGGCAACCGTCCGCTCCCACTGGGAGTCGAACTCATCACCTCTGACTTCCCAAGCGCCACCACTAACTACTAAGCCAACGAAAAACCTAGTCACACGCTGACGCGGGTGACCTATTACATACTTGAGGAGTGAGTTTCAACACACCGGCTACATTAGCACCATTATCAAATAGGTCACCATTTCTGACGGCTGTCAGAATGTGTGACCCACCCAAAAATTAAAACGATTATGTAAGAATGTGTGTTCCCACCGTAACTAATTCCCAAATGTATTAGTACTTCGAAAGATGGTTTGGGGTAGTTATTTAATCAATTTAACACTAATCTGGAGCAATTTTTTGCGATTTAGAGTCATCATAGAGCCATTACCACATAGGTCACCATTTCTGACGGCCGTCAGAATGTGTGACCCACCAAAAATTAAAACGATTTTGTAAGAATGTGTGTTCCCACCATAACTAATTCCCAAATGTATTAATACTTCGAAAGATGGTTTGGGGTAGTTATTTAATCAATTTAACACTAATCTGGAGCCATTTTTTCCGATTTAGAGTCATCAGAGAGCCATTACCACATAGGTCACCATTTCTGACGGCCGTCAGAATGTGTGACCCACCAAAAATTAAAAAGATTTTGTAAGAATGTGTGTTCCCACCGTAACTAATTCCCAAATGTATTAATACTTCGAAAGATGGTTTGGGGTAGTTATTTAATCAATTTAACACTAATCTGGAGCCATTATTTTCCGATTTAGAGTCATCATAGAGCCATTACAACATAGGTCACCATTTCTGACGGCTGTCAGAATGTGTGACCCACCAAAAAAATAAATCGATTTTGTAAGAATGTGTGTTCCCTCCGTAACTGCTTCCCAAAGATATTCAAACTTCGAAAGATGGTAGGGGGTAGTTATTTCAACAATTTAACACTCATCTGGAGAAATGTTTTACGATTTAGAGTCATCATAGAGCCATTACCACATAGGTCACCATTTCTGACGGCTGTCAGAATGTGTGACCCACCCAAAAATTAAAACGATTTTGTAAGAATGTGTGTTCCCACCGTAACTAATTCCCAAATTTATCAATACTTCGAAAGATGGTTTGGGGTAGTTATTTAATCAATTTAACACTAATCTGGAGCAATTTTTTGCGATTTAGAGTCATCATAGAGCCATTACCACATAGGTCACCATTTCTGACGGCCGTCAGAATGTGTGACCCACCCAAAAATTAAAACGATTTTGTAAGAATGTGTGTTCCCACCATAACTAATTCCCAAATGTATTAATACTTCGAAAGATGGTTTGGGGTAGTTATTTAATCAATTTAACACTAATCTGGAGCCATTTTTTCCGATTTAGAGTCATCAGAGAGCCATTACCACATAGGTCACCATTTCTGACGGCCGTCAGAATGTGTGACCCACCAAAAATTAAAAAGATTTTGTAAGAATGTGTGTTCCCACCGTAACTAATTCCCAAATTTATCAATACTTCGAAAGATGGTTTGGGGTAGTTATTTAATCAATTTAACACTAATGTGGAGCCATTTTTTTCCGATTTAGAGTCATCATAGAGCCATTACAACATAGGTCACCATTTCTGACGGCTGTCAGAATGTGTGACCCACCAAAAAAATAAATCGATTTTGTAAGAATGTGTGTTCCCTCCGTAACTGCTTCCCAAAGATATTCAAACTTCGAAAGATGGTAGGGGGTAGTTATTTCAACAATTTAACACTCATCTGGAGAAATGTTTTACGATTTAGAGTCATCATAGAGCCATTACCACATAGGTCACCATTTCTGACGGCTGTCAGAATGTGTGACCCACCCAAAAATTAAAACGATTTTGTAAGAATGTGTGTTCCCACCGTAACTAATTCCCAAATGTATTAATACTTCGAAAGATGGTTTGGGGTAGTTATTTAATCAATTTAACACTAATCTGGAGCCATTTTTTTCCGATTTAGAGTCATCATAGAGCAATTACCACATAGGTCACCATTTCTGACGGCCGTCAGAATGTGTGACCCACCAAAAATTAAAACGATTTTGTAAGAATGTGTGTTCCCACCATAACTAATTCCCAAATGTATTGATACTTCGAAAGATGGTTTGGGGTAGTTATTTAATCAATTTAACACTAATCTGGAGCCATTTTTTCCGATTTAGAGTCATCAGAGAGCCATTACCACATAGGTCACCATTTCTGACGGCCGTCAGAATGTGTGACCCACCAAAAATTAAAACGATTTTGTAAGAATGTGTGTTCCCACCGTAACTAATTCCCAAATTTATCAATACTTCGAAAGATGGTTTGGGGTAGTTATTTAATCAATTTAACACTAATCTGGAGCCATTTTTTTCCGATTTAGAGTCATCATAGAGCCATTACAACATAGGTCACCATTTCTGACGGCTGTCAGAATGTGTGACCCACCAAAAAAATAAATCGATTTTGTAAGAATGTGTGTTCCCTCCGTAACTGCTTCCCAAAGATATTCAAACTTCGAAAGATGGTAGGGGGTAGTTATTTCAACAATTTAACACTCATCTGGAGAAATGTTTTACGATTTAGAGTCATCATAGAGCCATTACCACATAGGTCACCATTTCTGACGGCTGTCAGAATGTGTGACCCACCCAAAAATTAAAACGATTTTGTAAGAATGTGTGTTCCCACCGTAACTAATTCCCAAATTTATTAATACTTCGAAAGATGGTTTGGGGTAGTTATTTAATCAATTTAACACTAATCTGGAGCCATTTTTTCCGATTTAGAGTAATCAGAGAGCCATTACCACATAGGTCACCATTTCTGACGGCCGTCAGAATGTGTGACCCACCAAAAATTAAAACGATTTTGTAAGAATGTGTGTTCCCACCGTAACTAATTCCCAAATTTATTAATACTTCGAAAGATGGTTTGGGGTAGTTATTTAATCAATTTAACACTAATCTGGAGCCATTTTTTTCCGATTTAGAGTCATCATAGAGCCATTACCACATAGGTCACCATTTCTGACGGCTGTCAGAATGTGTGACCCACCCAAAAATTAAAACGATTTTGTAAGAATGTGTGTTCCCACCGTAACTAATTCCCAAATGTATTAATACTTCGAAAGATGGTTTGGGGTAGTTATTTAATCAATTTAACACTAATCTGGAGCCATTTTTTTCCGATTTAGAGTCATCATAGAGCAATTACCACATAGGTCACCATTTCTGACGGCCGTCAGAATGTGTGACCCACCAAAAATTAAAACGATTTTGTAAGAATGTGTGTTCCCACCATAACTAATTCCCAAATGTATTGATACTTCGAAAGATGGTTTGGGGTAGTTATTTAATCAATTTAACACTAATCTGGAGCCATTTTTTCCGATTTAGAGTCATCAGAGAGCCATTACCACATAGGTCACCATTTCTGACGGCCGTCAGAATGTGTGACCCACCAAAAATTAAAACGATTTTGTAAGAATGTGTGTTCCCACCGTAACTAATTCCCAAATTTATCAATACTTCGAAAGATGGTTTGGGGTAGTTATTTAATCAATTTAACACTAATCTGGAGCCATTTTTTTCCGATTTAGAGTCATCATAGAGCCATTACAACATAGGTCACCATTTCTGACGGCTGTCAGAATGTGTGACCCACCAAAAAAATAAATCGATTTTGTAAGAATGTGTGTTCCCTCCGTAACTGCTTCCCAAAGATATTCAAACTTCGAAAGATGGTAGGGGGTAGTTATTTCAACAATTTAACACTCATCTGGAGAAATGTTTTACGATTTAGAGTCATCATAGAGCCATTACCACATAGGTCACCATTTCTGACGGCTGTCAGAATGTGTGACCCACCCAAAAATTAAAACGATTTTGTAAGAATGTGTGTTCCCACCGTAACTAATTCCCAAATGTATTAATACTTCGAAAGATGGTTTGGGGTAGTTATTTAATCAATTTAACACTAATCTGGAGCCATTTTTTTCGATTTAGAGTAATCAGAGAGCCATTACCACATAGGTCACCATTTCTGACGGCCGTCAGAATGTGTGACCCACCAAAAATTAAAACGATTTTGTAAGAATGTGTGTTCCCACCGTAACTAATTCCCAAATTTATTAATACTTCGAAAGATGGTTTGGGGTAGTTATTTAATCAATTTAACACTAATATGGAGCCATTTTTTTCCGATTTAGAGTCATCATAGAGCCATTACCACATAGGTCACCATTTCTGACGGCCGTCAGAATGTGTGACCCACCAAAAATTAAAACGATTTTGTAAGAATGTGTGTTCCCACCATAACTAATTCCCAAATGTATTAATACTTCGAAAGATGGTTTGGGGTAGTTATTTAATCAATTTAACATTAATCTGGAGCCATTTTTTCCGATTTAGAGTCATCAGAGAGCCATTACCACATAGGTCACCATTTCTGACGGCCGTCAGAATGTGTGACCCACCAAAAATTAAAACGATTTTGTAAGAATGTGTGTTCCCACGGTAACTAATTCCCAAATTTATCAATACTTCGAAAGATGGTTTGGGGTAGTTATTTAATCAATTTAACACTAATCTGGAGCCATTTTTTTCCGATTTAGAGTCATCATAGAGCCATTACAACATAGGTCACCATTTCTGACGGCTGTCAGAATGTGTGACCCACCAAAAAAATGAATCGATTTTGTAAGAATGTGTGTTCCCTCCGTAACTGCTTCCCAAAGATATTCAAACTTCGAAAGATGGTAGGGGGTAGTTATTTCAACAATTAACTCTCATCTGGAGAAATGTTTTACGATTTAGAGTCATCATAGAGCCATTACCACATAGGTCACCATTTCTGACGGCTGTCAGAATGTGTGACCCACCCAAAAATTAAAACGATTTTGTAAGAATGTGTGTTCCCACCTTAACTAATTCCCAAATGTATTAATACTTCGAAAGATGGTTTGGGGTAGTTATTTAATCAATTTAACACTAATCTGGAGCCATTTTTTTCCGATTTAGAGTCATCATAGAGCCATTACCACATAGGTCACCATTTCTGATTGCCGTCAGAATGTGTGACCCACCAAAAATTAAAACGATTTTGTAAGAATGTGTGTTCCCACCGTAACTAATTCCCAAATTTATTAATACTTCGAAAGATGGTTTGGGGTAGTTATTTAATCAATTTAACACTAATCTGGAGCCATTTTTTTCCGATTTAGAGTCATCAGAGAGCCATTACCACATAGGTCACCATTTCTGACGGCCGTCAGAATGTGTGACCCACCAAAAATTAAAACGATTTTGTAAGAATGTGTGTTCCCACCGTAACTAATTCCCAAATTTATCAATACTTCGAAAGATGGTTTGGGGTAGTTATTTAATCAATTTAACACTAATCTGGAGCCATTTTTTTCCGATTTAGAGTCATCATAGAGCCATTACAACATAGGTCACCATTTCTGACGGCTGTCAGAATGTGTGACCCACCAAAAAAATAAATCGATTTTGTAAGAATGTGTGTTCCCTCCGTAACTGCTTCCCAAAGATATTCAAACTTCGAAAGATGGTAGGGGGTAGTTATTTCAACAATTTAACACTCATCTGGAGAAATGTTTCACGATTTAGAGTCATCATAGAGCCATTACCACATAGGTCACCATTTCTGACGGCTGTCAGAATGTGTGACCCACCCAAAAATTAAAACGATTTTGTAAGAATGTGTGTTCCCACCGTAACTAATTCCCAAATGTATTAATACTTCGAAAGATGGTTTGGGGTAGTTATTTAATTCATTTAACACTAATCTGGAGCCATTTTTTCCAATTTAGAGTCATCAGAGAGCCATTACCACATAGGTCACCATTTCTGACGGCCGTCAGAATGTGTGACCCACCAAAAATTAAAACGATTTTGTAAGAATGTGTGTTCCCACCGTAACTAATTCCCAAATTTATTAATACTTCGAAAGATGGTTTGGGGTAGTTATTTAATCAATTTAACACTAATCTGGAGCCATTTTTTTCCGATTTAGAGTCATCATAGAGCCATTACCACATAGGTCACCATTTCTGACGGCCGTCAGAATGTGTGACCCACCAAAAAAATAAAACGATTTTGCAAGAGTTTATGTTCCCTCCGTAACTGCTTCCCAAAGATATTCAAACTTCGAAAGATGGTATGGGGTAGGTTTTTCAAGAATTTAACACTCATCTGGAGCCATATTTTCCGATTTAGAGTCATCATAGCGTAATTGAATTGGTCTTACAAGCTCCGTCATAGGTATGCAGGCAACCGTCCGCTCCCACCGGGAGTCGAACTCATCACCTCTGACTTCCCAAGCGCCACCACTAACTACTAGGCCAACGAAAAACCTAGTCACACGCTGACGCGGGTGACCTATTACATACTTGAGGAGTGAGTTTCAACACACCGGCTACATTAGCACCATTATCAAATAGGTCACCATTTCTGACGGCCGTCAGAATGTGTGACCCACCGAAAAAATAAAAATATTTTTTAAGAATGTTTATTTTCCCGTAACTGCTTCCCAAAGATATTCAAACTTCGAAAGATGGTAGGGGGTAGTTATTTCAACAATTTAACACTCATCTGGAGAAATGTTTTACGATTTAGAGTCATCATAGAGCCATTACCACATAGGTCACCATTTCTGACGGCCGTCAGAATGTGTGACCCACCAAAAATTAAAACGATTTTGTAAGAATGTGTGTTCCCACCGTAACTAATTCCCAAATTTATCAATACTTCGAAAGATGGTTTGGGGTAGTTATTTAATCAATTTAACACTAATCTGGAGCCATTTTTTTCCGATTTAGAGTCATCATAGAGCCATTACAACATAGGTCACCATTTCTGACGGCTGTCAGAATGTGTGACCCACCCAAAAAATAAATCGATTTTGTAAGAATGTGTGTTCCCTCCGTAACTGCTTCCCAAAGATATTCAAACTTCGAAAGATGGTAGGGGGTAGTTATTTCAACAATTTAACACTCATCTGGAGAAATGTTTTACGATTTAGAGTCATCATAGAGCCATTACCACATAGGTCACCATTTCTGACGGCTGTCAGAATGTGTGACCCACCCAAAAATTAAAACGATTTTGTAAGAATGTGTGTTCCCACCGTAACTAATTCCCAAATGTATTAATACTTCGAAAGATGGTTTGGGGTAGTTATTTAATCAATTTAACACTAATCTGGAGCCATTTTTTCCGATTTAGAGTAATCAGAGAGCCATTACCACATAGGTCACCATTTCTGACGGCCGTCAGAATGTGTGACCCACCAAAAATTAAAACGATTTTGTAAGAATGTGTGTTCCCACCATAACTAATTCCCAAATTTATTAATACTTCGAAAGATGGTTTGGGGTAGTTATTTAATCAATTTAACACTAATCTGGAGCCATTTTTTTCCGATTTAGAGTCATCATAGAGCCATTACCACATAGGTCACCATTTCTGACGGCCGTCAGAATGTGTGACCCACCAAAAATTAAAACGATTTTGTAAGAATGTGTGTTCCCACCATAACTAATTCCCAAATGTATTAATACTTCGAAAGATGGTTTGGGGTAGTTATTTAATCAATTTAACACTAATCTGGAGCCATTTTTTCCGATTTAGAGTCATCATAGAGCCATTACAACATAGGTCACCATTTCTGACGGCTGTCAGAATGTGTGACCCACCAAAAAAATAAATCGATTTTGTAAGAATGTGTGTTCCCTCCGTAACTGCTTCCCAAAGATATTCAAACTTCGAAAGATGGTAGGGGGTAGTTATTTCAACAATTTAACACTCATCTGGAGAAATGTTTTACGATTTAGAGTCATCATAGAGCCATTACCACATAGGTCACCATTTCTGACGGCTGTCAGAATGTGTGACCCACCCAAAAATTAAAACGATTTTGTAAGAATGTGTGTTCCCACCGTAACTAATTCCCAAATGTATTAATACTTCGAAAGATGGTTTGGGGTAGTTATTTAATCAATTTAACACTAATCTGGAGCCATTTTTTCCGATTTAGAGTCATCAGAGAGCCATTACCACATAGGTCACCATTTCTGACGGCCGTCAGAATGTGTGACCCACCAAAAATTAAAACGATTTTGTAAGAATGTGTGTTCCCACCGTAACTAATTCCCAAATTTATTAATACTTCGAAAGATGGTTTGGGGTAGTTATTTAATCAATTTAACACTAATCTGGAGCCATTTTTTTCCGATTTAGAGTCATCATAGAGCCATTACAACATAGGTCACCATTTCTGACGGCTGTCAGAATGTGTGACCCACCAAAAAAATAAATCGATTTTGTAAGAATGTGTGTTCCCTCCGTAACTGCTTCCCAAAGATATTCAAACTTCGAAAGATGGTAGGGGGTAGTTATTTCAACAATTTAACACTCATCTGGAGAAATGTTTTACGATTTAGAGTCATCATAGAGCCATTACCACATAGGTCACCATTTCTGACGGCTGTCAGAATGTGTGACCCACCCAAAAATTAAAACGATTTTGTAAGAATGTGTGTTCCCACCGTAACTAATTCCCAAATGTATTAATACTTCGAAAGATGGTTTGGGGTAGTTATTTAATCAATTTAACACTAATCTGGAGCCATTTTTTCCGATTTAGAGTCATCAGAGAGCCATTACCACATAGGTCACCATTTCTGACGGCCGTCAGAATGTGTGACCCACCAAAAATTAAAACGATTTTGTAAGAATGTGTGTTCCCACCGTAACTAATTCCCAAATGTATTAATACTTCGAAAGATGGTTTGGGGTAGTTATTTAATCAATTTAACACTAATCTGGAGCCATTTTTTTCCGATTTAGAGTCATCATAGAGCCATTACCACATAGGTCACCATTTCTGACGGCCGTCAGAATGTGTGACCCACCAAAAAAATAAATCGATTTTGTAAGAGTTTATGTTCCCTCCGTAACTGCTTCCCAAAGATATTCAAACTTCGAAAGATGGTATGGGGTAGGTTTTTCAAGACTATAACACTCATCTGGAGCCATATTTTCCGATTTAGAGTCATCATAGCGTAATTGAATTGGTCTTACAAGCTCCGTCATAGGTATGCAGGCAACCGTCCGCTCCCACTGGGAGTCGAACTCATCACCTCTGACTTCCCAAGCGCCACCACTAACTACTAAGCCAACGAAAAACCTAGTCACACGCTGACGCGGGTGACCTATTACATACTTGAGGAGTGAGTTTCAACACACCAGCTACATTAGCACCATTATCAAATAGGTCACCATTTCTGACGGCCGTCAGAATGTGTGACCCACCGAAAAAATAAAAATATTTTTTAAGAATGTTTATTTTCCCGTAACTGCTTCCCAAAGATATTCAAACTTCGAAAGATGGTAGGGGGTAGTTATTTCAACAATTTAACACTCATCTGGAGAAATGTTTTACGATTTAGAGTCATCATAGAGCCATTACCACATAGGTCACCATTTCTGACGGCCGTCAGAATGTGTGACCCACCAAAAATTAAAACGATTTTGTAAGAATGTGTGTTCCCACCGTAACTAATTCCCAAATTTATCAATACTTCGAAAGATGGTTTGGGGTAGTTATTTAATCAATTTAACACTAATCTGGAGCCATTTTTTTCCGATTTAGAGTCATCATAGAGCCATTACAACATAGGTCACCATTTCTGACGGCTGTCAGAATGTGTGACCCACCCAAAAAATAAATCGATTTTGTAAGAATGTGTGTTCCCTCCGTAACTGCTTCCCAAAGATATTCAAACTTCGAAAGATGGTAGGGGGTAGTTATTTCAACAATTTAACACTCATCTGGAGAAATGTTTTACGATTTAGAGTCATCATAGAGCCATTACCACATAGGTCACCATTTCTGACGGCTGTCAGAATGTGTGACCCACCCAAAAATTAAAACGATTTTGTAAGAATGTGTGTTCCCACGTAACTAATTCCCAAATGTATTAATACTTCGAAAGATGGTTTGGGGTAGTTATTTAATCAATTTAACACTAATCTGGAGCCATTTTTTCCGATTTAGAGTAATCAGAGAGCCATTACCACATAGGTCACCATTTCTGACGGCCGTCAGAATGTGTGACCCACCAAAAATTAAAACGATTTTGTAAGAATGTGTGTTCCCACCGTAACTAATTCCCAAATGTATTAATACTTCGAAAGATGGTTTGGGGTAGTTATTTAATCAATTTAACACTAATCTGGAGCAATTTTTTTCCGATTTAGAGTCATCATAGAGCCATTACCACTTAGGTCACCATTTCTGACGGCCGTCAGAATGTGTGACCCACCAAAAATTAAAACGATTTTGTAAGAATGTGTGTTCCCACCATAACTAATTCCCAAATGTATTAATACTTCGAAAGATGGTTTGGGGTAGTTATTTAATCAATTTAACACTAATCTGGAGCCATTTTTTCCGATTTAGAGTCATCAGAGAGCCATTACCACATAGGTCACCATTTCTGACGGCCGTCAGAATGTGTGACCCACCAAAAATTAAAACGATTTTGTAAGAATGTGTGTTCCCACGATAACTAATTCCCAAATTTATCAATACTTCGAAAGATGGTTTGGGGTAGTTATTTAATCAATTTAACACTAATCTGGAGCCATTTGTTTCCGATTTAGAGTCATCATAGAGCCATTACAACATAGGTCACCATTTCTGACGGCTGTCAGAATGTGTGACCCACCAAAAAAATAAATCGATTTTGTAAAAATGTGTGTTCCCTCCGTAACTGCTTCCCAAAGATATTCAAACTTCGAAAGATGGTAGGGGGTAGTTATTTCAACAATTCAACACTCATCTGGAGAAATGTTTTACGATTTAGAGTCATCATAGAGCCATTACCACATAGGTCACCATTTCTGACGGCCGTCAGAATGTGTGACCCACCGAAAAAATAAAAATATTTTTTAAGAATGTTTATTTTCCCGTAACTGCTTCCCAAAGATATTCAAACTTCGAAAGATGGTAGGGGGTAGTTATTTCAACAATTCAACACTCATCTGGAGAAATGTTTTACGATTTAGAGTCCTCATAGAGCCATTACCACATAGGTCACCATTTCTGACGGCCGTCAGAATGTGTGACCCACCAAAAAAATAAAACGATTTTGCAAAAGTTTATGTTCCCTCCGTAACTGCTTCCCAAAGATATTCAAACTTCGAAAGATGGTATGGGGTAGTTTTTCAAGAATTTAACACTCATCTGGAGAAATGTTTTACGATTTAGAGTCATCATAGATTCATTACCACATAGCTCACCATTTCTGACGGCTGTCAGAATGTGTGACCCACCCAAAAATTAAAACGATTTTGTAAGAATGTGTGTTCCCACCGTAACTTATTCCCAAATGTATTAATACTTCGAAAGATGGTTTGGGGTAGTTATTTAATCAATTTAACACTAATCTGGAGCCATTTTTTTTCCGATTTAGAGTTATCAGAGAGCCATTACCACATAGGTCACCATTTCTGACGGCCGTCAGAATGTGTGACCCACCAAAAATTAAAACGATTTTGTTAGAATGTGTGTTCCCACCGTAACAAATTCCAAAATGTATTAATACTTCGAAAGATGGTTTGGGGTAGTTATTTAATCAATTTAACACTAATCTGGAGCCATTTTTTTTCCGATTTAGAGTCATCATAGAGCCATTACAACATAGGTCACCATTTCTGACGGCCGTCAGAATGTGTGACCCACCAAAAATTAAAACGATTTTGTAAGAATGTGTGTTCCCACCGTAAATAATTCCCAAATGTATTAGTACTTCGAAAGATGGTTTGGGGTAGTTATTTAATCAATTTAACACTAATCTGGAGACATTTTTTTCCGATTTAGAGTCATCATAGAGCCATTACCACATAGGTCACCATTTCTGACGGCTGTCAGAATGTGTGACCCACCCAAAAATTAAAACGATTTTGTAAGAATGTGTGTTCCCACCGTAACTTATTCCCAAATGTAGGCTATTAATACTTCGAAAGATGGTTTGGGGTATGTGATTACCACATAGGTCACCATTTCTGACGGCCGTCAGAATGTGTGACCCACCAAAAATTAAAACGATTTTGTTAGAATGTGTGTTCCCACCGTAACAAATTCCAAAATGTATTAATACTTCGAAAGATGGTTTGGGGTAGTTATTTAATCAATTTAACACTAATCTGGAGCCATTTTTTTCCGATTTAGAGTCATCATAGAGCCATTACCACATAGGTCACCATTTCTGACGGCCGTCAGAATGTTTGACCCACCAAAAATTAAAACGATTTTGTAAGAATGTGTGTTCCCACCATAACTAATTCCCAAATGTATTAATACTTCGAAAGATGGTTTGGGGTAGTTATTTAATCAATTTAACACTAATCTGGAGCCATTTTTTCCGATTTAGAGTCATCAGAGAGCCATTACCACATAGGTCACCATTTCTGACGGCCGTCAGAATGTGTGACCCACCAAAAATTAAAACGATTTTGTAAGAATGTGTGTTCCCACCATAACTAATTCCCAAATGTATTAATACTTCGAAAGATGGTTTGGGGTAGTTATTTAATCAATTTAACACTAATCTGGAGCCATTTTTTCCGATTTAGAGTCATCAGAGAGCCATTACCACATAGGTCACCATTTCTGACGGCCGTCAGAATGTGTGACCCACCAAAAATTAAAACGATTTTGTAAGAATGTGTGTTCCCACCGTAACTAATTCCCAAATTTATCAATACTTCGAAAGATGGTTTGGGGTAGTTATTTAATCAATTTAACACTAATCTGGAGCCATTTTTTTCCGATTTAGAGTCATCATAGAGCCATTACAACATAGGTCACCATTTCTGACGGCTGTCAGAATGTGTGACCCACCAAAAAAATAAATCGATTTTGTAAGAATGTGTGTTCCCTCCGTAACTGCTTCCCAAAGATATTCAAACTTCGAAAGATGGTAGGAGGTAGTTATTTCAACAATTAACACTCATCTGGAGAAATGTTTTACGATTTAGAGTCATCATAGAGCCATTACCACATAGGTCACCATTTCTGACGGCTGTCAGAATGTGTGACCCACCTAAAAATTAAAACGATTTTGTAAGAATGTGTGTTCCCACCGTAACTAATTCCCAAATGTATTAATACTTCGAAAGATGGTTTGGGGTAGTTATTTAATCAATTTAACACTAATCTGGAGCCATTTTTTCCGATTTAGAGTCATCAGAGAGCCATTACCACATAGGTCACCATTTCTGACGGCCGTCAGAATGTGTGACCCACCAAAAATTAAAACGATTTTGTAAGAATGTGTGTTCCCACCGTAACTAATTCCCAAATTTATTAATACTTCGAAAGATGGTTTGGGGTAGTTATTTAATCAATTTAACACTAATCTGGAGCCATTTTTTCCGATTTAGAGTCATCAGAGAGCCATTACCACATAGGTCACCATTTCTGACGGCCGTCAGAATGTGTGACCCACCAAAAATTAAAACGATTTTGTAAGAATGTGTGTTCCCACCGTAACTAATTCCCACATTTATCAATACTTCGAAAGATGGTTTGGGGTAGTTATTTAATCAATTTAACACTAATCTGGAGCCATTTTTTTCCGATTTAGAGTCATCATAGAGCCATTACAACATAGGTCACCATTTCTGACGGCTGTCAGAATGTGTGACCCACCAAAAAAATTAATCGATTTTGTAAGAATGTGTGTTCCCTCCGTAACTGCTTCCCAAAGATATTCAAACTTCGAAAGATGGTAGGGGGTAGTTATTTCAACAATTAACACTCATCTGGAGAAATGTTTTACGATTTAGAGTCATCATAGAGCCATTACCACATAGGTCACCATTTCTGACGGCTGTCAGAATGTGTGACCCACCTAAAAATTAAAACGATTTTGTAAGAATGTGTGTTCCCACCGTAACTAATTCCCAAATGTATTAATACTTCGAAAGATGGTTTGGGGTAGTTATTTAATCAATTTAACACTAATCTGGAGCCATTTTTTCCGATTTAGAGTCATCAGAGAGCCATTACCACATAGGTCACCATTTCTGACGGCCGTCAGAATGTGTGACCCACCAAAAATTAAAACGATTTTGTAAGAATGTGTGTTCCCACCGTAACTAATTCCCAAATTTATTAATACTTCGAAAGATGGTTTGGGGTAGTTATTTAATCAATTTAACACTAATCTGGAGCCATTTTTTTCCGATTTAGAGTCATCATAGAGCCATTACCACATAGGTCACCATTTCTGACGGCCGTCAGAATGTGTGACCCACCAAAAATTAAAACGATTTTGTAAGAATGTGTGTTCCCACCATAACTAATTCCCAAATGTATTAATACTTCGAAAGATGGTTTGGGGTAGTTATTTAATCAATTTAACACTAATCTGGAGCCATTTTTTCCGATTTAGAGTCATCAGAGAGCCATTACCACATAGGTCACCATTTCTGACGGCCGTCAGAATGTGTGACCCACCAAAAATTAAAACGATTTTGTAAGAATGTGTGTTCCCACCGTAACTAATTCCCACATTTATCAATACTTCGAAAGATGGTTTGGGGTAGTTATTTAATCAATTTAACACTAATCTGGAGCCATTTTTTTCCGATTTAGAGTCATCATAGAGCCATTACAACATAGGTCACCATTTCTGACGGCTGTCAGAATGTGTGACCCACCAAAAAAATAAATCGATTTTGTAAGAATGTGTGTTCCCTCCGTAACTGCTTCCCAAAGATATTCAAACTTCGAAAGATGGTAGGGGGTAGTTATTTCAACAATTAACACTCATCTGGAGAAATGTTTTACGATTTAGAGTCATCATAGAGCCATTACCACATAGGTCACCATTTCTGACGGCTGTCAGAATGTGTGACCCACCCAAAAATTAAAACGATTTTGTAAGAATGTGTGTTCCCACCGTAACTAATTCCCAAATGTATTAATACTTCGAAAGATGGTTTGGGGTAGTTATTTAATCAATTTAACACTAATCTAGAGCCATTTTTTTCCGATTTAGAGTCATCATAGAGCAATTACCACATAGGTCACCATTTCTGACGGCCGTCAGAATGTGTGACCCACCAAAAATTAAAACGATTTTGTAAGAATGTGTGTTCCCACCATAACTAATTCCCAAATGTATTAATACTTCGAAAGATGGTTTGGGGTAGTTATTTAATCAATTTAACACTAATCTGGAGCCATTTTTTCCGATTTAGAGTCATCAGAGAGCCATTACCACATAGGTCACCATTTCTGACGGCCGTCAGAATGTGTGACCCACCAAAAATTTAAACGATTTTGTAAGAATGTGTGTTCCCACCGTAACTAATTCCCAAATTTATCAATACTTCGAAAGATGGTTTGGGGTAGTTATTTAATCAATTTAACACTAATCTAGAGCCATTTTTTTCCGATTTAGAGTCATCATAGAGCAATTACCACATAGGTCACCATTTCTGACGGCCGTCAGAATGTGTGACCCACCAAAAATTAAAACGATTTTGTAAGAATGTGTGTTCCCACCATAACTAATTCCCAAATGTATTAATACTTCGAAAGATGGTTTGGGGTAGTTATTTAATCAATTTAACACTAATCTGGAGCCATTTTTTCCGATTTAGAGTCATCAGAGAGCCATTACCACATAGGTCACCATTTCTGACGGCCGTCAGAATGTGTGACCCACCAAAAATTTAAACGATTTTGTAAGAATGTGTGTTCCCACCATAACTAATTCTCAAATGTATTAATACTTCGAAAGATGGTTTGGGGTAGTTATTTAATCAATTTAACACTAATCTGGAGCCATTTTTTCCGATTTAGAGTCATCAGAGAGCCATTACCACATAGGTCACCATTTCTGACGGCTGTCAGAATGTGTGACCCACCAAAAAAATAAATCGATTTTGTAAGAATGTGTGTTCCCTCCGTAACTGCTTCCCAAAGATATTCAAACTTCGAAAGATGGTAGGGGGTAGTTATTTCAACAATTTAACACTCATCTGGAGAAATGTTTTACGATTTAGAGTCATCATAGAGCCATTACCACATAGGTCACCATTTCTGACGGCTGTCAGAATGTGTGACCCACCCAAAAATTAAAACGATTTTGTAAGAATGTGTGTTCCCACCGTAACTAATTCCCAAATTTATCAATACTTCGAAAGATGGTTTGGGGTAGTTATTTAATCAATTTAACACTAATCTGGAGCCATTTTTTTCCGATTTAGAGTCATCATAGAGCCATTACCACATAGGTCACCATTTCTGACGGCCGTCAGAATGTTTGACCCACCAAAAATTAAAACGATTTTGTAAGAATGTGTGTTCCCACCATAACTAATTCCCAAATGTATTAATACTTCGAAAGATGGTTTGGGGTAGTTATTTAATCAATTTAACACTAATCTGGAGCAATTTTTTCCGATTTAGAGTCATCAGAGAGCCATTACCACATAGGTCACCATTTCTGACGGCCGTCAGAATGTGTGACCCACCAAAAATTAAAACGATTTTGTAAGAATGTGTGTTCCCACCATAACTAATTCCCAAATGTATTAATACTTCGAAAGATGGTTTGGGGTAGTTATTTAATCAATTTAACACTAATCTGGAGCCATTTTTTCCGATTTAGAGTCATCAGAGAGCCATTACCACATAGGTCACCATTTCTGACGGCCGTCAGAATGTGTGACCCACCAAAAATTAAAACGATTTTGTAAGAATGTGTGTTCCCACCGTAACTAATTCCCAAATTTATCAATACTTCGAAAGATGGTTTGGGGTAGTTATTTAATCAATTTAACACTAATCTGGAGCCATTTTTTTCCGATTTAGAGTCATCATAGAGCCATTACAACATAGGTCACCATTTCTGACGGCTGTCAGAATGTGTGACCCACCAAAAAAATAAATCGATTTTGTAAGAATGTGTGTTCCCTCCGTAACTGCTTCCCAAAGATATTCAAACTTCGAAAGATGGTAGGGGGTAGTTATTTCAACAATTAACACTCATCTGGAGAAATGTTTTACGATTTAGAGTCATCATAGAGCCATTACCACATAGGTCACCATTTCTGACGGCTGTCAGAATGTGTGACCCACCCAAAAATTAAAACGATTTTGTAAGAATGTGTGTTCCCACCGTAACTAATTCCCAAATGTATTAATACTTCGAAAGATGGTTTGGGGTAGTTATTTAATCAATTTAACACTAATCTGGAGCCATTTTTTTCCGATTTAGAGTCATCATAGAGCAATTACCACATAGGTCACCATTTCTGACGGCCGTCAGAATGTGTGACCCACCAAAAATTAAAACGATTTTGTAAGAATGTGTGTTCCCACCGTAACTAATTCCCAAATTTATCAATACTTCGAAAGATGGTTTGGGGTAGTTATTTAATCAATTTAACACTAATCTGGAGCCATTTTTTTCCGATTTAGAGTCATCATAGAGCCATTACAACATAGGTCACCATTTCTGACGGCTGTCAGAATGTGTGACCCACCAAAAAAATAAATCGATTTTGTAAGAATGTGTGTTCCCTCCGTAACTGCTTCCCAAAGATATTCAAACTTCGAAAGATGGTAGGGGGTAGTTATTTCAACAATTAACACTCATCTGGAGAAATGTTTTACGATTTAGAGTCATCATAGAGCCATTACCACATAGGTCACCATTTCTGACGGCTGTCAGAATGTGTGACCCACCCAAAAATTAAAACGATTTTGTAAGAATGTGTGTTCCCACCGTAACTAATTCCCAAATGTATTAATACTTCGAAAGATGGTTTGGGGTAGTTATTTAATCAATTTAACACTAATCTGGAGCCATTTTTTCCGATTTAGAGTCATCAGAGAGCCATTACCACATAGGTCACCATTTCTGACGGCCGTCAGAATGTGTGACCCACCAAAAATTAAAACGATTTTGTAAGAATGTGTGTTCCCACCGTAACTAATTCCCAAATTTATTAATACTTCGAAAGATGGTTTGGGGTAGTTATTTAATCAATTTAACACTAATCTGGAGCCATTTTTTTCCGATTTAGAGTCATCATAGAGCCATTACCACATAGGTCACCATTTCTGACGGCCGTCAGAATGTGTGACCCACCAAAAATTAAAACGATTTTGTAAGAATGTGTGTTCCCACCATAACTAATTCCCAAATGTATTAATACTTCGAAAGATGGTTTGGGGTAGTTATTTAATCAATTTAACACTAATCTGGAGCCATTTTTTCCGATTTAGAGTCATCAGAGAGCCATTACCACATAGGTCACCATTTCTGACGGCCGTCAGAATGTGTGACCCACCAAAAATTAAAACGATTTTGTAAGAATGTGTGTTCCCACCGTAACTAATTCCCAAATTTATCAATACTTCGAAAGATGGTTTGGGGTAGTTATTTAATCAATTTAACACTAATCTGGAGCCATTTTTTTCCGATTTAGAGTCATCATAGAGCCATTACAACATAGGTCACCATTTCTGACGGCTGTCAGAATGTGTGACCCACCAAAAAAATAAATCGATTTTGTAAGAATGTGTGTTCCCTCCGTAACTGCTTCCCAAAGATATTCAAACTTCGAAAGATGGTAGGGGGTAGTTATTTCAACAATTAACACTCATCTGGAGAAATGTTTTACGATTTAGAGTCATCATAGAGCCATTACCACATAGGTCACCATTTCTGACGGCTGTCAGAATGTGTGACCCACCCAAAAATTAAAACGATTTTGTAAGAATGTGTGTTCCCACCGTAACTAATTCCCAAATGTATTAATACTTCGAAAGATGGTTTGGGGTAGTTATTTAATCAATTTAACACTAATCTAGAGCCATTTTTTTCCGATTTAGAGTCATCATAGAGCAATTACCACATAGGTCACCATTTCTGACGGCCGTCAGAATGTGTGACCCACCAAAAATTAAAACGATTTTGTAAGAATGTGTGTTCCCACCATAACTAATTCCCAAATGTATTAATACTTCGAAAGATGGTTTGGGGTAGTTATTTAATCAATTTAACACTAATCTGGAGCCATTTTTTCCGATTTAGAGTCATCAGAGAGCCATTACCACATAGGTCACCATTTCTGACGGCCGTCAGAATGTGTGACCCACCAAAAATTTAAACGATTTTGTAAGAATGTGTGTTCCCACCGTAACTAATTCCCAAATTTATCAATACTTCGAAAGATGGTTTGGGGTAGTTATTTAATCAATTTAACACTAATCTAGAGCCATTTTTTTCCGATTTAGAGTCATCATAGAGCAATTACCACATAGGTCACCATTTCTGACGGCCGTCAGAATGTGTGACCCACCAAAAATTAAAACGATTTTGTAAGAATGTGTGTTCCCACCATAACTAATTCCCAAATGTATTAATACTTCGAAAGATGGTTTGGGGTAGTTATTTAATCAATTTAACACTAATCTGGAGCCATTTTTTCCGATTTAGAGTCATCAGAGAGCCATTACCACATAGGTCACCATTTCTGACGGCCGTCAGAATGTGTGACCCACCAAAAATTTAAACGATTTTGTAAGAATGTGTGTTCCCACCATAACTAATTCTCAAATGTATTAATACTTCGAAAGATGGTTTGGGGTAGTTATTTAATCAATTTAACACTAATCTGGAGCCATTTTTTCCGATTTAGAGTCATCAGAGAGCCATTACCACATAGGTCACCATTTCTGACGGCTGTCAGAATGTGTGACCCACCAAAAAAATAAATCGATTTTGTAAGAATGTGTGTTCCCTCCGTAACTGCTTCCCAAAGATATTCAAACTTCGAAAGATGGTAGGGGGTAGTTATTTCAACAATTTAACACTCATCTGGAGAAATGTTTTACGATTTAGAGTCATCATAGAGCCATTACCACATAGGTCACCATTTCTGACGGCTGTCAGAATGTGTGACCCACCCAAAAATTAAAACGATTTTGTAAGAATGTGTGTTCCCACCGTAACTAATTCCCAAATTTATCAATACTTCGAAAGATGGTTTGGGGTAGTTATTTAATCAATTTAACACTAATCTGGAGCCATTTTTTTCCGATTTAGAGTCATCATAGAGCCATTACAACATAGGTCACCATTTCTGACGGCTGTCAGAATGTGTGACCCACCAAAAAAATAAATCGATTTTGTAAGAATGTGTGTTCCCTCCGTAACTGCTTCCCAAAGATATTCAAACTTCGAAAGATGGTAGGGGGTAGTTATTTCAACAATTTAACACTCATCTGGAGAAATGTTTTACGATTTAGAGTCATCATAGAGCCATTACCACATAGGTCACCATTTCTGACGGCTGTCAGAATGTGTGACCCACCCAAAAATTAAATCGATTTTGTAAGAATGTGTGTTCCCTCCGTAACTGCTTCCCAAAGATATTCAAACTTCGAAAGATGGTAGGGGGTAGTTATTTCAACAATTTAACACTCATCTGGAGAAATGTTTTACGATTTAGAGTCATCATAGAGCCATTACCACATAGGTCACCATTTCTGACGGCTGTCAAAATGTGTGACCCACCCAAAAATTAAAACGATTTTGTAAGAATGTGTGTTCCCACCGTAACTAATTCCCAAATGTATTAATACTTCGAAAGATGGTTTGGGGTAGTTATTTAATCAATTTAACACTAATCTGGAGCCATTTTTTCCGATTTAGAGTCATCAGAGAGCCATTACCACATAGGTCACCATTTCTGACGGCCGTCAGAATGTGTGACCCACCAAAAATTAAAACGATTTTGTAAGAATGTGTGTTCCCACCGTAACTAATTCCCAAATTTATTAATACTTCGAAAGATGGTTTGGGGTAGTTATTTAATCAATTTAACACTAATCTGGAGCCATTTTTTTCCGATTTAGAGTCATCATAGAGCCATTACCACATAGGTCACCATTTCTGACGGCCGTCAGAATGTGTGACCCACCAAAAATTAAAACGATTTTGTAAGAATGTGTGTTCCCACCATAACTAATTCCCAAATGTATTAATACTTCGAAAGATGGTTTGGGGTAGTTATTTAATCAATTTAACACTAATCTGGAGCCATTTTTTCCGATTTAGAGTCATCAGAGAGCCATTACCACATAGGTCACCATTTCTGACGGCCGTCAGAATGTGTGACCCACCAAAAATTAAAACGATTTTGTAAGAATGTGTGTTCCCACCGTAACTAATTCCCAAATTTATCAATACTTCGAAAGATGGTTTGGGGTAGTTATTTAATCAATTTAACACTAATCTGGAGCCATTTTTTTCCGATTTAGAGTCATCATAGAGCCATTACAACATAGGTCACCATTTCTGACGGCTGTCAGAATGTGTGACCCACCAAAAAAATAAATCGATTTTGTAAGAATGTGTGTTCCCTCCGTAACTGCTTCCCAAAGATATTCAAACTTCGAAAGATGGTAGGGGGTAGTTATTTCAACAATTAACACTCATCTGGAGAAATGTTTTACGATTTAGAGTCATCATAGAGCCATTACCACATAGGTCACCATTTCTGACGGCTGTCAGAATGTGTGACCCACCCAAAAATTAAAACGATTTTGTAAGAATGTGTGTTCCCACCGTAACTAATTCCCAAATGTATTAATACTTCGAAAGATGGTTTGGGGTAGTTATTTAATCAATTTAACACTAATCTGGAGCCATTTTTTTCCGATTTAGAGTCATCATAGAGCAATTACCACATAGGTCACCATTTCTGACGGCCGTCAGAATGTGTGACCCACCAAAAATTAAAACGATTTTGTAAGAATGTGTGTTCCCACCATAACTAATTCCCAAATGTATTAATACTTCGAAAGATGGTTTGGGGTAGTTATTTAATCAATTTAACACTAATCTGGAGCCATTTTTTCCGATTTAGAGTCATCAGAGAGCCATTACCACATAGGTCACCATTTCTGACGGCCGTCAGAATGTGTGACCCACCAAAAATTAAAAAGATTTTGTAAGAATGTGTGTTCCCACCGTAACTAATTCCCAAATTTATCAATACTTCGAAAGATGGTAGGGGGTAGTTATTTCAACAATTAACACTCATCTGGAGAAATGTTTTACGATTTAGAGTCATCATAGAGCCATTACCACATAGGTCACCATTTCTGACGGCTGTCAGAATGTGTGACCCACCCAAAAATTAAAACGATTTTGTAAGAATGTGTGTTCCCACCGTAACTAATTCCCAAATGTATTAATACTTCGAAAGATGGTTTGGGGTAGTTATTTAATCAATTTAACACTAATCTGGAGCCATTTTTTCCGATTTAGAGTCATCATAGAGCAATTACCACATAGGTCACCATTTCTGACGGCCGTCAGAATGTGTGACCCACCAAAAATTAAAACGATTTTGTAAGAATGTGTGTTCCCACCATAACTAATTCCCAAATGTATTAATACTTCGAAAGATGGTTTGGGGTAGTTATTTAATCAATTTAACACTAATCTGGAGCCATTTTTTCCGATTTAGAGTCATCAGAGAGCCATTACCACATAGGTCACCATTTCTGACGGCCGTCAGAATGTGTGACCCACCAAAAATTAAAAAGATTTTGTAAGAATGTGTGTTCCCACCGTAACTAATTCCCAAATTTATCAATACTTCGAAAGATGGTTTGGGGTAGTTATTTAATCAATTTAACACTAATCTGGAGCCATTTTTTCCGATTTAGAGTCATCATAGAGCCATTACAACATAGGTCACCATTTCTGACGGCTGTCAGAATGTGTGACCCACCAAAAAAATAAATCGATTTTGTAAGAATGTGTGTTCCCTCCGTAACTGCTTCCTAAAGATATTCAAACTTCGAAAGATGGTAGGGGGTAGTTATTTCAACAATTTAACACTCATCTGGAGAAATGTTTTACGATTTAGAGTCATCATAGAGCCATTACCACATAGGTCACCATTTCTGACGGCTGTCAGAATGTGTGACCCACCCAAAAATTAAAACGATTTTGTAAGAATGTGTGTTCCCACCGTAACTAATTCCCAAATGTATTAATACTTCGAAAGATGGTTTGGGGTAGTTATTTAATCAATTTAACACTAATCTGGAGCCATTTTTTCCGATTTAGAGTCATCAGAGAGCCATTACCACATAGGTCACCATTTCTGACGGCCGTCAGAATGTGTGACCCACCAAAAATTAAAACGATTTTGTAAGAATGTGTGTTCCCACCGTAACTAATTCCCAAATTTATCAATACTTCGAAAGATGGTTTGGGGTAGTTATTTAATCAATTTAACACTAATCTGGAGCCATTTTTTTCCGATTTAGAGTCATCATAGAGCCATTACAACATAGGTCACCATTTCTGACGGCTGTCAGAATGTGTGACCCACCAAAAAAATAAATCGATTTTGTAAGAATGTGTGTTCCCTCCGTAACTGCTTCCCAAAGATATTCAAACTTCGAAAGATGGTAGGGGGTAGTTATTTCAACAATTAACACTCATCTGGAGAAATGTTTTACGATTTAGAGTCATCATAGAGCCATTACCACATAGGTCACCATTTCTGACGGCTGTCAGAATGTGTGACCCACCCAAAAATTAAAAAGATTTTGTAAGAATGTGTGTTCCCACCGTAACTAATTCCCAAATGTATTAATACTTCGAAAGATGGTTTGGGGTAGTTATTTAATCAATTTAACACTAATCTGGAGCCATTTTTTTCCGATTTAGAGTCATCATAGAGCAATTACCACATAGGTCACCATTTCTGACGGCCGTCAGAATGTGTGACCCACCAAAAATTAAAACGATTTTGTAAGAATGTGTGTTCCCACCATAACTAATTCCCAAATGTATTAATACTTCGAAAGATGGTTTGGGGTAGTTATTTAATCAATTTAACACTAATCTGGAGCCATTTTTTCCGATTTAGAGTCATCAGAGAGCCATTACCACATAGGTCACCATTTCTGACGGCCGTCAGAATGTGTGACCCACCAAAAATTAAAACGATTTTGTAAGAATGTGTGTTCCCACCGTAACTAATTCCCAAATTTATCAATACTTCGAAAGATGGTTTGGGGTAGTTATTTAATCAATTTAACACTAATCTGGAGCCATTTTTTTCCGATTTAGAGTCATCATAGAGCCATTACAACATAGGTCACCATTTCTGACGGCTGTCAGAATGTGTGACCCACCAAAAAAATAAATCGATTTTGTAAGAATGTGTGTTCCCTCCGTAACTGCTTCCCAAAGATATTCAAACTTCGAAAGATGGTAGGGGGTAGTTATTTCAACAATTTAACACTCATCTGGAGAAATGTTTTACGATTTAGAGTCATCATAGAGCCATTACCACATAGGTCACCATTTCTGACGGCTGTCAGAATGTGTGACCCACCAAAAAAATAAATCGATTTTGTAAGAATGTGTGTTCCCTCCGTAACTGCTTCCCAAAGATATTCAAACTTCGAAAGATGGTAGGGGGTAGTTATTTCAACAATTAACACTCATCTGGAGAAATGTTTTACGATTTAGAGTCATCATAGAGCCATTACCACATAGGTCACCATTTCTGACGGCTGTCAGAATGTGTGACCCACCCAAAAATTAAAACGATTTTGTAAGAATGTGTGTTCCCACCGTAACTAATTCCCAAATGTATTAATACTTCGAAAGATGGTTTGGGGTAGTTATTTAATCAATTTAACACTAATCTGGAGCCATTTTTTTCCGATTTAGAGTCATCATAGAGCAATTACCACATAGGTCACCATTTCTGACGGCCGTCAGAATGTGTGACCCACCAAAAATTAAAACGATTTTGTAAGAATGTGTGTTCCCACCATAACTAATTCCCAAATGTATTAATACTTCGAAAGATGGTTTGGGGTAGTTATTTAATCAATTTAACACTAATCTGGAGCCATTTTTTCCGATTTAGAGTCATCAGAGAGCCATTACCACATAGGTCACCATTTCTGACGGCCGTCAGAATGTGTGACCCACCAAAAATTAAAACGATTTTGTAAGAATGTGTGTTCCCACCGTAACTAATTCCCAAATTTATCAATACTTCGAAAGATGGTTTGGGGTAGTTATTTAATCAATTTAACACTAATCTGGAGCCATTTTTTTCCGATTTAGAGTCATCATAGAGCCATTACAACATAGGTCACCATTTCTGACGGCTGTCAGAATGTGTGACCCACCAAAAAAATAAATCGATTTTGTAAGAATGTGTGTTCCCTCCGTAACTGCTTCCCAAAGATATTCAAACTTCGAAAGATGGTAGGGGGTAGTTATTTCAACAATTTAACACTCATCTGGAGAAATGTTTTACGATTTAGAGTCATCATAGAGCCATTACCACATAGGTCACCATTTCTGACGGCTGTCAGAATGTGTGACCCACCAAAAAAATAAATCGATTTTGTAAGAATGTGTGTTCCCTCCGTAACTGCTTCCCAAAGATATTCAAACTTCGAAAGATGGTAGGGGGTAGTTATTTCAACAATTAACACTCATCTGGAGAAATGTTTTACGATTTAGAGTCTTCATAGAGCCATTACCACATAGGTCACCATTTCTGACGGCTGTCAGAATGTGTGACCCACCCAAAAATTAAAACGATTTTGTAAGAATGTGTGTTCCCACCGTAACTAATTCCCAAATGTATTAATACTTCGAAAGATGGTTTGGGGTAGTTATTTAATCAATTTAACACTAATCTGGAGCCATTTTTTCCGATTTAGAGTCATCAGAGAGCCATTACCACATAGGTCACCATTTCTGACGGCCGTCAGAATGTGTGACCCACCAAAAATTAAAACGATTTTGTAAGAATGTGTGTTCCCACCATAACTAATTCCCAAATGTATTAATACTTCGAAAGATGGTTTGGGGTAGTTATTTAATCAATTTAACACTAATCTGGAGCCATTTTTTTCCGATTTAGAGTCATCATAGAGCCATTACCACATAGGTCACCATTTCTGACGGCCGTCAGAATGTGTGACCCACCAAAAATTAAAACGATTTTGTAAGAATGTGTGTTCCCACCGTAACTAATTCCCAAATTTATCAATACTTCGAAAGATGGTTTGGGGTAGTTATTTAATCAATTTAACACTAATCTGGAGCCATTTTTTTCCGATTTAGAGTCATCATAGAGCCATTACAACATAGGTCACCATTTCTGACGGCTGTCAGAATGTGTGACCCACCAAAAAAATAAATCGATTTTGTAAGAATGTGTGTTCCCTCCGTAACTGCTTCCCAAAGATATTCAAACTTCGAAAGATGGTAGGGGGTAGTTATTTCAACAATTAACACTCATCTGGAGAAATGTTTTACGATTTAGAGTCATCATAGAGCCATTACCACATAGGTCACCATTTCTGACGGCTGTCAGAATGTGTGACCCACCCAAAAATTAAAACGATTTTGTAAGAATGTGTGTTCCCACCGTAACTAATTCCCAAATGTATTAATACTTCGAAAGATGGTTTGGGGTAGTTATTTAATCAATTTAACACTAATCTGGAGCCATTTTTTTCCGATTTAGAGTCATCAGAGAGCCATTACCACATAGGTCACCATTTCTGACGAACGTCAGAATGTGTGACCCACCAAAAATTAAAACGATTTTGTAAGAATGTGTGTTCCCACCGTAACTAATTCCCAAATGTATTAGTACTTCGAAAGTTGGTTTGGGGTAGTTATTTAATCAATTTAACACTAATCTGGAGCCATTTTTTTCCGATTTAGAGTCATCATAGAGCCATTACCACATAGGTCACCATTTCTGACGGCCGTCAGAATGTGTGACCCACCAAAAATTAAAACGATTTTGTAAGAATGTGTGTTCCCACCGTAACTAATTCCCAAATTTATCAATACTTCGAAAGATGGTTTGGGGTAGTTATTTAATCAATTTAACACTAATCTGGAGCCATTTTTTTTTCCGATTTAGAGTCATCATAGAGCCATTACAACATAGGTCACCATTTCTGACGGCTGTCAGAATGTGTGACCCACCAAAAAAATAAATCGATTTTGTAAGAATGTGTGTTCCCTCCGTAACTGCTTCCCAAAGATATTCAAACTTCGAAAGATGGTAGGGGGTAGTTATTTCAACAATTTAACACTCATCTGGAGAAATGTTTTACGATTTAGAGTCATCATAGAGCCATTACCACATAGGTCACCATTTCTGACGGCTGTCAGAATGTGTGACCCACCCAAAAATTAAAACGATTTTGTAAGAATGTGTGTTCCCACCGTAACTAATTCCCAAATGTATTAATACTTCGAAAGATGGTTTGGGGTAGTTATTTAATCAATTTAACACTAATCTGGAGCCATTTTTTCCGATTTAGAGTAATCAGAGAGCCATTACCACATAGGTCACCATTTCTGACGGCCGTCAGAATGTGTGACCCACCAAAAATTAAAACGATTTTGTAAGAATGTGTGTTCCCACCGTAACTAATTCCCAAATGTATTAATACTTCGAAAGATGGTTTGGGGTAGTTATTTAATCAATTTAACACTAATCTGGAGCCATTTTTTTCCCGATTTAGAGTCATCATAGAGCCATTACCACATAGGTCACCATTTCTGACGGCCGTCAGAATGTGTGACCCACCAAAAATTAAAACGATTTTGTAAGAATGTGTGTTCCCACCATAACTAATTCCCAAATGTATTAATACTTCGAAAGATGGTTTGGGGTAGTTATTTAATCAATTTAACACTAATCTGGAGCCATTTTTTCCGATTTAGAGTCATCAGAGAGCCATTACCACATAGGTCACCATTTCTGACGGCCGTCAGAATGTGTGACCCACCAAAAATTAAAACGATTTTGTAAGAATGTGTGTTCCCACCGTAACTAATTCCCAAATTTATCAATACTTCGAAAGATGGTTTGGGGTAGTTATTTAATCAATTTAACACTAATCTGGAGCCATTTTTTTCCGATTTAGAGTCATCATAGAGCCATTACAACATAGGTCACCATTTCTGACGGCTGTCAGAATGTGTGACCCACCAAAAAAATAAATCGATTTTGTAAGAATGTGTGTTCCCTCCGTAACTGCTTCCCAAAGATATTCAAACTTCGAAAGATGGTAGGGGGTAGTTATTTCAACAATTAACACTCATCTGGAGAAATGTTTTACGATTTACAGTCATCATAGAGCCATTACCACATAGGTCACCATTTCTGACGGCTGTCAGAATGTGTGGCCCACCCAAAAATTAAAACGATTTTGTAAGAATGTGTGTTCCCACCGTAACTAATTCCCAAATGTATTAATACTTCGAAAGATGGTTTGGGGTAGTTATTTAATCAATTTAACACTAATCTGGAGCCATTTTTTTCCGATTTAGAGTCATCATAGAGCAATTACCACATAGGTCACCATTTCTGACGGCCGTCAGAATGTGTGACCCACCAAAAATTAAAACGATTTTGTAAGAATGTGTGTTCCCACCATAACTAATTCCCAAATGTATTAATACTTCGAAAGATGGTTTGGGGTAGTTATTTAATCAATTTAACACTAATCTGGAGCCATTTTTTCCGATTTAGAGTCATCAGAGAGCCATTACCACATAGGTCACCATTTCTGACGGCCGTCAGAATGTGTGACCCACCAAAAATTAAAACGATTTTGTAAGAATGTGTGTTCCCACCGTAACTAATTCCCAAATTTATCAATACTTCGAAAGATGGTTTGGGGTAGTTATTTAATCAATTTAACACTAATCTGGAGCCATTTTTTTCCGATTTAGAGTCATCATAGAGCCATTACAACATAGGTCACCATTTCTGACGGCTGTCAGAATGTGTGACCCACCAAAAAAATAAATCGATTTTGTAAGAATGTGTGTTCCCTCCGTAACTGCTTCCCAAAGATATTCAAACTTCGAAAGATGGTAGGGGGTAGTTATTTCAACAATTAACACTAATCTGGAGCCATTTTTTTCCGATTTAGAGTCATCATAGAGCAATTACCACATAGGTCACCATTTCTGACGGCCGTCAGAATGTGTGACCCACCAAAAATTAAAACGATTTTGTAAGAATGTGTGTTCCCACCATAACTAATTCCCAAATGTATTAATACTTCGAAAGATGGTTTGGGGTAGTTATTTAATCAATTTAACACTAATCTGGAGCCATTTTTTCCGATTTAGAGTCATCAGATAGCCATTACCACATAGGTCACCATTTCTGACGGCCGTCAGAATGTGTGACCCACCAAAAATTAAAACGATTTTGTAAGAATGTGTGTTCCCACCGTAACTAATTCCCAAATTTATCAATACTTCGAAAGATGGTTTGGGGTAGTTATTTAATCAATTTAACACTAATCTGGAGCCTTTTTTTTTCCGATTTAGAGTCATCATAGAGCCATTACAACATAGGTCACCATTTCTGACGGCTGTCAGAATGTGTGACCCACCAAAAAAATAAATCGATTTTGTAAGAATGTGTGTTCCCTCCGTAACTGCTTCCCAAAGATATTCAAACTTCGAAAGATGGTTTGGGGTAGTTATTTAATCAATTTAACACTAATCTGGAGCCACTTTTTCCGATTTAGAGTCATCAGAGAGCCATTACCACATAGGTCACCATTTCTGACGGCCGTCAGAATGTGTGACCCACCAAAAATTAAAACGATTTTGTAAGAATGTGTGTTCCCACCGTAACTAATTCCCAAATTTATTAATACTTCGAAAGATGGTTTGGGGTAGTTATTTAATCAATTTAACACTAATCTGGAGCCATTTTTTTCCGATTTAGAGTCATCATAGAGCCATTACCACATAGGTCACCATTTCTGACGGCCGTCAGAATGTGTGACCCACCAAAAATTAAAACGATTTTGTAAGAATGTGTGTTCCCACCATAACTAATTCCCAAATGTATTAATACTTCGAAAGATGGTTTGGGGTAGTTATTTAATCAATTTAACACTAATCTGGAGCCATTTTTTCCGATTTAGAGTCATCAGAGAGCCATTACCACATAGGTCACCATTTCTGACGGCCGTCAGAATGTGTGACCCACCAAAAATTAAAACGATTTTGTAAGAATGTGTGTTCCCACCGTAACTAATTCCCAAATTCATCAATACTTCGAAAGATGGTTTGGGGTAGTTATTTAATCAATTTAACACTAATCTGGAGCCATTTTTTTCCGATTTAGAGTCATCATAGAGCAATTACCACATAGGTCACCATTTCTGACGGCCGTCAGAATGTGTGACCCACCAAAAATTAAAACGATTTTGTAAGAATGTGTGTTCCCACCATAACTAATTCCCAAATGTATTAATACTTCGAAAGATGGTTTGGGGTAGTTATTTAATCAATTTAACACTAATCTGGAGCCATTTTTTCCGATTTAGAGTCATCAGAGAGCCATTACCACATAGGTCACCATTTCTGACGGCCGTCAGAATGTGTGACCCACCAAAAATTAAAACGATTTTGTAAGAATGTGTGTTCCCACCGTAACTAATTCCCAAATTTATCAATACTTCGAAAGATGGTTTGGGGTAGTTATTTAATCAATTTAACACTAATCTGGAGCCATTTTTTTCCGATTTAGAGTCATCATAGAGCCATTACAACATAGGTCACCATTTCTGACGGCTGTCAGAATGTGTGACCCACCAAAAAAATAAATCGATTTTGTAAGAATGTGTGTTCCCTCCGTAACTGCTTCCCAAAGATATTCAAACTTCGAAAGATGGTAGGGGGTAGTTATTTCAACAATTAACACTCATCTGGAGAAATGTTTTACGATTTAGAGTCATCATAGAGCCATTACCACATAGGTCACCATTTCTGACGGCTGTCAGAATGTGTGACCCACCCAAAAATTAAAACGATTTTGTAAGAATGTGTGTTCCCACCGTAACTAATTCCCAAATGTATTAATACTTCGAAAGATGGTTTGGGGTAGTTATTTAATCAATTTAACACTAATCTGGAGCCATTTTTTTCCGATTTAGAGTCATCATAGAGCAATTACCACATAGGTCACCATTTCTGACGGCCGTCAGAATGTGTGGCCCACCAAAAATTAAAACGATTTTGTAAGAATGTGTGTTCCCACCATAACTAATTCTCAAATGTATTAATACTTCGAAAGATGGTTTGGGGTAGTTATTTAATCAATTTAACACTAATCTGGAGCCATTTTTTCCGATTTAGAGTCATCAGAGAGCCATTACCACATAGGTCACCATTTCTGACGGCCGTCAGAATGTGTGACCCACCAAAAATTAAAACGATTTTGTAAGAATGTGTGTTCCCACCGTAACTAATTCCCAAATTTATCAATACTTCGAAAGATGGTTTGGGGTAGTTATTTAATCAATTTAACACTAATCTGGAGCCATTTTTTTCCGATTTAGAGTCATCATAGAGCCATTACAACATAGGTCACCATTTCTGACGGCTGTCAGAATGTGTGACCCACCAAAAAAATAAATCGATTTTGTAAGAATGTGTGTTCCCTCCGTAACTGCTTCCCAAAGATATTCAAACTTCGAAAGATGGTAGGGGGTAGTTATTTCAACAATTTAACACTCATCTGGAGAAATGTTTTACGATTTAGAGTCATCATAGAGCCATTACCACATAGGTCACCATTTCTGACGGCTGTCAGAATGTGTGACCCACCAAAAAAATAAATCGATTTTGTAAGAATGTGTGTTCCCTCCGTAACTGCTTCCCAAAGATATTCAAACTTCGAAAGATGGTAGGGGGTAGTTATTTCAACAATTAACACTCATCTGGAGAAATGTTTTACGATTTAGAGTCATCATAGAGCCATTACCACATAGGTCACCATTTCTGACGGCTGTCAGAATGTGTGACCCACCCAAAAATTAAAACGATTTTGTAAGAATGTGTGTTCCCACCGTAACTAATTCCCAAATGTATTAATACTTCGAAAGATGGTTTGGGGTAGTTATTTAATCAATTTAACACTAATCTGGAGCCATTTTTTTCCGATTTAGAGTCATCATAGAGCCATTACCACATAGGTCACCATTTCTGACGGCCGTCAGAATGTGTGACCCACCAAAAATTAAAACGATTTTGTAAGAATGTGTGTTCCCACCGTAACTAATTCCCAAATTTATTAATACTTCGAAAGATGGTTTGGGGTAGTTATTTAATCAATTTAACACTAATCTGGAGCCATTTTTTTCCGATTTAGAGTCATCATAGAGCCATTACCACATAGGTCACCATTTCTGACGGCCGTCAGAATGTGTGACCCACCAAAAATTAAAACGATTTTGTAAGAATGTGTGTTCCCACCATAACTAATTCCCAAATGTATTAATACTTCGAAAGATGGTTTGGGGTAGTTATTTAATCAATTTAACACTAATCTGGAGCCATTTTTTCCGATTTAGAGTCATCAGAGAGCCATTACCACATAGGTCACCATTTCTGACGGCCGTCAGAATGTGTGACCCACCAAAAATTAAAACGATTTTGTAAGAATTTGTGTTCCCACCGTAACTAATTCCCAAATTTATCAATACTTCGAAAGATGGTTTGGGGTAGTTATTTAATCAATTTAACACTAATCTGGAGCAATTTTTTTCCGATTTAGAGTCATCATAGAGCCATTACAACATAGGTCACCATTTCTGACGGCTGTCAGAATGTGTGACCCACCAAAAAAATAAATCGATTTTGTAAGAATGTGTGTTCCCTCCGTAACTGCTTCCCAAAGATATTCAAACTTCGAAAGATGGTAGGGGGTAGTTATTTCAACAATTAACACTCATCTGGAGAAATGTTTTACGATTTAGAGTCATCATAGAGCCATTACCACATAGGTCACCATTTCTGACGGCTGTCAGAATGTGTGACCCACCCAAAAATTAAAACGATTTTGTAAGAATGTGTGTTCCCACCGTAACTAATTCCCAAATGTATTAATACTTCGAAAGATGGTTTGGGGTAGTTATTTAATCAATTTAACACTAATCTGGAGCCATTTTTTTCCGATTTAGAGTCATCATAGAGCAATTACCACATAGGTCACCATTTCTGACGGCCGTCAGAATGTGTGACCCACCAAAAATTAAAACGATTTTGTAAGAATGTGTGTTCCCACCATAACTAATTCCCAAATGTATTAATACTTCGAAAGATGGTTTGGGGTAGTTATTTAATCAATTTAACACTAATCTGGAGCCATTTTTTCCGATTTAGAGTCATCAGAGAGCCATTACCACATAGGTCACCATTTCTGACGGCCGTCAGAATGTGTGACCCACCCAAAAATTAAAACGATTTTGTAAGAATGTGTGTTCCCACCGTAACTAATTCCCAAATTTATCAATACTTCGAAAGATGGTTTGGGGTAGTTATTTAATCAATTTAACACTAATCTGGAGCCATTTTTTTCCGATTTAGAGTCATCATAGAGCCATTACAACATAGGTCACCATTTCTGACGGCTGTCAGAATGTGTGACCCACCAAAAAAATAAATCGATTTTGTAAGAATGTGTGTTCCCTCCGTAACTGCTTCCCAAAGATATTCAAACTTCGAAAGATGGTAGGGGGTAGTTATTTCAACAATTTAACACTCATCTGGAGAAATGTTTTACGATTTAGAGTCATCATAGAGCCATTACCACATAGGTCACCATTTCTGACGGCTGTCAGAATGTGTGACCCACCAAAAAAATAAATCGATTTTGTAAGAATGTGTGTTCCCTCCGTAACTGCTTCCCAAAGATATTCAAACTTCGAAAGATGGTAGGGGGTAGTTATTTCAACAATTAACACTCATCTGGAGAAATGTTTTACGATTTAGAGTCATCATAGAGCCATTACCACATAGGTCACCATTTCTGACGGCTGTCAGAATGTGTGACCCACCCAAAAATTAAAACGATTTTGTAAGAATGTGTGTTCCCACCGTAACTAATTCCCAAATGTATTAATACTTCGAAAGATGGTTTGGGGTAGTTATTTAATCAATTTAACACTAATCTGGAGCCATTTTTTTCCGATTTAGAGTCATCATAGAGCCATTACCACATAGGTCACCATTTCTGACGGCCGTCAGAATGTGTGACCCACCAAAAATTAAAACGATTTTGTAAGAATGTGTGTTCCCACCATAACTAATTCCCAAATGTATTAATACTTCGAAAGATGGTTTGGGGTAGTTATTTAATCAATTTAACACTAATCTGGAGCCATTTTTTTCCGATTTAGAGTCATCATAGAGCCATTACCACATAGGTCACCATTTCTGACGGCCGTCAGAATGTGTGACCCACCAAAAATTAAAACGATTTTGTAAGAATGTGTGTTCCCACCATAACTAATTCCCAAATGTATTAATACTTCGAAAGATGGTTTGGGGTAGTTATTTAATCAATTTAACACTAATCTGGAGCCATTTTTTCCGATTTAGAGTCATCATAGAGCCATTACAACATAGGTCACCATTTCTGACGGCTGTCAGAATGTGTGACCCACCAAAAAAATAAATCGATTTTGTAAGAATGTGTGTTCCCTCCGTAACTGCTTCCCAAAGATATTCAAACTTCGAAAGATGGTAGGGGGTAGTTATTTCAACAATTAACACTCATCTGGAGAAATGTTTTACGATTTAGAGTCATCATAGAGCCATTACCACATAGGTCACCATTTCTGACGGCTGTCAGAATGTGTGGCCCACCCAAAAATTAAAACGATTTTGTAAGAATGTGTGTTCCCACCGTAACTAATTCCCAAATGTATTAATACTTCGAAAGATGGTTTGGGGTAGTTATTTAATCAATTTAACACTAATCTGGAGCCATTTTTTTCCGATTTAGAGTCATCATAGAGAAATTACCACATAGGTCACCATTTCTGACGGCCGTCAGAATGTGTGACCCACCAAAAATTAAAACGATTTTGTAAGAATGTGTGTTCCCACCATAACTAATTCCCAAATGTATTAATACTTCGAAAGATGGTTTGGGGTAGTTATTTAATCAATTTAACACTAATCTGGAGCCATTTTTTCCGATTTAGAGTCATCAGAGAGCCATTACCACATAGGTCACCATTTCTGACGGCCGTCAGAATGTGTGACCCACCAAAAATTAAAACGATTTTGTAAGAATGTGTGTTCCCACCGTAACTAATTCCCAAATTTATCAATACTTCGAAAGATGGTTTGGGGTAGTTATTTAATCAATTTAACACTAATCTGGAGCCATTTTTTTCCGATTTAGAGTCATCATAGAGCCATTACAACATAGGTCACCATTTCTGACGGCTGTCAGAATGTGTGACCCACCAAAAAAATAAATCGATTTTGTAAGAATGTGTGTTCCCTCCGTAACTGCTTCCCAAAGATATTCAAACTTCGAAAGATGGTAGGGGGTAGTTATTTCAACAATTAACACTCATCTGGAGAAATGTTTTACGATTTAGAGTCATCATAGAGCCATTACCACATAGGTCACCATTTCTGACGGCTGTCAGAATGTGTGACCCACCCAAAAATTAAAACGATTTTGTAAGAATGTGTGTTCCCACCGTAACTAATTCCCAAATGTATTAATACTTCGAAAGATGGTTTGGGGTAGTTATTTAATCAATTTAACACTAATCTGGAGCCATTTTTTTCCGATTTAGAGTCATCATAGAGCAATTACCACATAGGTCACCATTTCTGACGGCCGTCAGAATGTGTGACCCACCAAAAATTAAAACGATTTTGTAAGAATGTGTGTTCCCACCATAACTAATTCTCAAATGTATTAATACTTCGAAAGATGGTTTGGGGTAGTTATTTAATCAATTTAACACTAATCTGGAGCCATTTTTTCCGATTTAGAGTCATCAGAGAGCCATTACCACATAGGTCACCATTTCTGACGGCCGTCAGAATGTGTGACCCACCAAAAATTAAAACGATTTTGTAAGAATGTGTGTTCCCACCGTAACTAATTCCCAAATTTATCAATACTTCGAAAGATGGTTTGGGGTAGTTATTTAATCAATTTAACACTAATCTGGAGCCATTTTTTTCCGATTTAGAGTCATCATAGAGCCATTACAACATAGGTCACCATTTCTGACGGCTGTCAGAATGTGTGACCCACCAAAAAAATAAATCGATTTTGTAAGAATGTGTGTTCCCTCCGTAACTGCTTCCCAAAGATATTCAAACTTCGAAAGATGGTAGGGGGTAGTTATTTCAACAATTTAACACTCATCTGGAGAAATGTTTTACGATTTAGAGTCATCATAGAGCCATTACCACATAGGTCACCATTTCTGACGGCTGTCAGAATGTGTGACCCACCAAAAAAATAAATCGATTTTGTAAGAATGTGTGTTCCCTCCGTAACTGCTTCCCAAAGATATTCAAACTTCGAAAGATGGTAGGGGGTAGTTATTTCAACAATTAACACTCATCTGGAGAAATGTTTTACGATTTAGAGTCATCATAGAGCCATTACCACATAGGTCACCATTTCTGACGGCTGTCAGAATGTGTGACCCACCCAAAAATTAAAACGATTTTGTAAGAATGTGTGTTCCCACCGTAACTAATTCCCAAATGTATTAATACTTCGAAAGATGGTTTGGGGTAGTTATTTAATCAATTTAACACTAATCTGGAGCCATTTTTTTCCGATTTAGAGTCATCATAGAGCCATTACCACATAGGTCACCATTTCTGACGGCCGTCAGAATGTGTGACCCACCAAAAATTAAAACGATTTTGTAAGAATGTGTGTTCCCACCGTAACTAATTCCCAAATTTATTAATACTTCGAAAGATGGTTTGGGGTAGTTATTTAATCAATTTAACACTAATCTGGAGCCATTTTTTTCCGATTTAGAGTCATCATAGAGCCATTACCACATAGGTCACCATTTCTGACGGCCGTCAGAATGTGTGACCCACCAAAAATTAAAACGATTTTGTAAGAATGTGTGTTCCCACCATAACTAATTCCCAAATGTATTAATACTTCGAAAGATGGTTTGGGGTAGTTATTTAATCAATTTAACACTAATCTGGAGCCATTTTTTCCGATTTAGAGTCATCAGAGAGCCATTACCACATAGGTCACCATTTCTGACGGCCGTCAGAATGTGTGACCCACCAAAAATTAAAACGATTTTGTAAGAATTTGTGTTCCCACCGTAACTAATTCCCAAATTTATCAATACTTCGAAAGATGGTTTGGGGTAGTTATTTAATCAATTTAACACTAATCTGGAGCCATTTTTTTCCGATTTAGAGTCATCATAGAGCCATTACCACATAGGTCACCATTTCTGACGGCTGTCAGAATGTGTGACCCACCAAAAAAATAAATCGATTTTGTAAGAATGTGTGTTCCCTCCGTAACTGCTTCCCAAAGATATTCAAACTTCGAAAGATGGTAGGGGGTAGTTATTTCAACAATTAACACTCATCTGGAGAAATGTTTTACGATTTAGAGTCATCATAGAGCCATTACCACATAGGTCACCATTTCTGACGGCTGTCAGAATGTGTGGCCCACCCAAAAATTAAAACGATTTTGTAAGAATGTGTGTTCCCACCGTAACTAATTCCCAAATGTATTAATACTTCGAAAGATGGTTTGGGGTAGTTATTTAATCAATTTAACACTAATCTGGAGCCATTTTTTTCCGATTTAGAGTCATCATAGAGAAATTACCACATAGGTCACCATTTCTGACGGCCGTCAGAATGTGTGACCCACCAAAAATTAAAACGATTTTGTAAGAATGTGTGTTCCCACCATAACTAATTCCCAAATGTATTAATACTTCGAAAGATGGTTTGGGGTAGTTATTTAATCAATTTAACACTAATCTGGAGCCATTTTTTCCGATTTAGAGTCATCAGAGAGCCATTACCACATAGGTCACCATTTCTGACGGCCGTCAGAATGTGTGACCCACCAAAAATTAAAACGATTTTGTAAGAATGTGTGTTCCCACCGTAACTAATTCCCAAATTTATCAATACTTCGAAAGATGGTTTGGGGTAGTTATTTAATCAATTTAACACTAATCTGGAGCCATTTTTTTCCGATTTAGAGTCATCATAGAGCCATTACAACATAGGTCACCATTTCTGACGGCTGTCAGAATGTGTGACCCACCAAAAAAATAAATCGATTTTGTAAGAATGTGTGTTCCCTCCGTAACTGCTTCCCAAAGATATTCAAACTTCGAAAGATGGTAGGGGGTAGTTATTTCAACAATTTAACACTCATCTGGAGAAATGTTTTACGATTTAGAGTCATCATAGAGCCATTACCACATAGGTCACCATTTCTGACGGCTGTCAGAATGTGTGACCCACCAAAAAAATAAATCGATTTTGTAAGAATGTGTGTTCCCTCCGTAACTGCTTCCCAAAGATATTCAAACTTCGAAAGATGGTAGGGGGTAGTTATTTCAACAATTAACACTCATCTGGAGAAATGTTTTACGATTTAGAGTCATCATAGAGCCATTACCACATAGGTCACCATTTCTGACGGCCGTCAGAATGTGTGACCCACCAAAAATTAAAACGATTTTGTAAGAATGTGTGTTCCCACCATAACTAATTCCCAAATGTATTAATACTTCGAAAGATGGTTTGGGGTAGTTATTTAATCAATTTAACACTAATCTGGAGCCATTTTTTTCCGATTTAGAGTCATCAGAGAGCCATTACCACATAGGTCACCATTTCTGACGGCCGTCAGAATGTGTGACCCACCAAAAATTAAAACGATTTTGTAAGAATGTGTGTTCCCACCGTAACTAATTCCCAAATGTATCAATACTTCGAAAGATGGTTTGGGGTAGTTATTTAATCAATTTAACACTAATCTGGAGCCATTTTTTTCCGATTTAGAGTCATCATAGAGCCATTACAACATAGGTCACCATTTCTGACGGCTGTCAGAATGTGTGACCCACCAAAAAAATAAATCGATTTTGTAAGAATGTGTGTTCCCTCCGTAACTGCTTCCCAAAGATATTCAAACTTCGAAAGATGGTAGGGGGTAGTTATTTCAACAATTTAACACTCATCTGGAGAAATGTTTTACGATTTAGAGTCATCATAGAGCCATTACCACATAGGTCACCATTTCTGACGGCCGTCAGAATGTGTGACCCACCAAAAATTAAAACGATTTTGTAAGAATGTGTGTTCCCACCGTAACTAATTCCCAAATGTATTAATACTTCGAAAGATGGTATGGGGTAGTTATTTAATCAATTTAACACTAATCTGGAGCCATTTTTTCCGATTTAGAGTCATCAGAGAGCCATTACCACATAGGTCACCATTTTTGACGGCCGTCAGAATGTGTGACCCACCAAAAAAAATAATGTATTCCCGTAACTGCTTCCCAAATGTATTAACTTCGAAAATTGGTTAAGGGTTGTTATTTCAACAATTTAACACTCATTTGGAGCCATGTTTCCGATTTAGAGTCATCATAGAGCCATTATCACATAGGTCACCATTTCTGACGGCTGTCAGAATGTGTGACCCACCCAAAAATTAAAACGATTTTGTAAGAATGTGTGTTCCCACCGTAACTAATTCCCAAATGTATTAATACTTCGAAAGATGGTTTGGGGTAGTTATTTAATCAATTTAACACTAATCTGGAGCCATTTTTTTTCCGATTTAGAGTCATCATAGAGCAATTACCACATAGGTCACCATTTCTGACGGCCGTCAGAATGTGTGACCCACCAAAAATTAAAACGATTTTGTAAGAATGTGTGTTCCCACCATAACTAATTCCCAAATGTATTAATACTTCGAAAGATGGTTTGGGGTAGTTATTTAATCAATTTAACACTAATCTGGAGCCATTTTTTCCGATTTAGAGTCATCAGAGAGCCATTACCACATAGGTCACCATTTCTGACGGCCGTCAGAATGTGTGACCCACCAAAAATTAAAAAGATTTTGTAAGAATGTGTGTTCCCACCGTAACTAATTCCCAAATTTATCAATACTTCGAAAGATGGTTTGGGGTAGTTATTTAATCAATTTAACACTAATCTGGAGCCATTTTTTTCCGATTTAGAGTCATCATAGAGCCATTACAACATAGGTCACCATTTCTGACGGCTGTCAGAATGTGTGACCCACCAAAAAAATAAATCGATTTTGTAAGAATGTGTGTTCCCTCCGTAACTGCTTCCCAAAGATATTCAAACTTCGAAAGATGGTAGGGGGTAGTTATTTCAACAATTTAACACTCATCTGGAGAAATGTTTTACGATTTAGAGTCATCATAGAGCCATTACCACATAGGTCACCATTTCTGACGGCTGTCAGAATGTGTGACCCACCAAAAAAATAAATCGATTTTGTAAGAATGTGTGTTCCCTCCGTAACTGCTTCCCAAAGATATTCAAACTTCGAAAGATGGTAGGGGGTAGTTATTTAATCAATTTAACACTAATCTGGAGCCATTTTTTTCCGATTTAGAGTCATCATAGAGCCATTACCGCATAGGTCACCATTTCTGACGGCCGTCAGAATGTGTGACCCACCAAAAATTAAAACGATTTTGTAAGAATGTGTGTTCCCACCATAACTAATTCCCAAATGTATTAATACTTCGAAAGATGGTTTGGGGTAGTTATTTAATCAATTTAACACTAATCTGGAGCCATTTTTTTTCCGATTTAGAGTCATCATAGAGCCATTACCACATAGGTCACCATTTCTGACGGCCGTCAGAATGTGTGACCCACCAAAAATTAAAACGATTTTGTAAGAATGTGTGTTCCCACCATAACTAATTCCCAAATGTATTAATACTTCGAAAGATGGTTTGGGGTAGTCATTTAATCAATTTAACACTAATCTGGAGCCATTTTTTCCGATTTAGAGTCATCATAGAGCCATTACAACATAGGTCACCATTTCTGACGGCTGTCAGAATGTGTGACCCACCAAAAAAATAAATCGATTTTGTAAGAATGTGTGTTCCCTCCGTAACTGCTTCCCAAAGATATTCAAACTTCGAAAGATGGTAGGGGGTAGTTATTTCAACAATTAACACTCATCGGGAGAAATGTTTTACGATTTAGAGTCATCATAGAGCCATTACCACATAGGTCACCATTTCTGACGGCTGTCAGAATGTGTGGCCCACCCAAAAATTAAAACGATTTTGTAAGAATGTGTGTTCCCACCGTAACTAATTCCCAAATGTATTAATACTTCGAAAGATGGTTTGGGGTAGTTATTTAATCAATTTAACACTAATCTGGAGCCATTTTTTTCCGATTTAGAGTCATCATAGAGAAATTACCACATAGGTCACCATTTCTGACGGCCGTCAGAATGTGTGACCCACCAAAAATTAAAACGATTTTGTAAGAATGTGTGTTCCCACCATAACTAATTCCCACATGTATTAATACTTCGAAAGATGGTTTGGGGTAGTTATTTAATCAATTTAACACTAATCTGGAGCCATTTTTTCCGATTTAGAGTCATCAGAGAGCCATTACCACATAGGTCACCATTTCTGACGGCCGTCAGAATGTGTGACCCACCAAAAATTAAAACGATTTTGTAAGAATGTGTGTTCCCACCGTAACTAATTCCCAAATTTATCAATACTTCGAAAGATGGTTTGGGGTAGTTATTTAATCAATTTAACACTAATCTGGAGCCATTTTTTTCCGATTTAGAGTCATCATAGAGCCATTACAACATAGGTCACCATTTCTGACGGCTGTCAGAATGTGTGACCCACCAAAAAAATAAATCGATTTTGTAAGAATGTGTGTTCCCTCCGTAACTGCTTCCCAAAGATATTCAAACTTCGAAAGATGGTAGGGGGTAGTTATTTCAACAATTTAACACTCATCTGGAGAAATGTTTTACGATTTAGAGTCATCATAGAGCCATTACCACATAGGTCACCATTTCTGACGTCTGTCAGAATGTGTGACCCACCAAAAAAATAAATCGATTTTGTAAGAATGTGTGTTCCCTCCGTAACTGCTTCCCAAAGATATTCAAACTTCGAAAGATGGTAGGGGGTAGTTATTTCAACAATTAACACTCATCTGGAGAAATGTTTTACGATTTAGAGTCATCATAGAGCCATTACCACATAGGTCACCATTTCTGACGGCTGTCAGAATGTGTGACCCACCCAAAAATTAAAACGATTTTGTAAGAATGTGTGTTCCCACCGTAACTAATTCCCAAATGTATTAATACTTCGAAAGATGGTTTGGGGTAGTTATTTAATCAATTTAACACTAATCTGGAGCCATTTTTTTCCGATTTAGAGTCATCATAGAGCCATTACCACATAGGTCACCATTTCTGACGGCTGTCAGAATGTGTGACCCACCCAAAAATTAAAACGATTTTGTAAGAATGTGTGTTCCCACCGTAACTAATTCCCAAATGTATTAATACTTCGAAAGATGGTTTGGGGTAGTTATTTAATCAATTTAACACTAATCTGGAGCCATTTTCTTCCGATTTAGAGTCATCATAGAGCCATTACAACATAGGTCACCATTTCTGACGGCTGTCAGAATGTGTGACCCACCAAAAAAATTAATCGATTTTGTAAGAATGTGTGTTCCCTCCGTAACTGCTTCCCAAAGATATTCAAACTTCGAAAGATGGTAGGGGGTAGTTATTTCAACAATTAACACTCATCTGGAGAAATGTTTTACGATTTAGAGTCATCATAGAGCCATTACCACATAGGTCACCATTTCTGACGGCTGTCAGAATGTGTGACCCACCCAAAAATTAAAACGATTTTGTAAGAATGTGTGTTCCCACCGTAACTAATTCCCAAATGTATTAATACTTCGAAAGATGGTTTGGGGTAGTTATTTAATCAATTTAACACTAATCTGGAGCCATTTTTTTCCGATTTAGAGTCATCAGAGAGCCATTACCACATAGGTCACCATTTCTGACGGCCGTCAGAATGTGTGACCCACCAAAAATTAAAACGATTTTGTAAGAATGTGTGTTCCCACCGTAACTAATTCCCAAATGTATTAGTACTTCGAAAGATGGTTTGGGGTAGTTATTTAATCAATTTAACACTAATCTGGAGCCATTTTTTTCCGATTTAGAGTCATCATAGAGCCATTACCACATAGGTCACCATTTCTGACGGCCGTCAGAATGTGTGACCCACCAAAAATTAAAACGATTTTGTAAGAATGTGTGTTCCCACCGTAACTAATTCCCAAATTTATCAATACTTCGAAAGATGGTTTGGGGTAGTTATTTAATCAATTTAACACTAATCTGGAGTCATTTTATTCCGATTTAGAGTCATCATAGAGCCATTACAACATAGGTCACCATTTCTGACGGCTGTCAGAATGTGTGACCCACCAAAAAAATAAATCGATTTTGTAAGAATGTGTGTTCCCTCCGTAACTGCTTCCCAAAGATATTCAAACTTCGAAAGATGGTAGGGGGTAGTTATTTCAACAATTTAACACTCATCTGGAGAAATGTTTTACGATTTAGAGTCATCATAGAGCCATTACCACATAGGTCACCATTTCTGACGGCTGTCAGAATGTGTGACCCACCCAAAAATTAAAACGATTTTGTAAGAATGTGTGTTCCCACCGTAACTAATTCCCAAATGTATTAATACTTCGAAAGATGGTTTGGGGTAGTTATTTAATCAATTTAATACTAATCTGGAGCCATTTTTTCCGATTTAGAGTAATCAGAGAGCCATTACCACATAGGTCACCATTTCTGACGGCCGTCAGAATGTGTGACCCACCAAAAATTAAAACGATTTTGTAAGAATGTGTGTTCCCACCGTAACTAATTCCCAAATGTATTAATACTTCGAAAGATGGTTTGGGGTAGTTATTTAATCAATTTAACACTAATCTGGAGCCATTTTTTTCCGATTTAGAGTCATCATAGAGCCATTACCACATAGGTCACCATTTCTGACGGCCGTCAGAATGTGTGACCCACCAAAAATTAAAACGATTTTGTAAGAATGTGTGTTCCCACCATAACTAATTCCCAAATGTATTAATACTTCGAAAGATGGTTTGGGGTAGTTATTTAATCAATTTAACACTAATCTGGAGCCATTTTTTTCCGATTTAGAGTCATCATAGAGCCATTACCACATAGGTCACCATTTCTGACGGCCGTCAGAATGTGTGACCCACCAAAAATTAAAACGATTTTGTAAGAATGTGTGTTCCCACCGTAACTAATTCCCAAATTTATCAATACTTCGAAAGATGGTTTGGGGTAGTTATTTAATCAATTTAACACTAATCTGGAGCCATTTTTTTCCGATTTAGAGTCATCATAGAGCCATTACAACATAGGTCACCATTTCTGACGGCTGTCAGAATGTGTGACCCACCAAAAAAATTAATCGATTTTGTAAGAATGTGTGTTCCCTCCGTAACTGCTTCCCAAAGATATTCAAACTTCGAAAGATGGTAGGGGGTAGTTATTTCAACAATTAACACTCATCTGGAGAAATGTTTTACGATTTAGAGTCATCATAGAGCCATTACCACATAGGTCACCATTTCTGACGGCTGTCAGAATGTGTGACCCACCCAAAAATTAAAACGATTTTGTAAGAATGTGTGTTCCCACCGTAACTAATTCCTAAATGTATTAATACTTCGAAAGATGGTTTGGGGTAGTTATTTAATCAATTTAACACTAATCTGGAGCCATTTTTTTCCGATTTAGAGTCATCAGAGAGCCATTACCACATAGGTCACCATTTCTGACGGCCGTCAGAATGTGTGACCCACCAAAAATTAAAACGATTTTGTAAGAATGTGTGTTCCCACCGTAACTAATTCCCAAATGTATTAGTACTTCGAAAGATGGTTTGGGGTAGTTATTTAATCAATTTAACACTAATCTGGAGCCATTTTTTTCCGATTTAGAGTCATCATAGAGCCATTACCACATAGGTCACCATTTCTGACGGCCGTCAGAATGTGTGACCCACCAAAAATTAAAACGATTTTGTAAGAATGTGTGTTCCCACCTAACTAATTCCCAAATTTATCAATACTTCGAAAGATGGTTTGGGGTAGTTATTTAATCAATTTAACACTAATCTGGAGTCATTTTATTCCGATTTAGAGTCATCATAGAGCCATTACAACATAGGTCACCATTTCTGACGGCTGTCAGAATGTGTGACCCACCAAAAAAATAAATCGATTTTGTAAGAATGTGTGTTCCCTCCGTAACTGCTTCCCAAAGATATTCAAACTTCGAAAGATGGTAGGGGGTAGTTATTTCAACAATTTAACACTCATCTGGAGAAATGTTTTACGATTTAGAGTCATCATAGAGCCATTACCACATAGGTCACCATTTCTGACGGCTGTCAGAATGTGTGACCCACCCAAAAATTAAAACGATTTTGTAAGAATGTGTGTTCCCACCGTAACTAATTCCCAAATGTATTAATACTTCGAAAGATGGTTTGGGGTAGTTATTTAATCAATTTAATACTAATCTGGAGCCATTTTTTCCGATTTAGAGTAATCAGAGAGCCATTACCACATAGGTCACCATTTCTGACGGCCGTCAGAATGTGTGACCCACCAAAAATTAAAACGATTTTGTAAGAATGTGTGTTCCCACCGTAACTAATTCCCAAATGTATTAATACTTCGAAAGATGGTTTGGGGTAGTTATTTAATCAATTTAACACTAATCTGGAGCCATTTTTTTCCGATTTAGAGTCATCATAGAGCCATTACCACATAGGTCACCATTTCTGACGGCCGTCAGAATGTGTGACCCACCAAAAATTAAAACGATTTTGTAAGAATGTGTGTTCCCACCATAACTAATTCCCAAATGTATTAATACTTCGAAAGATGGTTTGGGGTAGTTATTTAATCAATTTAACACTAATCTGGAGCCATTTTTTTCCGATTTAGAGTCATCATAGAGCCATTACCACATAGGTCACCATTTCTGACGGCCGTCAGAATGTGTGACCCACCAAAAATTAAAACGATTTTGTAAGAATGTGTGTTCCCACCGTAACTAATTCCCAAATTTATCAATACTTCGAAAGATGGTTTGGGGTAGTTATTTAATCAATTTAACACTAATCTGGAGCCATTTTTTTCCGATTTAGAGTCATCATAGAGCCATTACAACATAGGTCACCATTTCTGACGGCTGTCAGAATGTGTGACCCACCAAAAAAATTAATCGATTTTGTAAGAATGTGTGTTCCCTCCGTAACTGCTTCCCAAAGATATTCAAACTTCGAAAGATGGTAGGGGGTAGTTATTTCAACAATTAACACTCATCTGGAGAAATGTTTTACGATTTAGAGTCATCATAGAGCCATTACCACATAGGTCACCATTTCTGACGGCTGTCAGAATGTGTGACCCACCCAAAAATTAAAACGATTTTGTAAGAATGTGTGTTCCCACCGTAACTAATTCCTAAATGTATTAATACTTCGAAAGATGGTTTGGGGTAGTTATTTAATCAATTTAACACTAATCTGGAGCCATTTTTTTCCGATTTAGAGTCATCAGAGAGCCATTACCACATAGGTCACCATTTCTGACGGCCGTCAGAATGTGTGACCCACCAAAAATTAAAACGATTTTGTAAGAATGTGTGTTCCCACCGTAACTAATTCCCAAATGTATTAGTACTTCGAAAGATGGTTTGGGGTAGTTATTTAATCAATTTAACACTAATCTGGAGCCATTTTTTTCCGATTTAGAGTCATCATAGAGCCATTACCACATAGGTCACCATTTCTGACGGCCGTCAGAATGTGTGACCCACCAAAAATTAAAACGATTTTGTAAGAATGTGTGTTCCCACCTAACTAATTCCCAAATTTATCAATACTTCGAAAGATGGTTTGGGGTAGTTATTTAATCAATTTAACACTAATCTGGAGCCATTTTATTCCGATTTAGAGTCATCATAGAGCCATTACAACATAGGTCACCATTTCTGACGGCTGTCAGAATGTGTGACCCACCAAAAAAATAAATCGATTTTGTAAGAATGTGTGTTCCCTCCGTAACTGCTTCCCAAAGATATTCAAACTTCGAAAGATGGTAGGGGGTAGTTATTTCAACAATTAACACTCATCTGGAGAAATGTTTTACGATTTAGAGTCATCATAGAGCCATTACCACATAGGTCACCATTTCTGACGGCTGTCAGAATGTGTGACCCACCCAAAAATTAAAACGATTTTGTAAGAATGTGTGTTCCCACCGTAACTAATTCCTAAATGTATTAATACTTCGAAAGATGGTTTGGGGTAGTTATTTAATCAATTTAACACTAATCTGGAGCCATTTTTTTCCGATTTAGAGTCATCAGAGAGCCATTACCACATAGGTCACCATTTCTGACGGCCGTCAGAATGTGTGACCCACCAAAAATTAAAACGATTTTGTAAGAATGTGTGTTCCCACCGTAACTAATTCCCAAATGTATTAGTACTTCGAAAGATGGTTTGGGGTAGTTATTTAATCAATTTAACACTAATCTGGAGCCATTTTTTTCCGATTTAGAGTCATCATAGAGCCATTACCACATAGGTCACCATTTCTGACGGCCGTCAGAATGTGTGACCCACCAAAAATTAAAACGATTTTGTAAGAATGTGTGTTCCCACCTAACTAATTCCCAAATTTATCAATACTTCGAAAGATGGTTTGGGGTAGTTATTTAATCAATTTAACACTAATCTGGAGCCATTTTATTCCGATTTAGAGTCATCATAGAGCCATTACAACATAGGTCACCATTTCTGACGGCTGTCAGAATGTGTGACCCACCAAAAAAATAAATCGATTTTGTAAGAATGTGTGTTCCCTCCGTAACTGCTTCCCAAAGATATTCAAACTTCGAAAGATGGTTTGGGGTAGTTATTTAATCAATTTTACACTAATCTGGAGCCATTTTTTTCCGATTTAGAGTCATCATAGAGCCATTACCACATAGGTCACCATTTCTGACGGCTGTCAGAATGTGTGACCCACCAAAAAAATAAATCGATTTTGTAAGAATGTGTGTTCCCTCCGTAACTGCTTCCCAAAGATATTCAAACTTCGAAAGATGGTTTGGGGTAGTTATTTAATCAATTTAACACTAATCTGGAGCCAGTTTTTTCCGATTTAGAGTCATCATAGAGCCATTACCACATAGGTCACCATTTCTGACGGCCGTCAGAATGTGTGACCCACCAAAAATTAAAACGATTTTGTAAGAATGTGTGTTCCCACCGTAACTAATTCCCAAATTTATCAATACTTCGAAAGATGGTTTGGGGTAGTTATTTAATCAATTTAACACTAATCTGGAGCCATTTTATTCCGATTTAGAGTCATCATAGAGCCATTACAACATAGGTCACCATTTCTGACGGCTGTCAGAATGTGTGACCCACCCAAAAATTAAAACGATTTTGTAAGAATGTGTGTTCCCACCGTAACTAATTCCCAAATGTATTAATACTTCGAAAGATGGTTTGGGGTAGTTATTTAATCAATTTAACACTAATCTGGAGCCATTTTTTTCCGATTTAGAGTCATCAGAGAGCCATTACCACATAGGTCACCATTTCTGACGGCCGTCAGAATGTGTGACCCACCAAAAATTAAAACGATTTTGTAAGAATGTGTGTTCCCACCGTAACTAATTCCCAAATGTATTAGTACTTCGAAAGATGGTTTGGGGTAGTTATTTAATCAATTTAACACTAATCTGGAGCCATTTTTTTCCGATTTAGAGTCATCATAGAGCCATTACCACATAGGTCACCATTTCTGACGGCCGTCAGAATGTGTGACCCACCAAAAATTAAAACGATTTTGTAAGAATGTGTGTTCCCACCGTAACTAATTCCCAAATTTATCAATACTTCGAAAGATGGTTTGGGGTAGTTATTTAATCAATTTAACACTAATCTGGAGCCATTTTTTTCCGATTTAGAGTCATCATAGAGCCATTACAACATAGGTCACCATTTCTGACGGCTGTCAGAATGTGTGACCCACCAAAAAAATTAATCGATTTTGTAAGAATGTGTGTTCCCTCCGTAACTGCTTCCCAAAGATATTCAAACTTCGAAAGATGGTAGGGGGTAGTTATTTCAACAATTAACACTCATCTAGAGAAATGTTTTACGATTTAGAGTCATCATAGAGCCATTACCACATAGGTCACCATTTCTGACGGCTGTCAGAATGTGTGACCCACCCAAAAATTAAAACGATTTTGTAAGAATGTGTGTTCCCACCGTAACTAATTCCCAAATGTATTAATACTTCGAAAGATGGTTTGGGGTAGTTATTTAATCAATTTAACACTAATCTGGAGCCATTTTTTTCCGATTTAGAGTCATCATAGAGCCATTACAACATAGGTCACCATTTCTGACGGCTGTCAGAATGTGTGACCCACCAAAAAAATAAATCGATTTTGTAAGAATGTGTGTTCCCTCCGTAACTGCTTCCCAAAGATATTCAAACTTCGAAAGATGGTAGGGGGTAGTTATTTCAACAATTAACACTAATCTGGAGCCATTTTTTTCCGATTTAGAGTCATCAGAGAGCCATTACCACATAGGTCACCATTTCTGACGGCCGTCAGAATGTGTGACCCACCAAAAATTAAAACGATTTTGTAAGAATGTGTGTTCCCACCGTAACTAATTCCCAAATGTATCAATACTTCGAAAGATGGTTTGGGGTAGTTATTTAATCAATTTAACACTAATCTGGAGCCATTTTTTTCCGATTTAGAGTCATCATAGAGCCATTACAACATAGGTCACCATTTCTGACGGCTGTCAGAATGTGTGACCCACCAAAAAAATAAATCGATTTTGTAAGAATGTGTGTTCCCTCCGTAACTGCTTCCCAAAGATATTCAAACTTCGAAAGATGGTAGGGGGTAGTTATTTCAACAATTAACACTCATCTGGAGAAATGTTTTACGATTTAGAGTCATCATAGAGCCATTACCACATAGGTCACCATTTCTGACGGCTGTCAGAATGTGTGACCCACCCAAAAATTAAAACGATTTTGTAAGAATGTGTGTTCCCACCGTAACTAATTCCCAAATGTATTAATACTTCGAAAGATGGTTTGGGGTTAGTTATTTAATCAATTTAACACTAATCTGGAGCCATTTTTTTCCGATTTAGAGTCATCATAGAGCAATTACCACATAGGTCACCATTTCTGACGGCCGTCAGAATGTGTGACCCACCAAAAATTAAAACGATTTTGTAAGAATGTGTGTTCCCACCATAACTAATTCCCAAATGTATTAATACTTCGAAAGATGGTTTGGGGTAGTTATTTAATCAATTTAACACTAATCTGGAGCCATTTTTTCCGATTTAGAGTCATCAGAGAGCCATTACCACATAGGTCACCATTTCTGACGGCCGTCAGAATGTGTGACCCACCAAAAATTAAAACGATTTTGTAAGAATGTGTGTTCCCACCGTAACTAATTCCCAAATTTATCAATACTTCGAAAGATGGTTTGGGGTAGTTATTTAATCAATTTAACACTAATCTGGAGCCATTTTTTTCCGATTTAGAGTCATCATAGAGCCATTACAACATAGGTCACCATTTCTGACGGCTGTCAGAATGTGTGACCCACCAAAAAAATAAATCGATTTTGTAAGAATGTGTGTTCCCTCCGTAACTGCTTCCCAAAGATATTCAAACTTCGAAAGATGGTTTGGGGTAGTTATTTAATCAATTTAACACTAATCTGGAGCCATTTTTTTCCGATTTAGAGTCATCATAGAGCCATTACCACATAGGTCACCATTTCTGACGGCCGTCAGAATGTGTGACCCACCAAAAATTAAAACGATTTTGTAAGAATGTGTGTTCCCACCATAACTAATTCCCAAATGTATTAATACTTCGAAAGATGGTTTGGGGTAGTTATTTAATCAATTTAACACTAATCTGGAGCCATTTTTTTCCGATTTAGAGTCATCATAGAGCCATTACCACATAGGTCACCATTTCTGACGGCCGTCAGAATGTGTGACCCACCAAAAATTAAAACGATTTTGTAAGAATGTGTGTTCCCACCGTAACTAATTCCCAAATTTATCAATACTTCGAAAGATGGTTTGGGGTAGTTATTTAATCAATTTAACACTAATCTGGAGCCATTTTTTTCCGATTTAGAGTCATCATAGAGCCATTACAACATAGGTCACCATTTCTGACGGCTGTCAGAATGTGTGACCCACCAAAAAAATTAATCGATTTTGTAAGAATGTGTGTTCCCTCCGTAACTGCTTCCCAAAGATATTCAAACTTCGAAAGATGGTAGGGGGTAGTTATTTCAACAATTAACACTCATCTAGAGAAATGTTTTACGATTTAGAGTCATCATAGAGCCATTACCACATAGGTCACCATTTCTGACGGCTGTCAGAATGTGTGACCCACCCAAAAATTAAAACGATTTTGTAAGAATGTGTGTTCCCACCGTAACTAATTCCCAAATGTATTAATACTTCGAAAGATGGTTTGGGGTAGTTATTTAATCAATTTAACACTAATCTGGAGCCATTTTTTTCCGATTTAGAGTCATCAGAGAGCCATTACCACATAGGTCACCATTTCTGACGGCCGTCAGAATGTGTGACCCACCAAAAATTAAAACGATTTTGTAAGAATGTGTGTTCCCACCGTAACTAATTCCCAAATGTATTAGTACTTCGAAAGATGGTTTGGGGTAGTTATTTAATCAATTTAACACTAATCTGGAGCCATTTTTTTCCGATTTAGAGTCATCATAGAGCCATTACCACATAGGTCACCATTTCTGACGGCCGTCAGAATGTGTGACCCACCAAAAATTAAAACGATTTTGTAAGAATGTGTGTTCCCACCGTAACTAATTCCCAAATTTATCAATACTTCGAAAGATGGTTTGGGGTAGTTATTTAATCAATTTAACACTAATCTGGAGCCATTTTTTTCCGATTTAGAGTCATCATAGCGCCATTACCACATAGGTCACCATTTCTGACGGCCGTCAGAATGTGTGACCCACCAAAAATTAAAACGATTTTGTAAGAATGTGTGTTCCCACCATAACTAATTCCCAAATGTATTAATACTTCGAAAGATGGTTTGGGGTAGTTATTTAATCAATTTAACACTAATCTGGAGCCATTTTTTCCGATTTAGAGTCATCAGAGAGCCATTACCACATAGGTCACCATTTCTGACGGCCGTCAGAATGTGTGACCCACCAAAAATTAAAACGATTTTGTAAGAATGTGTGTTCCCACCGTAACTAATTCCCAAATTTATCAATACTTCGAAAGATGGTTTGGGGTAGTTATTTAATCAATTTAACACTAATCTGGAGCCATTTTTTTCCGATTTAGAGTCATCATAGAGCCATTACAACATAGGTCACCATTTCTGACGGCTGTCAGAATGTGTGACCCACCAAAAAAATTAATCGATTTTGTAAGAATGTGTGTTCCCTCCGTAACTGCTTCCCAAAGATATTCAAACTTCGAAAGATGGTAGGGGGTAGTTATTTCAACAATTAACACTCATCTGGAGAAATGTTTTACGATTTAGAGTCATCATAGAGCCATTACCACATAGGTCACCATTTCTGACGGCTGTCAGAATGTGTGGCCCACCCAAAAATTAAAACGATTTTGTAAGAATGTGTGTTCCCACCGTAACTAATTCCCAAATGTATTAATACTTCGAAAGATGGTTTGGGGTAGTTATTTAATCAATTTAACACTAATCTGGAGCCATTTTTTTCCGATTTAGAGTCATCATAGAGCAATTACCACATAGGTCACCATTTCTGACGGCCGTCAGAATGTGTGACCCACCAAAAATTAAAACGATTTTGTAAGAATGTGTGTTCCCACCATAACTAATTCCCAAATGTATTAATACTTCGAAAGATGGTTTGGGGTAGTTATTTAATCAATTTAACACTAATCTGGAGCCATTTTTTCCGATTTAGAGTCATCAGAGAGCCATTACCACATAGGTCACCATTTCTGACGGCCGTCAGAATGTGTGACCCACCAAAAATTAAAACGATTTTGTAAGAATGTGTGTTCCCACCGTAACTAATTCCCAAATTTATCAATACTTCGAAAGATGGTTTGGGGTAGTTATTTAATCAATTTAACACTAATCTGGAGCCATTTTTTTCCGATTTAGAGTCATCATAGAGCCATTACAACATAGGTCACCATTTCTGACGGCTGTCAGAATGTGTGACCCACCAAAAAAATAAATCGATTTTGTAAGAATGTGTGTTCCCTCCGTAACTGCTTCCCAAAGATATTCAAACTTCGAAAGATGGTAGGGGGTAGTTATTTCAACAATTAACACTAATCTGGAGCCATTTTTTTCCGATTTAGAGTCATCATAGAGCAATTACCACATAGGTCACCATTTCTGACGGCCGTCAGAATGTGTGACCCACCAAAAACTAAAACGATTTTGTAAGAATGTGTGTTCCCACCGTAACTAATTCCCAAATGTATCAATACTTCGAAAGATGGTTTGGGGTAGTTATTTAATCAATTTAACACTAATCTGGAGCCATTTTTTTCCGATTTAGAGTCATCATAGAGCCATTACAACATAGGTCACCATTTCTGACGGCTGTCAGAATGTGTGACCCACCAAAAAAATAAATCGATTTTGTAAGAATGTGTGTTCCCTCCGTAACTGCTTCCCAAAGATATTCAAACTTCGAAAGATGGTAGGGGGTAGTTATTTCAACAATTAACACTCATCTGGAGAAATGTTTTACGATTTAGAGTCATCATAGAGCCATTACCACATAGGTCACCATTTCTGACGGCTGTCAGAATGTGTGACCCACCCAAAAATTAAAACGATTTTGTAAGAATGTGTGTTCCCACCGTAACTAATTCCCAAATGTATTAATACTTCGAAAGATGGTTTGGGGTAGTTATTTAATCAATTTAACACTAATCTGGAGCCATTTTTTTCCGATTTAGAGTCATCAGAGAGCCATTACCACATAGGTCACCATTTCTGACGGCCGTCAGAATGTGTGACCCACCAAAAATTAAAACGATTTTGTAAGAATGTGTGTTCCCACCGTAACTAATTCCCAAATGTATTAGTACTTCGAAAGATGGTTTGGGGTAATTATTTAATCAATTTAACACTAATCTGGAGCCATTTTTTTCCGATTTAGAGTCATCATAGAGCCATTACCACATAGGTCACCATTTCTGACGGCCGTCAGAATGTGTGACCCACCAAAAATTAAAACGATTTTGTAAGAATGTGTGTTCCCACCGTAACTAATTCCCAAATTTATCAATACTTCGAAAGATGGTTTGGGGTAGTTATTTAATCAATTTAACACTAATCTGGAGCCATTTTATTCCGATTTAGAGTCATCATAGAGCCATTACAACATAGGTCACCATTTCTGACGGCTGTCAGAATGTGTGACCCACCAAAAAAATAAATCGATTTTGTAAGAATGTGTGTTCCCTCCGTAACTGCTTCCCAAAGATATTCAAACTTCGAAAGATGGTAGGGGGTAGTTATTTCAACAATTTAACACTCATCTGGAGAAATGTTTTACGATTTAGAGTCATCATAGAGCCATTACCACATAGGTCACCATTTCTGACGGCTGTCAGAATGTGTGACCCACCCAAAAATTAAAACGATTTTGTAAGAATGTGTGTTCCCACCGTAACTAATTCCCAAATGTATTAATACTTCGAAAGATGGTTTGGGGTAGTTATTTAATCAATTTAACACTAATCTGGAGCCATTTTTTCCGATTTAGAGTAATCAGAGAGCCATTACCACATAGGTCACCATTTCTGACGGCCGTCAGAATGTGTGACCCACCAAAAATTAAAACGATTTTGTAAGAATGTGTGTTCCCACCGTAACTAATTCCCAAATTTATTAATACTTCGAAAGATGGTTTGGGGTAGTTATTTAATCAATTTAACACTAATCTGGAGCCATTTTTTTCCGATTTAGAGTCATCATAGCGCCATTACCACATAGGTCACCATTTCTGACGGCCGTCAGAATGTGTGACCCACCAAAAATTAAAACGATTTTGTAAGAATGTGTGTTCCCACCATAACTAATTCCCAAATGTATTAATACTTCGAAAGATGGTTTGGGGTAGTTATTTAATCAATTTAACACTAATCTGGAGCCATTTTTTCCGATTTAGAGTCATCAGAGAGCCATTACCACATAGGTCACCATTTCTGACGGCCGTCAGAATGTGTGACCCACCAAAAATTAAAACGATTTTGTAAGAATGTGTGTTCCCACCGTAACTAATTCCCAAATTTATCAATACTTCGAAAGATGGTTTGGGGTAGTTATTTAATCAATTTAACACTAATCTGGAGCCATTTTTTTCCGATTTAGAGTCATCATAGAGCCATTACAACATAGGTCACCATTTCTGACGGCTGTCAGAATGTGTGACCCACCAAAAAAATAAATCGATTTTGTAAGAATGTGTGTTCCCTCCGTAACTGCTTCCCAAAGATATTCAAACTTCGAAAGATGGTAGGGGGTAGTTATTTCAACAATTAACACTCATCTGGAGAAATGTTTTACGATTTAGAGTCATCATAGAGCCATTACCACATAGGTCACCATTTCTGACGGCTGTCAGAATGTGTGGCCCACCCAAAAATTAAAACGATTTTGTAAGAATGTGTGTTCCCACCGTAACTAATTCCCAAATGTATTAATACTTCGAAAGATGGTTTGGGGTAGTTATTTAATCAATTTAACACTAATCTGGAGCCATTTTTTTCCGATTTAGAGTCATCATAGAGCAATTACCACATAGGTCACCATTTCTGACGGCCGTCAGAATGTGTGACCCACCAAAAATTAAAACGATTTTGTAAGAATGTGTGTTCCCACCATAACTAATTCCCAAATGTATTAATACTTCGAAAGATGGTTTGGGGTAGTTATTTAATCAATTTAACACTAATCTGGAGCCATTTTTTCCGATTTAGAGTCATCAGAGAGCCATTACCACATAGGTCACCATTTCTGACGGCCGTCAGAATGTGTGACCCACCAAAAATTAAAACGATTTTGTAAGAATGTGTGTTCCCACCGTAACTAATTCCCAAATTTATCAATACTTCGAAAGATGGTTTGGGGTAGTTATTTAATCAATTTAACACTAATCTGGAGCCATTTTTTTCCGATTTAGAGTCATCATAGAGCCATTACAACATAGGTCACCATTTCTGACGGCTGTCAGAATGTGTGACCCACCAAAAAAATAAATCGATTTTGTAAGAATGTGTGTTCCCTCCGTAACTGCTTCCCAAAGATATTCAAACTTCGAAAGATGGTAGGGGGTAGTTATTTCAACAATTAACACTAATCTGGAGCCATTTTTTTCCGATTTAGAGTCATCATAGAGCAATTACCACATAGGTCACCATTTCTGACGGCCGTCAGAATGTGTGACCCACCAAAAACTAAAACGATTTTGTAAGAATGTGTGTTCCCACCATAACTAATTCCCAAATGTATTAATACTTGAAAGATGGTTTGGGGTAGTTATTTAATCAATTTAACACTAATCTGGAGCCATTTTTTCCGATTTAGAGTCATCAGAGAGCCATTACCACATAGGTCACCATTTCTGACGGCCGTCAGAATGTGTGACCCACCAAAAATTAAAACGATTTTGTAAGAATGTGTGTTCCCACCGTAACTAATTCCCAAATGTATCAATACTTCGAAAGATGGTTTGGGGTAGTTATTTAATCAATTTAACACTAATCTGGAGCCATTTTTTTCCGATTTAGAGTCATCATAGAGCCATTACAACATAGGTCACCATTTCTGACGGCTGTCAGAATGTGTGACCCACCAAAAAAATAAATCGATTTTGTAAGAATGTGTGTTCCCTCCGTAACTGCTTCCCAAAGATATTCAAACTTCGAAAGATGGTAGGGGGTAGTTATTTCAACAATTAACACTCATCTGGAGAAATGTTTTACGATTTAGAGTCATCATAGAGCCATTACCACATAGGTCACCATTTCTGACGGCTGTCAGAATGTGTGACCCACCCAAAAATTAAAACGATTTTGTAAGAATGTGTGTTCCCACCGTAACTAATTCCCAAATGTATTAATACTTCGAAAGATGGTTTGGGGTTAGTTATTTAATCAATTTAACACTAATCTGGAGCCATTTTTTTCCGATTTAGAGTCATCATAGAGCAATTACCACATAGGTCACCATTTCTGACGGCCGTCAGAATGTGTGACCCACCAAAAATTAAAACGATTTTGTAAGAATGTGTGTTCCCACCATAACTAATTCCCAAATGTATTAATACTTCGAAAGATGGTTTGGGGTAGTTATTTAATCAATTTAACACTAATCTGGAGCCATTTTTTCCGATTTAGAGTCATCAGAGAGCCATTACCACATAGGTCACCATTTCTGACGGCCGTCAGAATGTGTGACCCACCAAAAATTAAAACGATTTTGTAAGAATGTGTGTTCCCACCGTAACTAATTCCCAAATTCATCAATACTTCGAAAGATGGTTTGGGGTAGTTATTTAATCAATTTAACACTAATCTGGAGCCATTTTTTTCCGATTTAGAGTCATCATAGAGCCATTACAACATAGGTCACCATTTCTGACGGCTGTCAGAATGTGTGACCCACCAAAAAAATAAATCGATTTTGTAAGAATGTGTGTTCCCTCCGTAACTGCTTCCCAAAGATATTCAAACTTCGAAAGATGGTAGGGGGTAGTTATTTCAACAATTTAACACTCATCTGGAGAAATGTTTTACGATTTAGAGTCATCATAGAGCCATTACCACATAGGTCACCATTTCTGACGGCTGTCAGAATGTGTGACCCACCCAAAAATTAAAACGATTTTGTAAGAATGTGTGTTCCCACCGTAACTAATTCCCAAATGTATTAATACTTCGAAAGATGGTTTGGGGTAGTTATTTAATCAATTTAACACTAATCTGGAGCCATTTTTTCCGATTTAGAGTCATCAGAGAGCCATTACCACATAGGTCACCATTTCTGACGGCCGTCAGAATGTGTGACCCACCAAAAATTAAAACGATTTTGTAAGAATGTGTGTTCCCACCGTAACTAATTCCCAAATTTATTAATACTTCGAAAGATGGTTTGGGGTAGTTATTTAATCAATTTAACACTAATCTGGAGCCATTTTTTTCCGATTTAGAGTCATCATAGAGCCATTACCACATAGGTCACCATTTCTGACGGCCGTCAGAATGTGTGACCCACCAAAAAAATAAAACGATTTTGCAAGAGTTTATGTTCCCTCCGTAACTGCTTCCCAAAGATATTCAAACTTCGAAAGATGGTATGGGGTAGGTTTTTCAAGAATTTAACACTCATCTGGAGCCATATTTTCCGATTTAGAGTCATCATAGCGTAATTGAAGTGGTTTTACAAGCTCCGTCATAGGTATGCAGGCAACCGTCCGCTCCCACCGGGAGTCGAACTCATCACCTCTGACTTCCCAAGCGCCACCACTAACTACTAAGCCAACCAAAAACCTAGTCACACGCTGACGCGGGTGACCTATTACATACTTGAGGAGTGAGTTTCAACACACCGGCTACATTAGCACCATTATCAAATAGGTCACCATTTCTGACGGCCGTCAGAATGTGTGACCCACCGAAAAAATAAAAATATTTTTTAAGAATGTTTATTTTCCCGTAACTGCTTCCCAAAGATATTCAAACTTCGAAAGATGGTAGGGGGTAGTTATTTCAACAATTTAACACTCATCTGGAGAAATGTTTTACGATTTAGAGTCATCATAGAGCCATTACCACATAGGTCACCATTTCTGACGGCCGTCAGAATGTGTGACCCACCAAAAATTAAAACGATTTTGTAAGAATGTGTGTTCCCACCGTAACTAATTCCCAAATTTATCAATACTTCGAAAGATGGTTTGGGGTAGTTATTTAATCAATTTAACACTAATCTGGAGCCATTTTTTTCCGATTTAGAGTCATCATAGAGCCATTACCACATAGGTCACCATTTCTGACGGCTGTCAGAATGTGTGACCCACCCAAAAAATAAATCGATTTTGTAAGAATGTGTGTTCCCTCCGTAACTGCTTCCCAAAGATATTCAAACTTCGAAAGATGGTAGGGGGTAGTTATTTCAACAATTTAACACTCATCTGGAGAAATGTTTTACGATTTAGAGTCATCATAGAGCCATTACCACATAGGTCACCATTTCTGACGGCTGTCAGAATGTGTGACCCACCCAAAAATTAAAACGATTTTGTAAGATTGTGTGTTCCCACCGTAACTAATTCCCAAATGTATTAATACTTCGAAAGATGGTTTGGGGTAGTTATTTAATCAATTTAACACTAATCTGGAGCCATTTTTTTCCAATTTAGAGTCATCATAGAGCCATTACCACATAGGTCACCATTTCTGACGGCCGTCAGAATGTGTGACCCACCAAAAATTAAAACGATTTTGTAAGAATGTGTGTTCCCACCGTAACTAATTCCCAAATGTATCAATACTTCGAAAGATGGTTTGGGGTAGTTATTTAATCAATTTAACACTAATCTGGAGCCATTTTTTTCCGATTTAGAGTCATCATAGAGCCATTACAACATAGGTCACCATTTCTGACGGCTGTCAGAATGTGTGACCCACCAAAAAAATAAATCGATTTTGTAAGAATGTGTGTTCCCTCCGTAACTGCTTCCCAAAGATATTCAAACTTCGAAAGATGGTAGGGGGTAGTTATTTCAACAATTAACACTCATCTGGAGAAATGTTTTACGATTTAGAGTCATCATAGAGCCATTACCACATAGGTCACCATTTCTGACGGCTGTCAGAATGTGTGACCCACCCAAAAATTAAAACGATTTTGTAAGAATGTGTGTTCCCACCGTAACTAATTCCCAAATGTATTAATACTTCGAAAGATGGTTTGGGGTTAGTTATTTAATCAATTTAACACTAATCTGGAGCCATTTTTTTCCGATTTAGAGTCATCATAGAGCAATTACCACATAGGTCACCATTTCTGACGGCCGTCAGAATGTGTGACCCACCAAAAATTAAAACGATTTTGTAAGAATGTGTGTTCCCACCATAACTAATTCCCAAATGTATTAATACTTCGAAAGATGGTTTGGGGTAGTTATTTAATCAATTTAACACTAATCTGGAGCCATTTTTTCCGATTTAGAGTCATCAGAGAGCCATTCCCACATAGGTCACCATTTCTGACGGCCGTCAGAATGTGTGACCCACCAAAAATTAAAACGATTTTGTAAGAATGTGTGTTCCCACCGTAACTAATTCCCAAATTTATCAATACTTCGAAAGATGGTTTGGGGTAGTTATTTAATCAATTTAACACTAATCTGGAGCCATTTTTTTCCGATTTAGAGTCATCATAGAGCCATTACAACATAGGTCACCATTTCTGACGGCTGTCAGAATGTGTGACCCACCAAAAAAATAAATCGATTTTGTAAGAATGTGTGTTCCCTCCGTAACTGCTTCCCAAAGATATTCAAACTTCGAAAGATGGTAGGGGGTAGTTATTTCAACAATTTAACACTCATCTGGAGAAATGTTTTACGATTTAGAGTCATCATAGAGCCATTACCACATAGGTCACCATTTCTGACGGCTGTCAGAATGTGTGACCCACCCAAAAATTAAAACGATTTTGTAAGAATGTGTGTTCCCACCGTAACTAATTCCCAAATGTATTAATACTTCGAAAGATGGTTTGGGGTAGTTATTTAATCAATTTAACACTAATCTGGAGCCATTTTTTCCGATTTAGAGTCATCAGAGAGCCATTACCACATAGGTCACCATTTCTGACGGCCGTCAGAATGTGTGACCCACCAAAAATTAAAACGATTTTGTAAGAATGTGTGTTCCCACCGTAACTAATTCCCAAATTTATTAATACTTCGAAAGATGGTTTGGGGTAGTTATTTAATCAATTTAACACTAATCTGGAGCCATTTTTTTCCGATTTAGAGTCATCATAGAGCCATTACCACATAGGTCACCATTTCTGACGGCCGTCAGAATGTGTGACCCACCAAAAAAATAAAACGATTTTGCAAGAGTTTATGTTCCCTCCGTAACTGCTTCCCAAAGATATTCAAACTTCGAAAGATGGTATGGGGTAGGTTTTTCAAGAATTTAACACTCATCTGGAGCCATATTTTCCGATTTAGAGTCATCATAGCGTAATTGAAGTGGTTTTACAAGCTCCGTCATAGGTACGCAGGCAACCGTCCGCTCCCACCGGGAGTCGAACTCATCACCTCTGACTTCCCAAGCGCCACCACTAACTACTAAGCCAACGAAAAACCTAGTCACACGCTGACGCGGGTGACCTATTACATACTTGAGGAGTGAGTTTCAACACACCGGCTACATTAGCACCATTATCAAATAGGTCACCATTTCTGACGGCCGTCAGAATGTGTGACCCACCGAAAAAATAAAAATATTTTTTAAGAATGTTTATTTTCCCGTAACTGCTTCCCAAAGATATTCAAACTTCGAAAGATGGTAGGGGGTAGTTATTTCAACAATTTAACACTCATCTGGAGAAATGTTTTACGATTTAGAGTCATCATAGAGCCATTACCACATAGGTCACCATTTCTGACGGCCGTCAGAATGTGTGACCCACCAAAAATTAAAACGATTTTGTAAGAATGTGTGTTCCCACCGTAACTAATTCCCAAATTTATCAATACTTCGAAAGATGGTTTGGGGTAGTTATTTAATCAATTTAACACTAATCTGGAGCCATTTTTTTCCGATTTAGAGTCATCATAGAGCCATTACCACATAGGTCACCATTTCTGACGGCTGTCAGAATGTGTGACCCACCAAAAAAATAAATCGATTTTGTAAGAATGTGTGTTCCCTCCGTAACTGCTTCCCAAAGATATTCAAACTTCGAAAGATGGTAGGGGGTAGTTATTTCAACAATTTAACACTCATCTGGAGAAATGTTTTACGATTTAGAGTCATCATAGAGCCATTACCACATAGGTCACCATTTCTGACGGCTGTCAGAATGTGTGACCCACCCAAAAATTAAAACGATTTTGTAAGATTGTGTGTTCCCACCGTAACTAATTCCCAAATGTATTAATACTTCGAAAGATGGTTTGGGGTAGTTATTTAATCAATTTAACACTAATCTGGAGCCATTTTTTTCCGATTTAGAGTCATCATAGAGCCATTACCACATAGGTCACCATTTCTGACGGCCGTCAGAATGTGTGACCCACCAAAAATTAAAACGATTTTGTAAGAATGTGTGTTCCCACCATAACTAATTCCCAAAAGTATTAATACTTCGAAAGATGGTTTGGGGTAGTTATTTAATCAATTTAACACTAATCTGGAGCCATTTTCTTCCGATTTAGTGTCATCATAGAGCCATTACAACATAGGTCACCATTTCTGACGGCTGTCAGAATGTGTGACCCACCAAAAAAATAAATCGATTTTGTAAGAATGTGTGTTCCCTCCGTAACTGCTTCCCAAAGATATTCAAACTTCGAAAGATGGTAGGGGGTAGTTATTTCAACAATTAACACTCATCTGGAGAAATGTTTTAAGATTTAGAGTCATCATAGAGCCATTACCACATAGGTCACCATTTCTGACGGCTGTCAGAATGTGTGACCCACCCAAAAATTAAAACGATTTTGTAAGAATGTGTGTTCCCACCTTAACTAATTCCCAAATGTATTAATACTTCGAAAGATGGTTTGGGGTAGTTAATTAATCAATTTAACACTAATCTGGACCCATTTTTTTCCGATTTAGAGTCATCATAGAGCCATTACCACATAGGTCACCATTTCTGACGGCCGTCAGAATGTGTGACCCACCAAAAATTAAAACGATTTTGTAAGAATGTGTGTTCCCACCATAACTAATTCCCAAATGTATTAATACTTCGAAAGATGGTTTGGGGTAGTTATTTAATCAATTTAACACTAATCTGGAGCCATTTTTTTCCGATTTAGAGTCATCATAGAGCCATTACCACATAGGTCACCATTTCTGACGGCCGTCAGAATGTGTGACCCACCAAAAAAATAAAACGATTTTGCAAGAGTTTATGTTCCCTCCGTAACTGCTTCCCAAAGATATTCAAACTTCGAAAGATGGTATGGGGTAGGTTTTTCAAGAATTTAACACTCATCTGGAGCCATATTTTCCGATTTAGAGTCATCATAGCGTAATTGAAGTGGTTTTACAAGCTCCGTCATAGGTATGCAGGCAACCGTCCGCTCCCACCGGGAGTCGAACTCATCACCTCTGACTTCCCAAGCGCCACCACTAACTACTAAGCCAACGAAAAACCTAGTCACACGCTGACGCGGGTGACCTATTACATACTTGAGGAGTGAGTTTCAACACACCGGCTACATTAGCACCATTATCAAATAGGTCACCATTTCTGACGGCCGTCAGAATGTGTGACCCACCGAAAAAATAAAAATATTTTTTAAGAATGTTTATTTTCCCGTAACTGCTTCCCAAAGATATTCAAACTTCGAAAGATGGTAGGGGGTAGTTATTTCAACAATTTAACACTCATCTGGAGAAATGTTTTACGATTTAGAGTCATCATAGAGCCATTACCACATAGGTCACCATTTCTGACGGCCGTCAGAATGTGTGACCCACCAAAAATTAAAACGATTTTGTAAGAATGTGTGTTCCCACCGTAACTAATTCCCAAATTTATCAATACTTCGAAAGATGGTTTGGGGTAGTTATTTAATCAATTTAACACTAATCTGGAGCCATTTTTTTCCGATTTAGAGTCATCATAGAGCCATTACCACATAGGTCACCATTTCTGACGGCTGTCAGAATGTGTGACCCACCAAAAAAATAAATCGATTTTGTAAGAATGTGTGTTCCCTCCGTAACTGCTTCCCAAAGATATTCAAACTTCGAAAGATGGTAGGGGGTAGTTATTTCAACAATTTAACACTCATCTGGAGAAATGTTTTACGATTTAGAGTCATCATAGAGCCATTACCACATAGGTCACCATTTCTGACGGCTGTCAGAATGTGTGACCCACCCAAAAATTAAAACGATTTTGTAAGATTGTGTGTTCCCACCGTAACTAATTCCCAAATGTATTAATACTTCGAAAGATGGTTTGGGGTAGTTATTTAATCAATTTAACACTAATCTGGAGCCATTTTTTTCCGATTTAGAGTCATCATAGAGCCATTACCACATAGGTCACCATTTCTGACGGCCGTCAGAATGTGTGACCCACCAAAAATTAAAACGATTTTGTAAGAATGTGTGTTCCCACCATAACTAATTCCCAAATGTATTAATACTTCGAAAGATGGTTTGGGGTAGTTATTTAATCAATTTAACACTAATCTGGAGCCATTTTTTTCCGATTTAGTGTCATCATAGAGCCATTACAACATAGGTCACCATTTCTGACGGCTGTCAGAATGTGTGACCCACCAAAAAAATAAATCGATTTTGTAAGAATGTGTGTTCCCTCCGTAACTGCTTCCCAAAGATATTCAAACTTCGAAAGATGGTAGGGGGTAGTTATTTCAACAATTAACACTCATCTGGAGAAATGTTTTAAGATTTAGAGTCATCATAGAGCCATTACCACATAGGTCACCATTTCTGACGGCTGTCAGAATGTGTGACCCACCCAAAAATTAAAACGATTTTGTAAGAATGTGTGTTCCCACCTTAACTAATTCCCAAATGTATTAATACTTCGAAAGATGGTTTGGGGTAGTTATTTAATCAATTTAACACTAATCTGGAGCCATTTTTTTCCGATTTAGAGTCATCATAGAGCCATTACCACATAGGTCACCATTTCTGACGGCCGTCAGAATGTGTGACCCACCAAAAATTAAAACGATTTTGTAAGAATGTGTGTTCCCACCATAACTAATTCCCAAATGTATTAATACTTCGAAAGATGGTTTGGGGTAGTTATTTAATCAATTTAACACTAATTTGGAGCCATTGTTTCCGAATTAGAGTAATCATAGGGCCATTACCACAGAGGTCACCATTTCTGACGGCAGTCAGTGGGGTCACATATTCTAACAATTTACCCAACATGCTGGTCCATTAAACATGTTGTTCTTTCTTTTCTTTACAGTAGAATATGATTCTTTAAAGTTTTAAATGTAGTGTAAGGTTAATGTAAAGTTTTAGGTAGATTATTATAAATATAACTTGTGCATGCAGTGACAAAGAAATATGTTCAGAAAAATTTCAGAGAAAATGTCCCTTAATATATTTTATTTACTTCAGATAAACATACGTTACTATGCCTGAGATGGCTAATATGCTTACCAGCATTTCGTTTACAACTTTCGTGCCAACAATTGGTCAATTTCAGTAATGAGGCAATACCACGGGATATACCACGCGTTGGCGTGGCTAACGCACCAATTCTAGTTATGATGGAAAGTAATGGTAATAATTAAGCTCATAACGATGGAATTGAGGGCTGTCTGGAGGGGGGTCTATTGGACCGGTCCTCAATGTCGTCGTCAGATGAATCCGACTCGCAGAAGGGCCTCAGGACTTTGTTGATGCCCTTCCGGGCCCGGCGAAAGTCCTTAACACTCAGTCCCAGCAGTACACTTTTGACGTAGGCGGCGTAGGTGGTCCTCTCGGTGACTGGCTCGGGAGACGGGAATTGCTCACGCAGCATCGTCAGCATCTCCCCGCTCTCCTTGGCCTTGAACCTCTTGAGGGTCTCCATGTCGGACGACACCGACAGGGCTGGGGCGGGTGGATGTTCTAAGACGGGGACGGTCTGAGCAAACTCGTCAACATCAACCCTCTCCTCCGCCGCTGCCCGCTCAGCCTCATCCAGGTCCCCGTGAGTTTCGACTTTAATCGCTTTCAACTGGAAAAGACACGGAATGACACAGGTAAACACAACATGCTTGGAAACATGACGATAAACAATTTTACATACATTTGTTTTTCACTTATTATTCCATATTGTAGTATAATTATATGATTAGGTCAATATCCACATCAATACTTACACTCCGGACGGGCTTCGAGCGGTGGTTGACAGCACAGTGGAAAAAGCTAAATTTGGATTTTATCCAAGACTCCCTCTCTGTCAACTCTTGCTTGCCCTGCCCACTCTTCTTCTTGTCCAACCTGGTAGATATTATAAGCATACGGTAAGTATATGGTAAGTATATGAGTATATGGTAAGTATATAAGTATATGGTAAGTATATGAGTATATGGTAAGTATATAAGTATATGGTAAGTATATAAATTCCATTATTATTAAAGTTGTGGCAATTATTTGAACCATTTTCATAATTTTAAACATAAATACTTGCCTCGTGTACATGTCCCTGAGGGACTTGAACCAGGTCCACAGATGGTCCACTCCAATCCCCAGCTCTGTGGCCTTGGTCTCCAGGATTCGTTGCCTCTTGGCCTTGTTCCTGTAATCAATTTTCTGGGAGTTCCACAGAAGTTCGTTATCGCGGAAAAACTCTACCAGACTATCCTCCACTGCCCTGTCCTGGATCCTGCAGTCCTTCCTCTGCTTCTTCCCTCTCGCTTCCATGGTTGGAAGGTCCTCATTAGGGTCTTCAGGGAGTGGAACACCTCGGATGGACTCTTCTTCGTGCTGTCTTTCACTCTAAAAGATACTTTGCATTCTTCTTACTTTCAGCATTTATCATCTTCTTTATTGTCTATGGCTGTTACACTCTCCTCATGCGTCAGTCCCACGCTAGTCATGCGTCAGTCCCACGCTAGTCATGCGTTAGTCACACGCCAGATGTGTCCACCTCGCCCTAGAACGCTCGAAATTGAACGATTAGAACGTTCAGAGAACGTCGACCAGAACGTTATGGTGTGACGGGGCCTTTAGGAGCAATAAGCAATAACAAACCGCGAATAATCATAAAGCTTGCACCCGTGGATGTAATGTATTAATGTTTGCGCCGTTTGCGTAGACGCTCTTCTTCGCTTTCCCTTGTCTACCATGCACGGGCAGACGATGCGTAGCAGTGCCCTCTGCGGTCAGTTTCTGATGGGTCACAGCTTTCGTTGCAACACCGGGACTGGACAGATATTCAAGTGTTTTGACGACATAAGGAATTCAATTATATATTTAAACAATTTAATGTTTTTCAGTTTCATTTTATTCAAAGGAAAATTCATAAACATTAAATGTATATGTACGAACTGTAAATATGGAGTGAGAAAAATGACTACACATACGGTTACAGCTCCAGTAAGTAAAGTTTGTTATTGATAAATATGCTCAGTGCAAAATCTTTCTGTACTTCTACTACTCATCGAAGTATTGACTGGCAGTATTTTTTAAGTCGATTCACTGCAATTCTACCAACGATCCTGATATCTCATCCATCTCAGCATCCCACACTGCATCGATCCCTGGATGCAATCTTTTGAAACATTTCGCTGTTGCCAGCACACTACCCAAGCCCACCCCTGGCACAGGGACAATGGGTATACCTGCCACCGCCATAGCCACCATCAGCTGGCATACAGGGCCCTCTTCTTCCAATACCCGCCTGTCTATGGTGGGTGGCTGTGGCATAGTCACCACAGGTGTCAATAGCATCGTCTGGTTGGGTAGGGTACGGTTGTGTAGACCAGAGGACGGATGGTGGAGGCTGACATACTGATGGTCAGTGTACCTATGGACAGGACTGTACATTTCCCAGTGGAAAGAGGTCATTTCAGGGCTGTGGTAGTACATATTCCCGGCCTGCAGGTGGCACTGTTTGGTTGGAGATGGAGGGAACCTGAAGATTGGGGACTGGTAGTAGGGGTAAACGTTGTGATTGTTGGAGGTAAAGACGCTCTTGGGCAGGACAGGGTGCCCACGCCTTTGTGAGGTGGAAGATGAAGAGGAACAGGAGTCCTCTGAATTGAATATGGGACAGAAGGGAAAAGCTTGAATCCTTTCATCAACACAAATAACTCAATACATAGCATTTTCTTTTTATCTGTCAATTCTAGTATCCTATCAAAAATAAAGGTTCACGAATATGCAGTTGTTGACACTGACTTATTTGAAATGGAAAACAAGTGTTTAAAGTACTAGTTATATGCCTGTAACTTACCTTTTAAGTCCAGACTTGTTGCATTCATGATTCATCTGAAGTATAAATATGGTGAGATTAGATACTTAATTTATCTTGAAAATAGAAAAGACTTCCAAACCTATGAAAACTGCCTAATTCTGAAAGTAAAGAATGAAAATAATATTTTCTATGACAAAAGTATCTCAAAGAATACTGCATTCTTTATCCATGGAAACCAATATTTTTGCCATGGTTACTAGAACATCTTTAGACAAGCATCCAACATAACAAGGCATCATACACTGGATCATTTTATTTCAGTTTTATTTTTCTAATCATACTTCACTGTTTTCTTTTACCTTTTTTACAATGACTTGAAATTATAATTCCCCAATAACGATTAGGATTACATCTTTCAGGGGATCTTCAAAAAAAAAAAAAAAATGTACAGCAGTAAACAATACTGTTATTATAATTTATACATTATCCTTCTGAATAAGAATAAACTTCAGTTTACAATTTAAGTTTTCATAATGTTCTCTTTTTCCTTCCCATTGTGTCATTTAAATGGCAAGCCATGCACTACTCCAGTAGTGATGTGTGTGCCTTAAGCAAACTCTCTTTGGACATCGGAAGCTAGTTTGAGAGCAAAAGTTCACAAAAGACAATTTATATTTACACATTTCAGTTATTATAATTATAATTTAACAGACCGACAGCTCCCATTAGTCAGCGCTTTCCCAGGACTCCTCAGGTTAGTAGGAGGCTGTTTACAAGACAGAGGCACAGTGATAAGACTAGCAGGCCAGTATTTTCAGGGCAGAGTCCGACTCGGTCAACTGCAAGGGTAGGAATACGTTTCTGTGATGAAGATATAAAATTTAGGCAAAACAGGAGAGACTGAGAGCTGTAGGTAAATGGTCTGTTCAAAGTCAAAACATTAAGTCTTTGGTCATTTTGAAAGCAAGGGGTCAAAATGAAATTGGAACTTGTTAAAGTGCATTTCGAGAATACCATTGAACCCTGCTAGGGAATGTCTGGACTGGATTTTGGTCGAACCTGACAGCCAGTAATCAGATTTCATACTCGCTGTCTGACAAAGACAAACTTGGGGGGGAAACTGTAAGTATCTGTTGCAGTGGCCAGATGAAAGTACAGTATAGATGTTTCAATGGTTTCCTGCTCCTAACGCACCAATGGCTGATGGGAAAAAAATTGGTTGAGGTCCTGTATCTGCTGGGCCAGATAGACTGGAACATACCAGACATGTTATTTACGTTGCCTCACTAACAGGACAGCTACACTGCTCATATTGATCAAAACTGTGATATTCAAGGATGTAAAAGTATTAGTTGTTTTGGTCTGTGAGGGAGGAAATAACCAGGCCCATGTAGAGATCACCACAACACCCACACTATCAGAGTAAGGCAGAAATGCTATGACCTTAACAGAAAAGGCAGACATTTTGAATCGATTATACTTAATGCAGAGGCATGTCAATGCTCGTGAATTCAATTAATTAATCCAATTTGAATGCATAAAATCATGACCTTGATTATATATTCCATACAGTAATCAAATTAGTCTTCCCTCAAAGAGAATTCCCGTTCAATCCAGGAATGTGAACTTCCCTTTTCAAAATCTCATCTTTAGGGCAGAAGCCAATGGAATTGTTAGCTATTTCTACAAGTGTGAGTTCTGTGAGACAGTGAATAAATATCTGCATGTTGATTCAAACACGTGAGAATCTGACACGTACACGCCACATGCTGGAGCGATATACAGGCCACCCCTCACTGGAGAAAGGATACCTTCCTCAGCAGAACACAAAAAAAAAAAAAAAAAAAAAAAAAAAAAGATTTTTTCTTTCCCCAGACTATAAAAATACCTAGAATCTACAAGGATAGAAAAAAAAACAACTTTACAATTCATTTACATCCAAGGCCGTTATCCATGGAGTTCCGAAGTAAGAGGAGCAGTGATGCAGCAAGTCTGTAGGTGTAGAAGGTGGGGGTTCCCATCCTTGTAGCACAGCTGTGTTTGATGCAGGATGCCATGCTGTTCAGGAACAAAGTGCAAGTTCATCTGTCTGAACTTTACAGCCACTGAGGAGGTGAAGGGTCAAATCCATCCGTACATGTCCAGTTTGTCCCAGTGTGCGCTATTGGAGAGATGTACTGGTCTCTGGTTTAGAGAGAGGTTCAATGAGTCAGTCAGAGTTTGTCAGTTTAGATGCCAGTCCTTCCTCAAAGTCCACTGTTCTGTGTTATTGCTAAATCTAAAGTGTTTTTGCAATGCTCATTCAGACCAAACAAGCTGTTAAGTGAAAAGGAAGAAAGCTAATCTCTTTGAAATTCCCCTTAGACACAAGAAGTCATTGTTTTTTAAAATCCAGAATTCTTGATTTGGGACTTATCCTAAATAGTTTACTTGAGTTTTGTATTTCATCTCTTGACAACTAACAGTTTTTTTTTTGACAAACATGCGAGACATTTCTCGTCTTAATAATAAAATAAAAATAAATGTTGAGTGCAAAGTACAACCCTTTTCATTACTTACTTCATACAGCATGTCAAAACATTTCTTTTTCATTGAAAGTCAGTCACTTATCCAATGAAAATGAATGATAACGTACAATGTCGGATTAGCTGGCTCCTTCTTCCTTTTACTCAGCAAGAGAATACTACGGCACAGGCAAGACACCTCCAATCTATGTCTGTAGTGTATATAAAGCACTGTTGTTAGAATGAATTACATCTACTGTACAGTATGTCAGTGTTAATACCAGGTAGAATTACAATTTCCAAGTACTTTCTCCCCTCCATGTCAGTTTTGAAGTACATCTGGAGGGAGTGATTGGAATTGAAGTCTTCAGCCCAGCTGAACCATAGCAACTCTGTTTCATTGCAAAAACTAAATGGAGATGCAGCAAATAATAAACAAACCCAGTTTCATTAGAGACCAGTAAGGCTCACAAGAATGAAACAAGCATGTTTAACCCCTTCTGTACTCACCAACCAATTTTCAAAACTCAAAGCACAAATGAAACACACAAAAAATAACTTGCATACATGAAACCTTAGGGCATCCCCTCCCTTCCTCTCCCCTCCTCTTCTCCCCTCCTTCTCTCCTCCTCTCCTCTCCACCTTCCCTCAGGACACACTGGGAAGAGACTCCAAGTTATATAGGTGAGACACACTGCAAACAGGACACCATTAACTAGACGCAAGCCAGGCTCCAATCACCTCCCAGCCAGTGCTTCATGCGGTTTAAACGCTCAAGGCGGTTCAAACACGATTCAGTCTGGTACTGGGTAACACAGCCTCAACCACCACGAGGTTGGTTAGAGAACACAGCTGACTGTAAGGCAACATCAGCTGCTGTGAGTTTAAGGACTGGAAAAACTGGTAATTTGAGTTTTGGACAGATTTGGTTGGATACATTTCATATCTGAGCCAGGTCGGATTAAGAGATTTTGTAAGGGGTGTAAGACTAACTCTGAAAACACACATACACACATCACCTCAATCTGGTTCCTCTACCAAACTACATGGAAGTCATCAGAACCAAAACCTGTACTGGCCAGTCAACACACACACACACACAGAGGAGCACTAGCATCCGACGGACATTAAACAAAACATAGCTTATTTAAGATTGACGCCAACAGTGATCAAAATGCTGATAAATCTTCTTTTTGAATCTTCTTTAAATCTTCTTCAAGGGTAATTGGAGTTGGATGAGTGCTTATTTTCCATCTAGTCAAATAATCTGATATATATCCTTCAGAGTTTCAGTATCTAGTCTTTCTTTGCCTTTGTCAGAGCTGCAGTCCATAGGGCCTGTGATTCAGGCCCACAGTTGCTGTTCAAGACGGCCTCTATTTGACCTCCAAGATTGAAGGGTTGGACTCCATGATGGCCACGATGATGCGATCGATGTAGTCCTGCAGTCTGTAGTTAATCTCCTCCTGTTTGTGGATGGCCTCCATCAACTGCAAAACCATAGAGAGGAAATAGACGCGTCTTTAAACCTCTCGGTCATTCCAGACCGCTAGCCTACCAGACCGGAAACTGTGTTCCATTGCCCCCCCTTTTCTAAATAAATCACACAGCATGAAAATCTAATCTGATTCCTAGTGTACTGCTTGTGATTCTCCCCTCAAGGAAAGACACCTGTGTGTTTGGCTGTTGACCATGTGGGTGTCAGTAGAGACCTGGTGTGTGAGTGTGAGTGAGGAGAGAGAGACAGAGACAGAGAGAGAGAGAGAGACAGAGAGAGAGAGGAGTGTCACCTCTCCACGGGACACAGAGTTGATCTCAGCGGCCAGGGACTCGGAGAAAGAGGCCGTCACCAGGTTCTTGGCTCCCTGGATGCTCAGGTTGATGATCTGACCATTCAGCTCGTCGTTCTGGTCCTTCAGGCTCCGGTTGTCCTGCCGGAGACAGAGGGTCAAAGGTCAGACACACAACCAGAACCAGGACAGCCTATGAGAGACAGATTCACAGTATTCTCTTTCTAGGGGAGAGAGAGTTTACAGCACTAACCTCTGACACCAGAAAGCCTCACCAGTTTAAGTGGAGAGGCCTGTATAGTTTCATAGATGTTCTGGTCAAAAACACAACATGGCAACACTTCAGAAGTGTTTTCTAAAGGAACCCTGCAGTATCTGTGTGCTCCTTAAGGAACCCTGCAGTATCTGTGTGCTCCTTAAGGAACCCTGCAGTATCTGTGTGCTCCTTAAGGAACCCTGCAGTATCTGTGCTCCTTATGGAACCCTGCAGTATCTGTGCTTCTTAAGGAACCCTGCAGTATCTGTGCTCCTTAAGGAACCCTGCAGTATCTGTGCTCCTTAAGGAACCCTGCAGTATCTGTGCTTCTTAAGGAACCCTGCAGTATCTGTGCTCCTAAAGGAACCCTTCAGTATCTGTGATCCTTTAGGAACCATGCAGTATCTGTGTGCTCCTTAAGGAACCCTGCAGTATCTGTGTGCTCCTTGAGGAACCCTGCAGGGGGACCTCACCTGTTTGAGCCGTCGGACCTCCTGCTCCAGCTCTGCCTCGCGGGTCCTGCTCTGGTACTCCTGCAGGCCGGCGCTGGGCGAACGCCCCCTCCTGGCCTCCGCCTCCAGCTTGTACAGCTGCAGGTGCTCCAGCTGCTTACGCAGGTCCTCAATCAGCTGGGGGGGGGGGCAAAACATCACTTTACCACACCACGTGCTTGAAAAAATCAAACACTACTCGCACACATCAACAGCCCTTTCTGTGGCGTCTCCAGCCTTGAGAGAGACCGGGTTCGCACTGGAAGAATCCTAGTACGAGCGCATGTCTGTCGTGATTTGATTGCTGGTGTAGGTGAGGCCTCGGGCCGTGACCCCGGGGTCGTGACCCCTCACCTCCTGGGTGCACTCCTTCTCCTTCTGGTTCTGGTGGCGTTCGTGGCTCAGCCTGTCGGCCATTTTCCTGCGGGAATCCAGCTCCTCGTTCAGCCTCTCCATCACGTCCTCCACCTCGTCCTGCAGCTTCCTCTTCTCCTGGGGGTGAGACAGGCAGCCGGGGGTGAGACAGGCAGCCGGGGGTGAGACAGGCAGCCGGGGGTGAGACAGGCAGCCAGGGGTGAGACAGGCAGCCAGGGTTGAGACAGGTGGCCGGGGGGGAGACAGGAAGTCGGAGGGATGGAGAGGGAGGGAGGAGAGGGAGGGAGGAGAGAGAGGGTGGAGGAGGGATGGACGAAGGAGTAAAAGGTCGAAGATGTAAAAGGAGGGTGAGTAAAAGGGGAGAAGAGGAGCGGGATGAGGAGGAGTGGGGGGGAGGAAAGGGGGAGACTCCGCTCACCTCCTCCAGCCTCTCGATGTTTGCCCGTAGACATGGAACACAGGACCTCAGCTCGCTGTTCTCCTCGTCCAGCTGTTGCAGTCTGACAGAGAGAAAGAGAGACAGGGAGACAGGAGAACATAAACCTTCACATTCACTGATATCCTGTGTGCTACACACACACACACACACTATACCCATACAGAATCAAACAACTCAACAATCAACTGAGACATGCGCTTGACTTCATCTGCTGTAAGACATGCACCACCTCTGACCACCAGGGGGCAGTGCCGATGCCTCATATTGCTGAAATGAACAGTCAACTACTAACCACAAACATTGCACTGTACAAACATGTGCTGTAAACTAGTCAAGGAAGTACACTTTGTACACATACATCATGCGGCTTAGCTAGCTTAACCACTTTCCTCACACCAAACATCCTGACAGACACCCACGCCCCCACCCACCTGGCTTGCAGGTTCTCCAGCTCCAGGCCCCTCTCTCTCTCCAGCTTGCCCAGCGCGTCCTTGTGGCGGCGGGCCTCCTGGTGCAGCTGCTCCTCGGCGCGGAGCTCCAGCTCCTTCAGCTGCTCCTCCAGGGCGTTGGCCCGGTGCACCAGCTGCAGGTTCTCCTGCCGCAGACGACTGTGCTGCTCCCCACTGGCCTCCGAGTCGTGCTCCAGCTCCGCCACGCGCCGCTCCAGCAGCAGGACCTGAGGAGGAGGGGAGTGGGAGGTTGTTACATGAACATCTATTTCCTTTTACGAGTGTTCATTTCATTCTCAGTGAGTTATCCTTGAGTTTTTTCCCCCCTTTGTCTTCCTTGAACCATGCAGGTATGGTTACAGACCTGTAGACCACGATTCCGTTACAGGAGGGGCAGGGACTGTCATCATCGCTCACCTTGTCTGTGATGTCACTGTCAGCCAGATCCAGTATGTCTCTGGACAGCTCTCCCATGCTGTCCAGCGTCATGGAGCTGTTGTGGAGCAAGTGTCTAATCCAACACACACACACACACACAGGTTACCACTCCACCCTACAGCTAACACTTCCTTAAACAGATGACTTCTCACACACATAAACTCATTCAGTACTCATTCTCATAAAGACAAGACATCTTTGCTATCATCCAACCCTCTTCCCCTCCGGGGCTCCTCTGAGAGACCCCCCCCCCCCCTCCCCTCCGGATGACCTGAACCCACCAGGACTCAGACTCACCTCGCTACTTTCTTGCTGGACAGCCTCTTCCCCGTGCTGCATGGAGAACAGAACAACAGGAAACCAGTCAGGAAAAGGAAAAGGATGGAGGGAAGAGACACTATCTCTCGACATCTCTCGCTGCCAGGCCGCGGACTGACTAATAGCCTGGTAGTGAGAGGCGCAGAGAGGACTAGACAGGCAGCTCTTTCTGGTAAATATTGTAGTAGCACAGAAGAGAGCACAATATAATTATTTACTACACTATGTTTAAACACTTACGGCACAAACCACACGGCCACACACACACACACACACACACACACTCATGAACATGGCAACTAGCTACACATCCAACACAGAATTAGGCGTGCAATCACGTGTATCTAAAAGGTTTGTTTTGCCACGAGCGCTTATTCGCCCTTATATCTTACATCTAGTCTTAACTCAAGGATGGAGAACTAACTGAAGAATGAAAGCCATGACACAAGCCCTCGCACACTGCAATTTACACCACTTACGCCACCTGGAAATGTAATTATAGGGTTACATAGAACATATTTGACATAAGTTTTTACTTTCACTCCCTGTAAGGTTCACATTGCATCCTTGAGCATGACACTGAGACATGCGAGATGAAATATGTATGTAGGTATGCATGAACACTCAGCCCCTTGATACATGCAGATACAAGCCATGGAAACTCAGAGCAAACCTTTTGCTACAGCTACAGCCAAGCACAATGGTTTTGTCAAACTCACCGTGCTAAAACTACAACGTGACCTGATATCACTACACACAAACACACACTTGTAGAAGCCTGAGCTTGAGGAGGTGTCCCAACACCAAGCCAAACACTGCAAGTCACACACAGATGTGCATGGGGAGGTGGAGGGGGAGAGGAAGGTGGAGGGGGAGAGGAAGGTGGAGGTGGAGAGGAAGGTGGAGGGTGAGGGTGAGGTGGAGGTGGAGGGGGAGAGAAAGGTGGAGGGGGAGGGGGACAGGAAGGTGGAGGGGGAGAGGAAGGTGGAGGGTGAGGGTGAGGTGGAGGGGGAGGTGGAGGGGGAGAGGAAGGTGGAGGGTGAGGGTGAGGTGGAGGTGGAGGGGGAGAGAAAGGTGGAGGGTGAGGGGGAGGTGGAGGGTGAGAGGAAGGTGGAGGGTGAGGGGGAGGTGGAGGGGGAGAGGAAGGTGGAGGGTGAGGGGGAGGTGGAGGGTGAGAGGAAGGTGGAGGGTGAGGGGGAGAGGAAGGTGGAGGGTGAGGGGGAGGTGGAGGGGGAGGTGGAGCGGAAGGTGGAGGGTGAGGGGGAGGAGGAGGGGGAGAGGAAGGTGGATGGTGAGAGGAAGGTGGAGAGGAAGGTGGAGGGTGAGGGGGAGGTGGAGGGGGAGAGGAAGGTGGAGGGTGAGGTGGAGGTGGAGAGGAAGGTGGAGGGGGAGAGGAAGGTGGAGGGGGAGGTGGAGAGGAAGGTGGAGGGGGAGGTGGAGGGGGAGAGGAAGGTGGAGGGTGAGGTGGAGGGGGAGAGGAAGGTGGAGGGGGAGAGGAAGGTGGAGGGGGAGAGGAAGGGGGAGGTGGAGGGTGAGGTGGAGGGTGAGGGGGAGGTGGAGGGGGAGAGGAAGGTGGAGAGGGAGGTGGAGGGTGAGGTGGAGGGGGAGAGGAAGGTGGAGGGTAAGAGGAAGGTGGAGAGGAAGGTGGAGGGTGAGGGGGAGGTGGAGAGGAAGGTGGAGGGTGAGGGGGAGGTGGAGGGGGAGGTGGAGGGGGAGAGGAAGGTGGAGGTGGAGAGGAAGGTGGAGGGGGAGAGGAAGGTGGAGGGGGAGGTGGAGGGGGAGAGGAAGGTGGAGGGTGAGGTGAAGGGGGAGAGGAAGGTGGAGGGTGAGGGGGAGGTGGAGGGGGAGAGGAAGGTGGAGGGTGAGGGGGAGGTGGAGGGGGAGAGGAAGGTGGAGGGTGAGGTGGAGGGTGAGAGGAAGGTGGAGGGGGAGGTGGAGGGTGAGGGGGAGGTGGAGGGGGAGAGGAAGGTGGAGGGTGAGGTGGAGGGTGAGAGGAAGGTGGAGGGGGAGGTGGAGGGTGAGGGGGAGGTGGAGGTGGAGGGAGAGAGGAAGGTGGAGGGTGAGGTGGAGGGAGAGAGGAAGGTGGAGGGGGAGGTGGAGGGAGAGAGGAAGGTGGAGGGTGAGGGGGAGTGACGGGATGTGTGAGACTTGGTCAACAAATGCACACCATCAACCCCACTCCGTGTAGATGTCAACAGAACACACACAGTAAACACAAGGTGCGTGCGTGTGTGGGCGCATGTTACCAATCGCAACACAGCACACACGGACAATGGGAATGAATGCTTTTGCTGCATCTACAAGGCACTGCAGTCTGAACACACACACACACACACACACACACACACACACACACACACAGGGACAGGAGGTGTGTCAGGGGGGGGGGGGTGTTACCTATTCATCTCTAGGAAATTGAGACGAGTGGAGATGTCCTCCAGACGACTGATTTGTTTGTGACACTGGCTACAGAAAAAGTCCAGCACCTCCTCTCTGAGGAAGCTCTGAAAGCTGGCGGGGAGAGAGGGGGCGCTGAAGAGGAGGAGGGGGCGGGGAGGAGGAGGAGGAAGAGAGGAGAGAAGGAGTGAATGACGGAAGGGGGAAAAAAAGTGAGGGGTGATCAAGGTGCGGTGTGGAACAAGCTTTAGCGATTGTAGAAGAGTGAACGAGGTCGAGAAGCAACACGTGTCTCAGGCAGGACAGGAAGAGGGGAAGGGCCTAGGTGAGACAGAAAGGTCCAAGCAGTGAACGTTGAGCCAGGTCTATTCTGATTGGTTGGAGAGAGCTGAAACAGGTCACATGACTGTGTGGCTTCGCAGAACACAATGCTCAGCTCACGTAGAAATAGTGCCTAAGTTGTCAACAACCCTATCAGTGTAGGTTTGAAGCTAGTGCCCCCGGAGGCGGGCTGCGGGCTGCGGGCTGCAGGCTGCAGGCTGCAGGGTGTTTAACGGGGGCTGTGTGGGCAGCTGCATCGGCCTTCTCCTGACATCACATCCTGGCTGGTTAATCATTCAGAGAGCTCGTCTGCTCCTTGTTACGCAACACGCTGCCCTGCTTCCTGCAGGCGTAGGCAGGAATGGCGTGTCGCGCGGTGTTTTGTTTGTGTGTGTACTTGGTGGAGAAGAGTGTGTGTGTGTTTGTGCGTTTGTGGGTCACACTGTAGTCACTGCCACCTAAGAATTATCGCTGCATCAGGCATTTTTTTGCAGGCCAGCATGAAGGACTCTAAGCATTAAGTAACATCCGTAGCAGTGTGTGTGTGTGTGTGTACTGTAGAGGTGCAACAGTCTGAATCTGTATTCAGAACAGTATGTGGGTGGCAGCAGTTTAAGCTCCCTCACAGTGGTTTAGAGACGCACTGCTGTGTGTGTACCTTCTTCAAAAGCTATTCCGAGCAGTTATCCACTACTCAGTAAAGGGTCTGGCCCACATAGGTGCACTGCACTAAGAACCTTCAGAAGAAGACACACTCAGGAGCAAGACAATAACACATCACAGAACCACGCAGATTCCACAAGTACGGCACTGCCTGCTCTTGCTCGCCAAAGGGGAATGTTTGTGGTGCTTTCGGGCTTTTGAGGTTGAATGACGAGACAAAAAAAGAATAATAGGCTTCAGTGTATTGGTAACTATAAACAAACCAGGAAAGCCTAATCCAGTTTGGCAGCTTATTTCCATATTGTAAATAGAGCTGAGAACGCTGGGTAGTTAGCATCACTAAGAGCTTCTTGGCAGGAGAGATGGGAAAACATACAACACCCAAAAAGGGATTAGGAGCGATCCGGCTTTGGAGGTTCTGATGAAAGCAGAGAGCAGTAGCAGAGGTGTGGTGGGGGGAGAGGGCTGCTGGGCAGGGCGTTCACAGGCTGACGAGCGGGCAGTGAGACGAGGGACAGTGTTTCAGGTGGAACCTGCACAGGGTCAGAGCTCCTCAGATCCGCTTCAAACACGTGTGTCCTCCTCCCTCTGAACTATCTCAATCTCACCGACATGGTTTTGTTTTGATTAAAAGAGGCTTGGATTGGTGCAAGCATACTGTATGCAGTACCTCCACGCAGCCTCAGCAGGTCACTCAAATGGAGCATCTGTTTAAAAAACCTCCCTGTGTATCATAAAGGTGTGTCATTAAAGGCTGGACAAGTGAGTGAGCAGAAGGAAGAAGGGTTGCCACTGGAAACTGATCTTTGGCTTTGTTCTGTTAATCTCAACCCTCAGGAGAAGCAGGCAGGAGGAACTGGAAAGGTGACTCCACTCTCTTATCAATGTGTGACCTCTGACCTCTCCCAGCACAGCTGGGGGGAGGGTGTGGGAAAGAGAGGGTAGAGAGAGAGAGGGGGTAGAGAGAGAGGGTAGAGAGAGAGAGAGAGAGAGAGAGAGAGAGAGAGGGTAGAGAGAGAGGGTAAAGAGAGAGGGTAGAGAGAGAGGGTAGAGAGAGAGAGGGTAGAGAGAGAGAGAAGGTAGAGAGAGAGAAGGTAGAGAGAGAAGGTAGAGAGAAAGAAGGTAGAGAGAGAGAGGGTAGAGAGAGAGAGAGAGTAGAGAGAGAGAGAGGGTAGAGAGAGAGGGTAGAGAGAGATAGGGTAGACAGAGAAAGAGGGTAGACAGAGAAAGAGGGTAGAGAGATAGAGAGAGAGAAGAGAGAGAGGGTAGAGGGAGAGAGGGTAGAGAGAGATAGGGTAGAGAGAGATAGGGTAGAGAGAGATAGGGTAGAGAGAGAGAGAGTAGAGAGAGAGAGAGGGTAGAGAGAGAAAGAGAGAGAGCGAGAGAAGGGTAGGCTGGAAGACTGTGGCACAGAAAGTGGCTGACAACAATGTCACCACTTCCAGACACTGTCTCCCACATTCTATCAAGTGGAACTACTGTAAAAAGCACCAGTTAAAGAGAAGTGTGTTTTTTTGTTACGTGTAGCAGAACCTAGAACAAAACATACTGTTAGAACTGAAGGCACTTTCAACTAAATGTCCTTGAAGAGGTCATTTCTTCACTGACTGTACATATCAACACTTTCTTTCACCGTACAGTGATGAACCCTGAAACTGACTGTTCTGCGGTGGATCTGGTAGCCCCGTACCTGGGAGAGAGGAGCAGGGAGGAGCAATCCACCTGTTCGGGCGTCTGGAGGTGAGAGGGCACCCCCTCGCCCTCACCCTCGCTCCCCTCGTTGGTCTCCAGCAGCTCCGAGGTGTTGCTCTCCCCAAAATCCTCAAAGTGCTCTTCTTCTCCACCAATCACCGTCACTAGGGAGTGGTCATGGAGCTCAGAGTTCAAGGAGAACCTGGGGGGTGAGGATGAGAGAAGGAGGGAGGGAGAAAAAGAGAGAAAGTGAGCTCGAGTTTGTGTACACTGCAGGCCTTCACCTGCATCACCTGCTGAAAGCAGCACCATGGCTATGTCTGGAATCTATTTTCCTACCAAGCCTCCATCTGTTTATCACTGGGCTATTAATACACATCTGTGTCCTTACAGTTCCCAACATACCACAGCAGAGGCCTTAGCCAACAAGCAGCATCTCTATTCTAAACAGTTTTCAGACGGTGCAGGTATTTCAGGCTCCATGTGAGCTGTGCCAAACTCCATATTAAGATGGCACACTGTCGGTGTAGAATTAAAAAGCTTCAAAATAACTCAATCCTGAAAAGAGCATTTGGACCGGAGAGATTAAAGGGTCAGGAAACAATCTGGATGAGGTTATTTTTTTAATTTTTTTTATCAGTTTGTCTTAAAGGGTAATCTGTTAATTGACATTAATCCCCCGAGTCTGCTTGGCAGAAACAAAACGTCTGCTTCAGAGTCCTAATGCCTGTGATGACAGCACTGGATGCATGTCAGCGGTGCCTTGTCTGGGGGGGGAGGGGGCTTCATTTAGGCTAGGCTTCAGGAAGTGGCTTTAACTAAGAACAGAGACAGACCGACGGTTGTCGAGTTTAAAATTAGCCAGCGGCCAACTTTCACAAATAGATACAGAGCCATCGCAAAGCAGGTTAAGACACCAGGCAAGACACGTTTAGCTTATCTGTGGTTTTATTTTAACAGGGTCGTGGAAGTTGAGTAAACATGCCAGGGCTAACACTTACTCCGGTCCCCAGAGAGCGGTGGGGCAGATAGTCCTTCCTGTTAGCCGACAGGATGAGTGATAGCTCTGTGGTGCTTACACAGGACATCCGCCTCAGGGTCGTCACCATACAATGGCATGGCCCTTCTCTAGCGTTTATGAGACCGGAGGCCATAAACATGAACCCTTTCTAACCCACTCAGACGGTCAGCTGTCGCTCACTAAGCAGAATCGCCACCTGGTGCACTCGTCACCTCCTCCGATACGACACAAACCGCCCCATGTCACTTACCCCCTACTGAGGCCCACCCTCAGGTCCCCCACGTGGAGGGCGGGGGAGGACAGAGAGCGCATCTTCGAACGCCGCCCGCTGCCCTGGCGCGAAAGCCTCGGAGCAACCGGAGACAGAACCCCAGACAGCCAGAGAGGAATCCTGAAGTTTCGCTGGACACGCCCCCACTCCAGACACAGGCCGTGCCCCAACGAGGAGACAGCAGCAACCGTTTGTCGGTTGGTCCCTGGTCAGTAAAACTCCCCTCCAAAAAACGTCCTCTCAAACCGTCAGTCTACGCGGCGGTTCCTCAGAAGTCAGCCGTGTCTCGCTGTTGCCATGACTGCAGTCGGGCAGGCTTGTGGCTGGCTGTGAGGGGCTGAGGGTTAATCAGATTTAGGGCTCAGCAGGGCCAACAGGCCAGTGTGCTGACCCGCCCAGGCCCATACCATGTAGGGGTGATGGGCTGGGCTAGGACCAGGGAGAGGGGGGGGTTGTGGAGGGTGGTTAATCCTGTTACAAATCCTAATCCCCCTGATAGGCGAATGCACTCATACATGTAACGTCCGTCTCCTCATGGATGAGATGCTAGCTAAGGCTACACTAGCTAAGGCTACACTAGCTAAGGCTACACTAGCTAAGGCTACACTAGCTAAGGCTACACTAGCTAAAGCTACACTAGCTAAGGCTACACTAGCTAAGGCTACACTAGCTAAGGCTACACTAGGCCAGATAAAGATGTGTTGCAAAACCAAAGCTTGAAAGCTCTTGTGTTCCGTTCCTGACAATATAGAGTCACAATGTGGACAGGAAATGAGTATCAGGTTTCCCCCCCCCCCAACAACATTTAACCGACAGGTCTTATTGTGCCTGCACACAAAGTGCAGTTAAACCCTGTCATGGGACCTTTCCAATGACAAAGAAAACGTCCTAATCCAGGAAAAAAACTTCAATTGATAATGTGAACTCCCTTTTAAAAAGTCAATATTACATTAAATGGCTCTAAAGTGTGTATTGACAAAGGGAATCTACATGGTGTGTTAGGTGATTCACCCGCAGTAAAGTTGTGCTTTATTGTTACTTGTTCGGAGGAACTATAGCTTTGCAGATGACTGGTGAGGATCAGAACAGAAATGTTTGAGAATACAGAATTGTTTCTCTACAAAAACAGGTATTACATCAAAATATAATTCCATTCAGTAATGAAGCAGACCTTCATCTGTCTCCAGAGGAGGAAGAGGCTGTGCATCTGTACGAACAATGATACCGAACATATAAAAAATACCACATGCCATTTTGTGGCAAAGGCTGAGCCACAGGGAGGTCAGAACAAAGTATGAGTTTCTGGGAAGTTCAGCGAGTGACGACCTTCCAATTTCCTGTCAAATGTACAAAAAAAAAAAAAGCAGGACTGCTGAAACAGGGGAATGTAGACGTGTGCGTGTGGGACGGCCGTTTGGCTAACCTCAGCATGAAGGAAAGAGGGGAGCTGGGAGGGGAGGGTGGGGGGGGGGGGGGGGGGGGGGGGAGATAGACCCTCACGAAAACAAAAGACAAAAAGAGCAAACTCCACACTTTCTTGAATTCAGGGCCCAGCTGAGGAAGGGAAAGACACACATATCCCTGTCAGCCGGAGCCCTAAGAGCCGTCATGAAGCCCGGGAACCAGGTCAGACAGTCAACTCAGTACCACCTCACCCCCCTACACTTCCCTCCTCGTCCCAGGCTGGAGGACTAGCCTCCAGGCACACGCAAGACACACACCTCGCCCCTGTTATCAGCCCTGTAATCCATCCACTCAAAAATATTAAATCGCATGTAAGTCGTCCCCCCCCCCCCCCCCCAAAAAAAATGGCCGCACACCAGAGATCAGGCAAGGTGCCACAATACTTGAATCCCCGAGTCATCTTATAACGGCATGCAGCAGGAACGCCTGAGAGCTCCCGAGGCTTCCTATATGTCCCATGCACGCACCCGACACTAATGAGAGGTTTAGGACTTGCGATGTTCACAGAGTGAGAAAAGGACATGACACGAGTCGGAGTCGGTCCCCCTGCCCCTGCTGTGATCCTAACAGGTGGCCGCTTCTAATCTCTCCTGGGAGGAGGAGGAGGGTGAGGACGTGGGGAGGAAAACAGGCCAAAACCCACAGCTAATCATCTTTGCCTTTCTTCATCAGGTTACCCTACCACCCCCACCCAAACAAATCCTTAAACAAAGAGCACAAATTAAGCTAAAATGGGGTTTAAAAGTGGCCGTGATGAGAAATATACAGTGGCAATAGGCTTGGTACGGCAGGACTGATTAAGTCCAATAGGAAATATGAACTTACTGTGATCATTGCTGTCAAAAACACAGATTTAATGAGTAGATATCCAAAGTTCTGAGTTAAGTTCAAATGAGCCGTGGTAGAAGCAGGGAACTGACTGCCGCTAGGACCTACTACTGATCTCTGTTTGGATTCCTCAAGGTCTCAGGCTGGAACATTGTGTCTGAGGGGTTTCTGATTTGTCAACTCTATCGTTGTACAACTGTAGGGAAAAAAAAGTGTCTAAACAGTGAAAACTTTTCTCTGGCTCCACTCTATTATCTTTACTTATAATTACTTATAATTTCATGACAACCTTAAAAAGCCATCTGGGATAACCACTTAATCAACTGAATCCTTGCTCACAATAAGCACTATCTTTATGCTTTTACTCTTCAAATCACAAAGCTCTCCTGGCGTTAGTTCTACATGATCCGTTGGCCTCACATTCCTCCTCTCGGTTTACTTATTTTACCTTCTTTTCAAAGCCAGAAACAGATGGGTAAATGAAAAAGCTCGACAACTTCTTTGAAAGCCATCAGGCTGTGGGTGTGCAGGGAGTCTGAATGTGCGAGGTTACATGAGAAAACAAACCTAAAAGCACCTTCACTTAGATTGGCACAGTTGTGCTGTGTCTGTGAACATAGCACTTACAGAGCTAGGTCGTTGTATCTCTGGTGGCTGCTCTAGCCTCTCTTTAATCTCTATGTCTGGTGACCCACATAGACTCCATGTAGTCCAGTGCCAAGAAAGAGCCTGAAGGGCTGATGCACTACAGCAGTGGTTCTCAATCCTGGTCCTCGGGACCCCCTGCCCTGCGTGTTCTAGGTATTTCCCCTCCTCAAACACACCTGATTCAAATTAATGCGTCGTTATCAGGCCCATTTATTTGAATCGGGTGTGTTTGAGGAGGGAAATATCTAAAACATGCAGGGCAGGGGGTCCCGAGGACCAGGATTGAGAACCACCGCACTACAGTACCCAGGGGTTTGACCTGCAGTGGCTCAATGGATCCCAAGGACTCCTTCCATCCATGCAGGGCCTGACATGGAAGCTCTGGACCGCTGGCCAATCAGCTCAGACCATCCTTCAATGTGTGTCTCTAGCCGACGCTGCCCCACAGCTGTAGTTGTGCAGCTGTTTAAGGTTTCTTCCTTTATTTTTTTTTCTCCTCCTTTTTCTGGGAGTTTTTCCTTGTCTTCCCTGAGGGTTTAGGTTTGGTTGAGGGGCAGTTCTATGGGCGTATGTGAAGCCCTCTGTGACATGCTTGCGTGTAAAAAGGGCTATACAAATACATTTGGATTTGATTTTGAACAGTTCATGCAGAGTTAAACTTTAAGATACAGGTGCTAACCGTAACCCTTACCCTAACCCTAACCCATTTAACTACAGCCAAGGGGTATGGCCTAGGGCAGTGGTTCCCAATCCGGTCCTCAGGGCACCCTTGTCCTGCATGTTTTAGATGTTTCCCTGCTCCAACACACCTGATTCAAATGAATGAGTTGTTATCCAGCTATGCAGAAGCCTGTTAACGACCAGTCATTTGAATCAGGTGTGTTGGAGCAGGAAAACATCTAAAACATGCAGGACAGGGGGTCCCTGAGGACCGGATTGGGAACCACTGGCCTAGGGGCCCGTAGCTGTGGTTCTAAGTTCTCTGGTTCTAGGTCTGGGAGAGGGGGTTGGGGGTGAGGGTTCCCCCTAAAAATGGCCCTCTGACTAACCTGTTGCTGCCGTCGTCCTGGTCGTGCAGCGCCGCTTCGATTCCGCTGTCCGTCTCCACGTCCTCGTGCATCTCCGGGGCGACCAGGGCTCCCGTGTCTTCATCGGTGAACGTCTCACACTCGCTGTAGGTGCTCTCTGAGCCCAGGTAGGCGCTGTCCGTCACCTCGTTCTGCTGTGGAGGGGGGGGTTAGTTAGTTAGTCGTGTCTGTGTTTTGACCGCACCGGTTGAAGTATTCAGTGGACTTATTAACAACTGACTAAAAAAATAGAGGCTTGGAGCTATGTGTTAAGTCTTAACAGTTGAGAAAGCCTGTCTACCTAATGTTTACCTACACAGAAACTTTACACTTTTTTTTACACGTCTTTTTTTCCTAGCCTAGAATTGCTGTCAGGGATGATTAAAGACTCTACAAGACACTCATTTACTCCAGAGTAGATATGGGAACAACAATATACAAGATGTTATGCTATTATAGATGAAGAGGCAGCCAACAATGAATAAAGACCTTTGTTCCATTACATGACATTTGGCTGTACAGGTATTCATCTACTGACATCAAGCTGTGAAAGGGGAAAAGAGCCGAGGGGCAACATGCATGGCTCAAACTGGCAATTAGAGAAAAGTCCAAACTAAATCCTACAGCTTAAACACGTTTCAGACCCAATCTGTTGAGAGTTTCAGATCACTGTGCCAAGCAAAACAGGCTGTGCCGTCAACACCTCGAGTCAACAAGCGCACACACAGACCAGTGCCTCAACACACACACACACACACACACAAACAAGTCCCTCCATGCAGATGCTTGCTTTTCCAACACAAAGTCACAGTTCGGACGTACTATACAAAAGAATAGACTCTGCACACCCTTATTGGACTTGAACAACCACAACCTCACTAGCCATTACATTACTGTACACAAAGTCTCGTCAGTCAAGTCAAGTCAAGCGTACATCTGGTGAGTGAACCGTCTCCTACCTGTCTGTCTGGAGCTCCAGCAGGCACAGGGCCCAGAGGGCTCGCCATCATGCCCAAAACCATGCTATGTGCCTGGGTCTAACAGGCAGGAAGACTGGCCTGTCAGGAGACCTCTCCTCATCCGCCTTGTGGAGCTTCCTCCGTTTGGCTCTCAGGGAAAGAGAGAGTAATAAACAGGAGGACGTGTAACACTTTGTCCAGCAGCAGAGGGGTGGAGACAGAGGGAGGGAGAGTCCAAAGGACAGGGACAGAGAACGGGACCGCCTGCCATGCTGCCAACCCCCCCCCCTTAACTCCCCTCGGCACCCCCAAGTCCCCTCCCCTCACTAAATCGTGATTTTAAAATATATATATCTATATGTCACAAGATTGTCTATGTCCCTTTTATATCTTTCCTGCTGGTGTAAAACCAAGCTGACTGGACCAATATGACAGGATAAATCATTAAGCCAAGCTGACTGGAACAATATGACAGGGTGAATCATTAAGCCAAGCTGACTGGAACAATATGACAGGGTGAATCATTAAGCAACGTTCTATCTGTTACTCCCCACAGGCATTACGTTGACTGAGAGGAAGCCCTATACTATACAGCCCCACCATAAACTGACTGGGTGTTTACCTTCAGGTGGAAAAACAGCATGACGTCATGTCAGAAACACCACCTCAGGCTGGGAGAGGTAACACGACAAGAGAGCCGCTCAACAAAACTCAGCTCTCCTCACGAGAACAGGTAGCGCAGCTATGGCCTGGAGCTTCCAGAGAAACGCACATGACAGGAGGAGGGAGGGAGAATTGTTCGGTTGGAGACCTCATCAAGCAGTCTGAAGAGAGGGGGGGGGGGGGGATGAGTTACAGGAAAAGCTAAAGACGGAGGAGGAGGAGGTGGTGGAGGAGGAGGGGAGGGGGGGTGTTTAGTTTTCGTAGGCCTCCGCCCGACAGCCTCACCTCGCCTGTTTTGAAAGCAAACAGGAGTGGAACAGCGCGGCCATTGAGGAGAGACCCTTTACTGCCAGGAACCCAGGGGGAAAAACAACGGGGGCAGCGGCACAGGTGTGGCGATGACTTCAAAAGCATCAACTACCCTAAAAGTCTTACTGTAAAAACTCTGAGCTACGTTCACACTAAACACAGTAGCTACCACTGTTTTGAGGTCGACCCGCGAGAGAGGGAACGTTACACACACACACACGGTAAAGCGTGTTTGTAATTTCCTTTCACGCGACCACCTCCAGAACATTATAGTAAACAACTGAATATCAATAGCCTACTTATATTTTTCATGTTACTGTTGGTCTCATTAGGAATGAATCATAGGCTAAATGTCATTGACTTCATTTCATCCAAGGACCAGAGTATGGGCACTCTGCCATGTACCAGCATGGTGGTAGCTGATATGTACTGTACACACAGGGTATGTTTGCAAACAAACTCTAGCACCTCACTTCTACACCACACCAATAGGGGGCGCTGATACTGCGTGGCATGTGGGTGCAGTGCAGGATACACTGCAATCACCCAAACAAGATCTCAGAAGGCACGTAACTGAATTTAAAAATCAATTTCATCTCGCAGACGCCGCAGAAAATGATACTTAAATATACAAGCCCGTGCACAATAGAAGCCAGTAATTCCAGGAATTCTAACCACAGCTGAAAAAACAGAATGCGTGAAGAAAAAAAACGACCACATTCCAGCCATTCGATATTCCTGCATAAGAGAAGGAAGTTAAAATGTGAAAATTCAGCCAGATGTAAGGGGACTGTGCCAAACCCTAGTGTTCAGCAAGTGGGACATGCAAGCACCGGTAATCACAGCTTCGCTGAGCCATTCTGTGAACGACTGTGTGATGTGCGGGTGCACAGAGGGGTCAGTCTGAGAGCTGGGTCCTGCCCTGTGTAGGCCCCACATCCCCACATCAGGGCAGAGGGGAACCCTCACCGGACCACACACACCTGAAAACTCACTCCAAGTAACCACGTAGGCCTGTTCCTTCACAGTCAACCACCACGTTAGGTCAGCCGCTTTGACATACCCTGTTATATACTGAGGCAGATTACTCTTCAGGTAGTCATAAGTTCACTTGTAATGGGATTTGGCTGTAACTGGCAAGATTACATCGTACGAGATGTGAGACTGAAATTTGATTCTGAACAGAACCCTTATTTAGGTCAGACAGAACTGCACGCGGTTCCAAACAGCAGCTTTCATAATGTACACAATTCTATCAGGAACCTTTTACCCAGAGGAATTCCCCATAGTTCTGTGAAGCATCCGTGTTTAGGGTGTGATCTGGCATGTCCCAGAGACTAGAAAGAGACTAGAAGAGACTAGAGGAGACTAGAAGAGACTAGCGGCGACGTAAGCGGTGAAAGAGTGGTGGCGAAGAGTGCATGTGAAGGTCCTTCCTGGTGCTCACCTCATCGTACTCCTCCTGACATCCTCCCGCAGAGTCCCCTGGACTGAAGTGCACGTCGTAGAGGTGTGGCTCTGGACCTGCAGGGGGGGTCACAACACAACCACAAGGTCAGCAAACGGCGCTCAAACACTCAGTGAAAACATGTGCAGCGCCCGTTAGGCTGTTCAAACACACGGAAAAACAAACAGCTGCCAAGATACGGCAGAGGACACTGGGGAAAAAGGACGTAATTAACCTGATACTGTTAAGGACACAGCTTAGACAGGATTCAAATATTGAACATGTTTGTGGTCCTTGGATTTGAGCGCTGTAGGTCGACGTGAGAAGCATGTCGGCTTCCGTGCTTAGCTCAGGGAGATAGTCAGAGCTGTAGGCCAGTCAGGCCGACAGAGGAGTAGTTAACCCTTGTATCAACATACAACACTGCAGTTGTTCGGTTAAATGTGCTCCAGTCACACTAGCTGGGTCAAAAACGACATGCGAATACTGTCAGATACTGTCAAATACGGTGAAATACTCGGGTTTCCTTTGTTTTTCTCTCGAATTAAACGGCCCTATGTGTGTTTACATCAGGCCTGCATCCTCCCTGCCCGTCTCTCTCTCTGCGGTTGCAGAGAAGACAACGAATCAACATAACGACACGTCCACGCACAGTAGCTTTGTGGAGCGTGCGGCGTGACTGAAAAACGGGCTAAATGAAACCGTAAAAGAACAAATGACACGAGACTCCCGTAAAAAAAAAAAAATCTGATTTGTGAATAAAACCCTTTTTGTCTGAAAGCACCTGCAGACAAACAGTGTAACCTGATACGGTGCTAAAGTATCCCATCAGTCACTGGGGCCGGAGGGGCTCGTAAACAGAGCTGGGAAAAAGGCACCCCGTTGAGAGAAAAGAACACAAGCAGTTCTCCTGACAGCTGCCGGCGGGCCTGGGTGAAGTTGTACCCTGCTCTTGCGTAACCCCTCTGCAGCAGGACGGTTGCAAACTACTGTGCAGTCGGGGTGGAATAAGTTTCAAACCTGAACTGAACTCAGAGCTCACGGGAGAAGCCTCTCCGTGTGATTCTGTCGGAGCAACGCAGTCTCCTGGCACCATCTCAGGAAGCGCTACTGCTGAGAAACATCCTTCATCCCTTCATCCCTGTTCTTCAACTCTGATCAACTGCTTTCACTTTGTAGACGGGCCTCAAGGGGGTAACAGCCTGCCTACAGGGGCCTCGGGGGGGTTACAGCCTGGCTACAGGGGCCTCGGGGGGGTTACAGCCTGGCTGCAGGGTCCTCAGGGGGGGGTTACAGCCTGGCTACAGGGGCCTCGGGGGGGTTACAGCCTGGCTACAGGGGCCTCGGGGGGGTTACAGCCTGCCTGCAGGGGCCTCGGGGGGGTTACAGCCTGGCTACAGGGGCCTCGGGGGGGTTACAGCCTGCCTGCAGGGGCCTCGGGGGGGGTTACAGCCTGGCTGCAGGGGCCTCGGGGGCCCAGCCTCAAGGGGCCACAGGGGGCGAGGCATTTCCATCCCCTAAAGGGTTGCTCTACCCTAAGGCCACCATCCTCTGACTTGAGTAAGTGAAACTGGAAAGGTTGGAATTGGAAGGCTACATTTACATTAGTCTCATATTGAAACAAAAACATCCTAATACTGTACGTAGGTAGCTGATGCTGGAGTAAGAAGGGGGGGGTGAACAGAGGTGGGTGGACTAGAACTGAGGAGACAAACAGCCTACTTAGGCACTGAACTAGTGAAGCTGAAAGCCACCAGGATCTGTATGCACACAGCCAGGTTATGAATGATAGAGAGAGAAATTGAAATTCTGGCGGAATAGTGCGAAAAGTCTGGGAAGTTCATGGTTTGATCTTCACAGGCTAACGGCAAAACAGAATTCGGGAGAGGTCTGAATCAAAATAATACAGCTAATACGTTCTCATTTAAAACAAATACATTAGCTATACATAATAGACTAAGACAATGGCAAATGAGGCCTTCGCAGGGCTATTCTAGGGAGAGAAAAAAAAAATGTTGAGTCATAGCGTAGTCGGTACACAATAGGAGGTGTGCTTAGCTTGGCTTCATAGGCAGACCTGTGGCTTACTGGCAGTCAGGTTATGTGAAGGCTTATGAAAAGTTTTTGGCGACTTTTATGGACGGGAAAAACAGATCAACTTGAGCTAGAGAACCAGAGAAGGGGACAGCAAAGAGAGGACACTGAATTATTTAGGCAAATAGGACTCTTTGCCTCCCTCCATCTCTCTCTCTCTCTACTCCCTTTCTCGCTGAAATCAAGCCTAGCGGCCCATGTGCCTATGGGTCTCATGTTTTCCAGCACATAACTTATTAACGGTCCGAGTAACTGGAGATGTGTAGCCAAGAAACACCAGCGTAGGACTCGACAGACCAGCGACCAGAAAGAGGCTTAGCTGGTTGGACGTCAACAAACAATGTGCAGTGTGTGTCAACAAAGCAGGGGGTGATGTCAACATCACTGTGCCTATGATGTCTCCGTCTCAACTCAGTCCAAGTACCCTGATGGTAACGTCAGCACCATGAGCACTGTGGATGCCAGTAATAAACCAGTCGCCGGGTTTACAGTCAAGTCTTTTTTTCTGTCTGGCAGGTTTTCACTGGCTCGTGACCACAGGTGTTTACCACCGGTGGAGTAGGATGAGGAAAGAAGGAGGTAGAAAAACAAACAGGTCATTCTTTTTTTTTTTTTTTTTCAGGTAACATTTCCACTCCTTTTCCAGAACTGGCTGAGATCAAATCTGAGAAACCTGAGGACATGGTAGTCAAGGCTGTGTGACTGTGTGGTAAATAGCTTCTTTTGTTTCCACAGGCTAATGCGTACATTCCCACTGTTCAGACCTCACCAAAATGGGACAGTGGGAGGGAGAAGAGAGAAAAACATTCCGTAGAAGAAGAACGATATTTTGAGTGCGGTCTCAAATAAAATGGGTCAGTCTTTTCTTCTTCTAGCACCCTCTTGTCAACTCAGTTTGGAGATTAATGTAGACATGCTGTACACAGGACAAAGCCTGCAGCCTCAGGGGAGATCCTAGGACAGATAAGGCTAGTGGGCCCTACAACTGCCAGCCAGTGCAAGTTCCTATCATCAGCATAATTATGCGTTTTTCTAACAGTTATTCAAACAACAAAACATGTGCACACTATATGTACATTTACATTTAGTCATTTAGCAGACGCTCTTATCCAGAGCGACTTACAGTAAGTACAGGGACATTCCCCCCGAGGCAAGTAGGGTGAAGTGCCTTGCACAACGTCATTTTGGCATGGCAGGGAATCGATCTGGCAACCTCTGATTACCAGCCCGACTCCCTCACCGCTCAGCCATCTGATATCCCTCTGATACTTATATGTAGATATCTTAAGTTTTTCTAAATATAAAAAAAAAAAGGAAGAACAAGCCCTGACTTACAAATAATAAGTTACGTGATCAATGTATTATTAATATTATGACTAGAAGAATGTCAGTGAAAGACTGAAGCTGTAGGCGTGATCCTCACGCTTACCTCCACTGCTGATGGCAGAGACTCCACGATGGAAGTCCTCAAAGCTGATCACCCCCAATCCGCTGGGGTCCAGAAACTTGGTCAGATCCTTCACCTGAAAGAGACAACAGTTAGAAACGCTTCGAAACTCAATCAAAAAGAATCACATAAGGCCAAATAAGGCTTTTTCTGGCCCGAGAGCTTCATAAATAAATTTGATTGCATTCTGTCCTAATGAATGTGATGTAACCGGGATTTATGAGGGCAAGTAAAAGGAAATCTCACAATTCAGTTTCTAGGAACTGATTACCACTCAACTGCCAATTCAACTGTTTATACCCGGCAAGAGACATAAGATCCGAACTATGACCGGCACTGACTACGTCAACTTATTTTTTATTTTACAATTATTTTACAAGGTACGCAGGTCAGCTACCAATCTAAAAGGTCGAAGCGTGACTTTTCACAGGGAGATAAATATACTGCATTGGGAGTTTAGCTTACTTTCTGCCAACCCCCACAACACAACAAGCCACTTCCTATGACAACCCCACTATTGTAAAAACACACACGCTATTGAAGTGTCTGAAGCTGGCACCCAAAAAAAAAAAACTAAACTAAAAGAACTTCATCCAGTACCCCTTCAGGAGCACTCAAATGACAAGATGCAATCAGTTATGTTCTGTCCCAGTTCACTGTTCCATTCACTAAGTAACCTGGCAACAAAAGGTGGTATTCAAGCAAGCTTTGTGTAACGTTTCACCATAAAAAAACAGTTAAAAGGAAAGCAACACTTTCCAGTAAATAACTAGCATTGTCTCTGCTTGAAAATCAACAAGGAATGGCTTCTTTTCTTGGGGAATGGGCTAATTTTACTAAAGTAAATCACACCTATGACCTCATTTCTACAATGGATTAAAACGAGCCTAATGCTACTTTACTAAAGTTAGCCTAAAGATATATGTTTCCAAGGAACTAACCTAGCCTACATTGGGAGCCCACCGGCACAGATCTTTCCAAAAATATAAGATGTGCTTCTTATTTAAATGACAGAGGAGGCTACATGTGGTTTTTCGCAACGTTTCGCTTCTCACGGACACTGTCGTTTTGAGCCTGTATCATTTGCAATTAGCTGGGAGAGAAGTTGATCTAGCATGGGGTTTTAGTGGCTAAAACACAAACTGAGGCCTTGGGAAAGTCAGACAAGGCAAAGGAAAGACATTATTACAGGGGGGGAATAAAGTTAAACAAGCCAATAAGCTTACATGCAGTGAATAGGCTTGCCTGTTAGCCTGTGCTTTTGTATCGGTTACACACACAACCAAGCGGATTAGTTTACCAAGGTTGAGCTCTGATTCGCTCACTTTGGAAAAGATCTGCTGAAACTCTAATTAAAAAAAACTCTGAACTGACTGATCTGAAAAGTGTCAGACCTGCCAGAGGCCGTGTCGACCCAAGCCTGCTTTCTCTGCCCTGTGAATGATCCCAGCTGAATGTTTTGACACAGATTGTGGTTACCACTAAAATGTTGAGAGAAGAGTTGAGGCTGAATGTGGCGTCGAACTGTTCCGTTGTCAACTCCTGCCAAGCAAATCTTCACCAATTTAGGACGTTGGGATTTTTCATCGAATTAAAGTGTCATGGAAGACTTGGGTGGTGGTGGTGGGGGGGGGGGGGGTTCAGTGGGTTCATCAGTTCCTCTGCCTGCCTGCGATGGAACTTTCATTTCGCGATCCACCTCAAAACGTGACATCACGGTACAGTGCACACAGGAAACGCAGTTTTGTTCCAGCCTCACAAGAGAGGTAACAGTAAAGTGTGTGAGAGGAGATTCCTGCCTGAGCATTCAAAGTTCTACGTCAGAGAAAACACCTCCCCACCACACAGTTCCCCAGACATCATCGAGAACATCAATGAAGAGCACTGGGACAACAGGGGTCCCAATCACAGCACCAACCTCCTAAAACCTAATGGCAACGTCCTTTCAGTGCTTTGCAGGGCAGTGGTGGGGTGGTGGTTTTCTAGGATTCTTCCCATGTGAGTCTAATCAGGGCTTGGGCATGCCTGACCGCCCCCACACAGACCCCAGTTGTGCACAGCCCCAGATGATACTGACGGCGAGAGGCAATTTTCCCTACGAGGGGGTGGTTCCATAATGACTTCAACAAGGCAGTGCATTACGTTGTTATTATGCTCTTATGGACGCTTCATCAGCAGTAGATAGGAAGATGCATCAATGTCTAATAATGCAAGAGCTTTTTTGTGAACAGCAATATGTCCGAGAGGGATGGGGGAGGAGGGAGAGAGAGAGAAAGAGAGGGAGAGAAGGGATATTTCAGACTACACAGGGGACATTCCATTGAGGATTAGTGGGGCTGTACATAAAAGAGGGGCAGGGCAAGGCAGGGCTGGCTGGCTGCAGGAAGAGAGGCTGGCTGGCTGCAGGGGTTGGGTGAATGGACAAGAGCTGTCCGCCACAGAGCAGAAGACAGGGCTTTGTGTTGAATCAGGGTCAGAACCCTAGTGAGTGCTTTTTCACAATACTCCCTTCTAGATGACCCTTCTCCGGGGGGGCAGTCCTGACCCCAGTCAACGTGCTAACGAAGACGCTGAGTTAGGGGTCACAACGTGTTTACCCGCTCCTAAAGCCTCCAAGATGAATTTGTAGTTACAATAGAAAGATCGTCTTCACATCCCTGATCAATGCCCATTTCACTGCGGTTGAATTTAACTTGTCACGACCAAACTTAACAAAATACTAAACTTCCTAGTCTCCTTTATCTCTTGTGACCTTCGTTTAATACTGGATACTGGTCATGAATTCATTAGGTAGAGTCCCCTTTCGCAAGTATTTCCTGTTGATGTGCCTGTGTTTCCTTCTACTAATCACATCCCACTCCCACCTGGCGTACCCAGATCCTCTTCCTGGATAAGTTCCGGAATGATATTTGCATTCTGAACATTAATTCTGAGGTACCAGCAAACATATCAGGTCATTCATGCAAATAGTCTGTTATCATTCTCTCTCCACACACACCCATGTACCTCCACCAAAAGGAGACTTTCCTAAACCTAGCTTGTAGGGACAAAGTATGGTTTTGGGTTCATTAATTTCTCAGCTGTGGAGAAAACATAAGCTTACACAAGACTTAGGCGTGTCAACAGTGTTAACCACATTGTAATGAAATGATTTGCGAATCTTACAGGGAGAATAAAACAGCCACAAGGGCAGATAGCTAACCCTAACCATAAAGGGCTAAGCCAAGTAGTAAAAAAAATGGTATAGGCCTGTGAGTTTTTCACTCAAATCTTTAGTTTTACTGCTGCTGAAGGCCTGAAAATGGCCCCTAAGTAGCGGGTACATTTACTCAACCAAAATGATGATGGTTGCTTGGCCGTAATGTGAAACCTATGAGTAAGTGTGACAATATTCTACACTGTTCAGAGGGATTCGATCATAACTCAAAATTACCAATACAAAACCACATGTTCTACTTTTCTACGTTCGTAACCTACTTTTTAACTGACTTCATGTTTCACTCAAGCAGTTTTTTGGGTGAGAGAGAGCTTTCATCTGGGCTCTACATGGGCAGAGGAGGCTGTGTGGAACCACACCCACCAAAGACTGGTTGAATCAACCAACACCAAATCTATCTACCCAAAGGTTATTACGCAAGATTCTTCACATTCTAAAAATACATATGTCTAATCTGTTGCATTACTTTTTTCCCCTCATGAAAGGCAACCAGGTCTAATAAGCCATGCCTCTTTTCTCTTTCCAAAAAGGCAAGACATCCTCAAAGCAAGTGAACTTGGCTTGCCACAGTAAGGTGCAAAGTTGCCCTTTGGCTGTCTTGGGACACCGGACACTGTTTGAGCAAACACTCAAAGAGAGACACACTGAGTAATCCATCCACTCGTTCTAGTTAGCCGTCCAAAGCAAATCACAGAGAAACAAAAGACACAGAGGAAACCATAAGGATCCAAATACTACACCACACCACGCAAGGAGACCAGCAGAAACCACCCAAATACTACACCACACCACGCAAGGAGACCAGCAGAAACCACCCAAATACTACACCACACCACGCAAGGAGACCAGCAGAAACCACAGACAACCACTTTATTATCGCAAGCTTTCTACTGGGAGGCATTCACATCGCCATTAGATGGTCCTTTATCTTCCCCACACCAAAAACAAAGCATGGAGGAGATATCCTTGGAGGTGTTCCATCCACTGACGAGTCTGACACCCCCTCTCCTGGCATGTGAGAAGCACAGGGTCAACTTCAGGTGGTGGTGGGGGAGACGGGACACAAAACCAGGCCTTCTTACTCAGGAAAACACATTCTAAGCCTAATCCTACCAAATCAGTCTGGCTGGGGAGCCAGAGAGGGCTCCGGGGGGTGCATAGGGAGGAAGAGGGGCGACACAGGCTTTCTGAACTGGGGGAGGGGGATTAGATTAGTTGATTAGTCAGCCAGCAACAGAGCATGCTAATCTCACCCCACTGGAAACTGGAGAGAGATGTTTTTAAGCAAACTGTCGGGTCTAGTTGGTGATGGAATCACTGTGTGGGTTTGGTTGACTGTTGAGGTTTGAAAAGTAAAGTGAGTGTGCAGCGTGATGGCATGGTAGTGCTGGTGTGTTCAGAACATGAGAAAAAGTCTAAACGAAGTCCTTTGAAAGACAGGTGGACCCTTGTTAAAGGGCCATTCAAGAATAGGCCTACCTCGTTCAGAAACAACATGACACAGATTTTAACCATTCATTAACTGAAAAAGACCTTCAGCAGCTCCTTCTATCAGAGTGCAAGCCTGCTGGTAGTACCAGTTACATCAACATTTGCATCCAACCTTTTGCTGCTATTTGCAAATGAATGTTTGTTTAATTTTGTGGACCCTCTTATCAGATCTTTGGGGATAGCATAAAGACAAATCTGTTGGCCAAGAGATACAGTTCACTTTGTTTAATTTAAAAGCCTTGTCTTTGTTTAAGTACTGAGCTTTTGTATAAAAATACCACAACCAACACATCAACCCAACCCTGTAATTTTATTCGAACTATGATTAAGAATGACCCCGCAATGGCCTCGAAAAGGAATCAAGCTGGGTGGATCAAGCAGAGTAAAACATTTTAAGGGACTACGGGAAACCAAAACAAAGCAAGGAATTGGAGAGCCCTGTCTGCACACTAACACAGTGTCAAATAAAATACTGCAAGGCCATTTCCTCAGAGGGGATGGATGCCAATCAAACTAACATTTGACACATTCCAACTTCCCACAGCTTGACATTCACCTCCTGAGCAAAACCACAGGAACGATGGAATCCTGGAGCAGTGTGTGTTTTGGGGGGCTCTGCAGTCATAAGTGGGTCAGGGGTAGGGAAGGATCCACATTGTGTGAGATTCAATCCCTTAAATAACTGTCAGGTAAAATGGGAGAGCAAGTCATCATGAAAAGGCACAAGGCCTGCCGCAAGTCATTACAGTCAATATGTTCCGTCAGGATCGAAACTGTTTGACCCAAATCCCAATTTTTGGATAACCTCCAAACAGAGATTAAATATCAATCCACACAGATTTGTATATTGACTATAGGGTACGGGTAGGTTAGGTAAACCTATTAACTATTCTTCTGGTTTTAAACTGTTGTTGTATCAAGACAAAGTTAGACAATGATTAATGTACAAATCTTACAGATGATTGTGGATTCAAATAACAAAATGGCCAGTGGTTCTTCAGTATCGTAAACTGTAGGTATAAATGCTCAAGTTACCCAAGTTCTATTGTGTTTGTTGCCTATAACAGTAATTATTTTAGAGAGAATTTCCAACCCATCAAGACCCATTAGCTTACCTGCTCTGCTTAGGTTTGCATACAATCCTTCTATTTACTAGCTCCAAAAACAAATCCCTGAGGGCTTTCAGAATCTGGTACCACTGACATCAGAAGGGATAGATTTCAGTTGATGGAATTAACCGAGCTTTTACAGGAAGCTCTCTGAAGTAAAGTGGAAAATCAATAGTAAACCATTTACGCAAAAAAACTAGCCTCTTAGGATCTTAACAAGCATACAATAACCTTTTCAGGGTACTAAACCCCCATGACCTCATACTGCATCGTCCACCGAAAGGTTAAAAGGGCAAAACGGGTCTGAGAATGTGTGGAATCTCACCTGATCTGCCCCATAGGCTGCAGCAAATTCCAGAAACTCCTCAATCCTGACAAATCCATCTCCATCCTGATCTAAGGCGTCGAACACAGCTTTTAGAGGGGACTGGTCTTCCTCCCTCTGGTTCATCATGGGAACCCCAGCCATGGAGTCAGACACCACCATCTCAGAGAGAGAGAGGGTCTCCAATGTCTGTTCACTAGTCCATCCAGCCTCAGGAGAAATATCTGTCAACTCCTGGTCTGGAAAACCAAAGGCATCCGTTTTGTGACAATCCTGGTGTCTGACCTGATCCGTCGACCTGTCCCTATCGTCCTGTTCCGCTTGGGAAGTGAAAACGTTCCCCTCCTGTACACCCTTGAGTGTTTTCAGGTCTACCACTTCCTTATCGTGCAGCTCATCTGCGTTCAAGCTGTGGTCCAAAGCCATTTCCTCCTCTTCATGTTTGACATTGCAGAGAAAATTGTCCATCAAATCCAGGCAGGCATGCTCAGGGCTGCTGTCCCTGGGCAAGTCAACCAAACCCAAAGCGTCTCCATCAGAGAGAGACCCTCGAGGAGCATTTTTAGTCAATAGGACACTGCTTTGTAGCGATGACGAGTCCCCTTCACCTAGGTGCCCCGAGGACACGGTCAAGACAGGAGAAGCCAATGTGAGCTCCTGCTCCGGGTCCTCTGCATGTGTATCTGAAGGGGCACCTGTACTGGTGAGGAAGGTTAAACTGACAGGACACAGGCTGAGGCTGTGGTCCCCTTCAGGCACCTCCGAATCCAGCAACGGCAAGGATCCTTCCAGGGCCTCCCGCGGTTCCGTGTGGCCATCCGCAGGTTCAGCGTTGTGTGAGAGGCAACTCTCAGGTAAACCTTCAGGGCTTGTGTTACCGACTGTGACTGGATCAGTCACGGGTTCTTGGAATAAACCTTTGTTCCCAGTTTCAGGTGACACAGGCGACACAATTTCTCCGCCCAGCGAGGGAGGGAGGCCTCTGTACTGATCCAGTAGCGGGAGTAACAGCTCCCCACTGACACCCTGTGGGTTTGCTTCTACAGGAGGATGACTGGGGCTGGGGCAGGGTTCAGAGAGTAGATCAACCAACAGAGACTCTGTGTTGGTATCTAGAGTTCTATCAGAAACCTTTTGGGGGGAGGGACAGTCACGGATGGATGTCAGCTGGTCAAGACTGCTGGCAGATTCAGGGTCATTCCTAGGTGCCTCCTCACCTGCTAAGTTGTCCCCGAGCCAGTCATCGGTGTTGGAAAGTGAAAAGGGATCTGAGAAACAACCATCACTGCTACCCCCTTGTCCTTCGGTTTTGTCCGGAAGAGCCAATATCCCTTGAGTAGTAATCTTATGATCACCTTCAAAATGATTTGATTGTTCTGTCTCCCTTTGCAAAATTGGCCCTCCCGTATAACTGGAGCCCCTAAAAAGGCTGTCAAGATTTAAGGCATTTTCGTGGAAAATTTCCTCAAGGCTTAAAGAGATATTTTGGTCATCCCTTTGAAAATCCAAACCTGTCTGGCTATTTTGTTTCTGAGGCAAGACAGGTCCTTTCTCTGAACTAAGAAGAAACCCATGGGAAAGTTTATGTTCGGAATCCCACTCCGAATGCCCCAAAGGGCTTGATATAAAAGTTTGTTCCATTTAAGCAAATTCTTCCTGAGCAAGGGAGGAAAAGAAAGCTGTCTGTATTATTTGACAGTCAATGTCCACATTTTCCTCACACGAATTATCGTCATAATGCCACACATGGCGTTGGACGTCACCAACATGGATCCATGGGTAGTTGTCAGTGTAGTGAACCCATAGACACCTATCTCAAACTTACAGAATCGATCCTAAGTTTATGTGCTAGGCGTGACATGCAAAACATATGAACGTCATCTTAATTCCTTTGACTGCATAAACATACTTTGCTGATAGTTTACAAAGAGTACAGAAAATTTGGCATTGTAATCAATGTTTCCGGGGCAACAACTTTTCACAGGTTGTGTCTATGTCTTACCTTAAAAGGCATATTGTTGTACGGGTGCATCACCTTGCTAGACAACTACAGGTCAAGATTGTATCATTGGTAGATCTAGCTCAGTAATCACCGTGTATTGCCATATCATATCGCTAAAACAGATTAAGAAAAATGTCAATTAAGTCAAACGAGCTAGCTACTTGAACCTGGCAAATCCGGCAAAATATGACCACTCTCCAGCTGGCTAATTACTGATGCTATCAAGTGCACTTTCAACCTTTCCTTATCGCTAACACAATTCAATTTCTCTACGGTTTATGCAGACATTCAAGTTAAAATACCGACTAGTACAGATGTTTTTAAATTCAGAGCATCCTGTTTGGAGCCGCGGCGCAGTCGCTAAACTAGATGGCTAAGCTAGCTCGCTTGTTGGCTAACGAGCTAACTGGCCGACTCGTCTGTATCTGCCTCTTTTAGTCCAATCAGTTAGCTAGTTAGCTCAAAAAAGACTGACTGGTCCGCCGATTCCTCCTCTTCAAAATGATCCCCATGTCCTCAATGATGTTTGAGGTTGACGCTATAAACTACGATTGTATTCTTGAATTTGCCAGCCAAGATTTTTCCTCCCGAATCATAGAAGATATTCCAAGCAAGAACCTTCCACCTGTGTCAGTCAGGAAGAGAGGAATAACAACGTTCGCTGGTCCAAAAAATCGAGATGCCAAATTATCTCTGACATGCTACAGCAGTAACAACAATATATGCTGGCACTTAAATACTCAAACAGCGATACAAAAATGTTCAAAAGTCCATTTAAATACACCGAGGTTACACCGAGGCCAAACGCACTCGCATCATCAGCATCAGCAACGATGTCCCTGTTCTCCGCTCCTCCTCAGCCGCATACACTGTTGACGTTTCACGCACGCGTAGAGAATGAACCGCAGTCTCCTAAACGGGGGTGTAAAATGCCAAATAAACATCCTACTTATTGAACAGTTTACCAATGGTCAGAAATAAATTGCATTCGTGAATGCATGATGCAACGCCAAATGTGATGTCCATGGTGTGTATCTGAAGTGGTGTATTTATTGTCAGATTTAGCCTAGAGGTAATACGATGAAAAAAAAAACAAAGGCCATAAGCGATTATAGTTACTGCTGTTTATTACAAATTCCAACCGTATTATTCACAATACATTGTAATTATGTGCCAACTGCATCATCAAATTGTGCCGCATGATACATCAGCGCCCTCATCCGGCCGTTTCAATAGATGCATGATTATTTGAAGGGGGAAAAAACGTTCTAAAATCTGATCTGTCGCTCTCGGTCGGAATTCATCCCAATACATCTTTCAAGTAGGTCACATAGATATCAATCTACAGATGTTGTTCTGAGCTCTCCGCTGGAACTAGGTAAATATAGACTAATTAAAATTACTTCGGACTACTTGGGTATGTTTTCCCTGTGTTCACACACCCCTGCACTCTGGCTTGTGATGAAAACTGTGCGGAAAAAAGGGTCTACACAAGCTTGATTAAGAAAAGTACATGCACACATCTGCCTTCAGAAACCCATCAGACAGTTTTTTGTCATCCTACAAATAAGAGCAGGAAGCATCAGGACAGTGACAATGCTTAATGTAAAATGTTGGTGCTTTACATTGATATTCAATATATTATCAACACCTCTTAATTATTTATTGAAGTTAATGATTTGTCACGTTGAGTTATTCATCCTTAGACTTCAAATATGATTTGGTCCCTCTTTTTCTACATTTTCTTGACTACGTCAGTGTTTGTCTTTGATTATCATTAGCACCATGAACTTGGGGGTCACAGAAAACAGCATAGGCAGCTTCAGGTAACACTAAACAAAATGGCACATCAAGGACAAAGGCAGTTGGAGTTTTGTCCATCTTCACCATTCACTTGTTCCTTTTCATTTCTGATGACCAGTAACCTGAAAACAAAAGAATTATCATGTTCATCAGTCAGCATTGTTTAAAAACCCTCCTCTCTATTGTGTCCCGAAGCCCTCACTTCAGAAAGAGAGAAAAATAGAACACAAGTCAGCCAAATATAACTGAGATCACAAAAAAAGCAAACTATGCCACTGCTCCAGAAAAAGTAGCTTTTAATATTAAACATGTATGCCCCACTAATTAGATAGTGGAGTTGCTGAACTATCTCCACACCACACCACGGTCCAAGGACCCCCCCCCCTCCTTGTCCCCCCCCCCTCCTTGTCTCCCCCCCCACCCCCTCCTTGTCTCCTCCTCCCTACAGCTCCTTGTCTCCTCCTCCCTACAGCTCCTTGTCTCCTCCTCCCCACAGCTCCTTGTCTCCTCCTCCCTACAGCTCCTTGTCTCCTCCTCCCTACAGTTCCTTGTCTCCTCCTCCCTACAGCTCCTTGTCTCCTCTTCCCCACAGCTCCTTGTCTCCCCCCCCCCCTCCTTGTCTCCTCCTCCCCACAGCTCCGTCTCTTCTGCCGTCCTACACACCTGGGTGACGGAGGAGAGGAGCCGTGTCAGAGTTTAGCAGATTGAGAGGAGGCTATACCCAGCAGCATGGATACGTCATTGGCAGAGGTCAACCAGCTGCCACCGTCCGCCACCAAGATGGCGCCCGTCACGTAGGAAGAGGCGCGGCTGGCCAGGAACAGAACGCTGTGGGCCATCTCCGTCTTGTTCCCCGCCCGCTGCAGAGGGATGGACTGGAAGGCTCCGGAGGTCTCCCCTCTGGGACCACCTAGGGACAGGGAGACAGAGGGGTGAGAACGTTTTACGTTTAGTTATTTAGCAGAGGCTCTTATCCAGAGCGACTTACAGTAAGTACAGGGACTATCCCCCGAGGCAAGTAGGGTGAAGTGCCTTGCCCAAGGACACAACATCATTTTGCACAGTCAGGGAATCGAACCAGCAACCTTTTGATTACTAGCCCGATTCCCTAACCGCTCAGCCACCTGAATCACCTGAATCACCTGAACATGGGTGCTGATAACTATTTTGGGCCCCATGAAGAGATCGCGATCCCCCCTCTCCCCCTCTCCCCCCACACACACACAGAAATATATTTTTTGATGTTTTGAAGCAACTCACCCAGCCTACGGAACCCCTCAGTCCCAGAGATCGGCCCAGGAGCCAGGGTGTTGACCCGGACCCCACTGGGCCCCCATTCCACAGCCAGATGCTTGGTCATGGCATCTGGGGGTCAGATGGGAGATAGGAGAAGTCAAAGTCACAGAATGAGTTGCAAAATCTGAGTAAGGAATTATTAATTGTGAAGAACTTTTTCGTACCGTTGGCGGCCTTGGCTGACCCAGCATGCACCTGGAGTCCTTGGCCTCTGTAGCCAAGGGTTGCAGAGATGTTCACTATAGAACCTCCATGATCCTGAACACAAAAAAAAATCACAAATCGTCTTGCATCTTTATATTAACCTACGCTTTACCCGTACTAGATTATTTAACTGTTAGATTTTATTTACACAAAGACCTTTAGTGCAATTGTTTCTTTTCAGATTGTTGGAGGCTGGTAGTGGTCAGTACCTTCAACCACTTCTCATAGACCACCTTGCTGGTGTTGAACGTGCCCATTGTGTCGATCTCCATCACCGTTTTAAAGGCATTGAAGGACAAGGATGTTGCTGGACAAAGGAAGTTTCCAGCAGCATCTGAAAAACAAAACAAATCAGGTGTCTTGAATTCAGATGACAGTTTGTGGTAAATATGTACATTTGTACCTAATTTCACATTTAAACATGTGTTGCATTGAGATGATGGAATATGTAAAATAAAATGTGAATTAAAATGTGACCTATTAAATACATCAAGTATAATCTAAAAGTAAAGAGAAATTCTTTGTTCTTAATGTGCAAGAAGAAATCTGTATCTTCGCATTATCACAACATGACATAAGAGCTGGAGGAGATTATTTGATGGTCTCTGAAGATACACACAGATGTAACTCGCGAAAAGTTAATCATTCAACCGGAGAACTACAACCACGGACTGTTAATGAGGATGTCGATCCGTCCCAGCTCCTTCAGCGTGTCGTCCACAGCAGCTCCGATCGTCTCAGGCTGACGCACGTCAATGCACAGGGGGAGGCAACGACGACCAGTGGCTGCGGTCAGCTTATTAGCAGCCTGGAAGAAAAAAATTGGCGTCATCATTTGTACTTTTAGTAAGATTTTTTTTTTTTTTTTTTGTTAACTGTAACTGTCAATCTTAGGCTACCTCTCTTAGCTTATCCTGGTTTCTGCTGGCAATAACGGTGTCACATCCGTGTCTGAAAGAGAGTTAAGTATTCAGGTGAAACATTGAACGTGCAGGCATAAAGAAGAAGAGGAGGGGTAAGACACCTTTTGTGATACAATACTGTAGCTACAAGATGGATGGGAAATATATAAAAGGTGAAAGGCAAAGGACTAGTAAGTATTAAATATGTACGATGCATAACAAAATAATAAACAAATCTAGCATAATAAATACATTTAAAATCATAATAAAATCTCCACAATAATACTGGTAGTCACTCCAGGGTCGTTCTCTGTTACAGAACGACCCCGGCCCCACATTAAAGAAAGGAAAAATGATCTGGCCCTTGCAGAAAAAGGTTTGGGGACCCCTGCTCTATAGTTCTTGTTCCCCTGCTCTAGGCTTCTTGTTCTCTCCTCTCCTCTCCTTTCACTTCAGGTGTGAAAAAAAAAAATGGTATGTGTAAATGTTCAGTAGTATGAATGTGTGTAAATATTTCACGTGTGAATGTGTTTCCTCATAAGTGATAAGCTTTGAACAGGGTTAGAGTTGTGAAGACAGAGACCAAAGTTCTGATAATACCTGGGGTTAAAGTACAGTTCACTTAATGATGAGGCACGAGGAGTATGGCCTTTGCAGGTACCTCATTAAAATTTCAGCTATGCGGAGTCCAATTCCAGACCCTCCACCAGTGATGAAAGCCACTTGGTCTCTGAATGAAAAAAATACGAATAAACTTTGCATAAATCTCGTCCTGTCATCTCTGTTTCTTACGTAAGGTTCTGTAACGAGCAGTACCATAACATTTCAACCTTTCATAAGGCATATACAACAACATCCTCTGCTAAGATACACTGCTGTGGTTTTTAGCCACAGCCACTTACTTGAGTAGATCAGGACTGTAGATGTGTGTGTATGAAGTCATGCAGTCATCTGTGTCGACATCCTCGGGCAAGTCCCCCACTCTTCGCGGCTGTGCCATACCTACTGACAGGCAAAACCAACTGAAACAAATTAAAGCACATTCATGAACATGAATCGCATTGCAAATTGTTGTAGGTGACACCCCTACGTACGCCCACATACAGTCGTGAAACATAAAAAGTATCGACCATAAGTTATCTAACTTAGCGATTAGACTACGTCTCTGTTTCTTTGCCTAAAAAACAATCACTACCAAGTCGTACAGTTAAAACATTGTCGTTGCACTTCAAACTCACCAAGACAAACTGTGCTAGCTTGATCCAAAACGCCTGGCTAAACACGACTGAAGACTTCACCAAAGCAGAAAAAAGCCAAGCAAATATGCCCCCTGAACATCAAAATACATTACACTTTGGACCATTTTGTAATAGGTGCATTGTGGGCAATGTAGTCAGTGAAGTTGCATGTTCAAGAGCACAAATTGACCCAGTTTTTGACAGGTTCAGGTTCAGAATCAGAACATGCTAAAGATAATTTTTATATTTTCAATATACTAAACCAGCAGTCATGCATGCAAAAGGACAAAGATCTGAATCTTGATTTAACCGGCTCGCGGCTGGTTAAAATGTTTATGCTACTTCAAGGCCAGAAAAGATGTTCAAAACATCATTGTTCTACAGAATACCTCAATCAAGGTCAAAAGTAGTACCTTTGTAGCTTTAACTTTCACTCAAAGTTCTATATTAGTTAAACACAGTCCTGGTTTACAATCCTGAAGACAGAAAGATAACACTTATTTCAAAATGTTACATCCAAAAACTGAAATACATTCATAATGTTCAAGGTCATGTCATGAGGTCATGAGTCTTGCAGAAATGGATCCCTTTTTCCTCCTCCAGTGACTGTTGTTTTACGATGGCTCCACATATCCGTCTTCGTTTGCAAACCGACACCAGATTAGCTGCTAGCCTGGATGCTGCTAGTGTCCCGGATCGATTCTCAGCACGGTGCATTACCACGGAGAAAGCCCTCGTCTCATGTGAAGTAGGGGATTTATCGATGGGAAGAGCCCCATGAAATGGATCGCTGAAACAGTACAGGGTTCAACTCTGCTGAAGCACTCAGCCTACATGGCTACTCTGCTTAGTGTCTGGAGAGAAATGACCACAATTTTGTACAGATTAACTAATGGTTGTATTTTATGTTCTGCTTCACAGTGAAAGGAATATGTGCATTAGAGCAGGCAATATTTCTGATAGTTTTCAGGACATGAGCCACACAGTCAATCCAGCATATAGTGTTGTAGATGGTTGAATTCCGAGGACAAATTTGATAAGGATAAATACATACTCGTTAGTAATACACCACAAAGAGCCTGAGATTAAATGTACATAATTTCAGGTCTGATAAGAATTGACACATCCGAACGAAGCTTCATTCTTTGTAGTTCATCGGCTGTAACCCCCAGATGGCGATATCGAGTTGCTTCCAACCAGAGAGGGGTAAACACACAGAGCCATTGGCTATTTAAAAATGATAAGATCAAGAGAGACAAGAGCGAAACCATAAACAAATGCACAAATGCCTAAAACGAGTAAAACGGATTGCTTTGGGGCTCTGGACTCCAAAGTACACAATATATCACGTGTTCCTGGGCAAATCCTTGGTGTGTGTTCTAAGATATGAGGACGCGAGGTAAATCTTGTTAAGGGGTTGTGAGTGCTTTGAATGTAATTACCCCCCAAGCCAATTCATGATTAGGATACAACCTAACATTTCAGGACTGGTCATTAAACATTATTGTCATGTAGTTTTCTTCACTGCATTAACAGGCAAAGTACCATGTTTTTTTTAATGATTTTGAATCTACATCTAGGGGGGCCACAAGGGGTCCAAGCTTGTCATCACATGGACCAACCCTGTGCCTCATTGCTCAATAACAGTTTATTCAATGATAAATGTCCCTTAAGCTTTTAATAATAAACTGTGCATTGAATTTTCAGATGTCAGTTGTTTAAATAAATTACAAGGAATATTTCCCCTTGAGCCCCTTCAATAGCTCCACGGAGCAACAGAAGTGTCTACCACTAGATCACATTCTGTATCAGAGGACAGTCATTAAAGATATGGAATATCCTAAAGAGATCTCAGAGGACTTTAGTTTGTGGTACAGTTCTACACATCCAATTTACATAAATATTACTTCATTGTGACAATAGTTTAAATGAAACCTGTTGACGTGATTGTCAAGACATAAAAAAATAATATTTTGGGTGCTCAACAAGTCACTTTTGTCTCAATGCCTTTCAAGAATCACCCAATACACAGTCAAAATAAGTCATTAAGAAAAATGCATTCTCAATTAAATAGTTCCACTAAGGCTCCTGTCCCTGTCAGAGCCCAGATGAATTCTCTAGGTCTCCATGGCTACAGTGTCAGACTGACAGACAAAAGTTCAGGGCTCCCTCCTTGTGTCTGTGTCTGTGCTGCAGGGATGGGGACCAGTCTCTGCGGGTGCTGCTGTCGGCGTGGGCGTCTTGGCCTGCTCCTTCTCCGTGTCCCCTCCCGTCAGTTCCAGCCCCACCAGCCTGGCGCTGGCATCCCACAGCCTGCTGGACACCTCCTGGTCGAGGGAGTTGGGTGCCGGTTCCTTCTCCGTCATCACGTCGTAGTAGCGTCCCGACACCCCCTGGAGCTCCTCGGCCACCGCCAGGTAGACGCTGGGCTGGGCTCCCAGCTCCGGACCCTTCACCAGTAACGTGAAGAAAGGACCTGCAGGAAGAACCGAAGAGAAGTCAGATGGCTGAGCGGTTAGGGAATCGGGCTATTAAATCAGAAGGTTGGCGGTTCGATTCCCGGCCGTTGACAAATGACATTGTGTCCTTGGGCAAGGCACTTCACCCTACTTGCCTCGGGGGAATGTCCCTGTACTTACTGTAAGTTGCTCTGGATAAGTGCGTCTGCAAAATGACTAAATAGTGAAGGGGCAGTAGAAGGCTCCAGTACAGTGAATGTAGGCTGAGTTTATTCAGACAATGTTTGAGGAGAAGGTGGGGAAGTATGGCAGTAATGTAGAGTTGGGGTCAGTTCAAGATCGAGTGCGAAAGAGCTTATACTAACAGCTGGGAGAAAACTCATTTGGTCAATGGAAAATAAAATAATCTGTGAAAGTGAGGGCAATTTAGAGTACAATATGGTGAATTACGACCACATGACACATTTATGTGCAACAACATGCACAAAACGCTAATGGATCTACACATTCTAGACGACATCTGAATAATTAAACATCTGCTGTACATATAACATAACTTAGTATCAACAACCAATTAAACGACTTTGTACTCACTCAGTACTGAGCTGGAGAACTGTGATTGGTGCAGGCCAGTGTGTCTCCCCAGGTCTGTTGCAACAACCCCTGGGTGCAGGGCATTTACAGTTACCCCAGTCCCTGTCGACAACAACACACATGAAAGGTAAATGCTACAATGTAGGATTGGTGTTGTAATCCAGACCAAACAGTGAACAAAAATACAGTGCCCCTACCCCCACACACGTACTTATACAGCATACCAACTGCTCACACAGAGCCAAACTTGCCTTCAAGCCTCTTTGCGAGCTCTCTGGTGAATAAAACGTTGGCCAGCTTGCTTTGGCAGTAGGCCCGCTTGGTGTCAAACTTCTTCTTCTCCCAGTTGAGGTCATTAAAGTCTATTTCCCCAACGATGTGAGCGAGAGAAGCCAGGTTGATCACTCTACTGGGGGCTGACTCCTTTAACTTGTCCAGCAGAAGATTTGTTAGCAAAAAATGTCCTGAAAAAAAGGGTTATCCAGAAAGTATTACTCATTTGCATGACAACCGGCCAGATCAAGCCAGGTATTGTCCACGTGACCTAGATAGAAAGTCAAAAGCTTACCTAAGTGGTTGACTCCAAACTGCATATCAAAGCCATCCTCAGTTTTGCCAGCAGGGCATCTCATCACACCTGCGTTGTTGATCAGTATATCCACACGTTTCTCCTCTGCAGTACAAAACACACATCAAACACGCATTGAAGAAAGAAAAAAAAAAATCACACTTAGTGGCCAAGAGATCCTCTTGCATCATCGTGTTGTTTTCCATGCAGCGCTTCCATACCGCGTTTAATCCTCTCTGCAAACTGGCGGATGGATTTGATGGAGGCCAGGTCGATGTGGTGCGCGTACACGTGAGGGTTCAGAGTCTTCCCCCGAATCTCCTTGGCAGCAGCCTCACACTTCTCCATGTCCCTGCATCCCATAATGACACGACCCCCTGTCGGTATGGAGACGAGAAGAGGTCCAAGTAGGCAATCATGAAACTACCACAACGATGAGTTTACGACATTAACAACTAAGGCTGGCTTAGAACTACATTTCCCATCTCCACAAACCATACTGGGGTGTCTAGACTGGATCCATTCACAGCTCAGTAGCCTACCTCTCTTTGCCAGTTCTCGAGCTGTTTCTTTCCCGATGCCTGTGTTGGCTCCTGTTATGACCACTGTCTTCCCTTTGATGGTGGCTTTGCTGGGACAGGGGCCACCTGTCAAATGGTTCCTATGAACACCACAGTAGTTCAAGTGCAGTGGCAGCTGCTGGTCTTTCGAAGAGGAGAAGCTAATTTTCTCGCCTACATCATAAAAATGCTTGATTGAATGCTTGGCTGGACCAGATGTTAGTTTCCTCCAGGATCACAATGGCTCTTATTGAGAGACTTGTTGCTCTTGTTGGTTAGTTATAACAGATTTAAACTTTTGTACTCGCTGTGAGATATTTTACTGTTGATTGTTCTTCTACAGGTACACTCTCGCACTTTTTGAGTTTCATGTATAATTGTAACTTATTTAACTGCATGCTCTCATGGTTCTTCCCTTTGGCACTTATCTGTTTTTTCACAATGTATGCTTTACGTTTTGGCTGCTTGCAATGTTTGGGGCTACCTCGTTGTTATGATCAGTGATCTATGCTCTTTTGTTAAGCTCTCTCTTGGAAGTCGCTTTGGATTAAAGTGTCTGCTAAATGCATAAATGTAAAAGTTGTCCATTTATTTACACGTAGATTCTGCCCTAAGTTAATCTAAAAATGCTCTGTGACCCTGTTGTACCAACTAGGCGTCTTTTCCAGTGACTTGACCAGTGTCCTCTCTACGGCCAGCAGTGCAAGGCTGCTTGAACGGCCTTGGCCCATTGTGTTACGGGCGTAGGACTTGAGCCGCTTTAAACAGGAAAAGCTCCTTTCTACACCTGCAGATGTAGCTCCAATTGTTGCCACTAATGAGAAAAGTTTGTAAAGCTGAGGCATTGCACTGTCCAACTCCATGTCTTTAAGGAACACCAAGTAATCACACAGCTTTCCCCTGTTGCCCTGCAAGTCCTGATCTGAATACAAGACTTGAAGTTCAGACCTCAGTCTCCCTGAATCAAAGTGACGGCCATAACTTTTCAGGACACTTTGGAAAGCCTCCTCTGGAAACACTCGTCTCATGTCGTCAAATTTCCCTGGATTGACCAATTCTAAGAAGAGCATTCTTTCCAAATTTGAAAAACGTAGAGGAATCTGCTCCAAGATGTTATCAAGGATGGCCATGTACAGATTTCTGTAGCGCTCTTGGGGATCCTGGATCAGACGGCGCTTTCTCCTTGGCTCATCCCGTGGGTCTGATGTGAGATCTGCTGCTTTGGCATAAACAGCTTGGAAAGCCCACTCTGACCTCTTCTCTTTGACAAATGCAAGAACAGACTCAATTATTTTCTTGCAGTAAAGGACATCCATAGCCCTCTGCTGGACAATACCAAAGACCACATCAGTCTCTGAGAAGATTTGTTCATATGTGTACAACATGAACACAAACTCAAAATCATCCAGTTTCCTCACAAAGCCTTTGGCACAATCCAGTGTATCATCATCCATTGTCGTATCTGCAATGATGTTATCAAATATCTGCAGGAGACCATCATAATTGTTGGCCACAGTGCTCACTATCCGTGAGGTGAAATTCCATCGAGAAGGAGCGTTCCTGGGCAAGCTTGAACAACTTGCAGACTCCAGAATAGACGTCCTCTTTGTGGATTTGGAAAAAAATGTGGCAAACCCAGAGAGTGATGCAAAAAACATTCTGCACTCGGGCAAGCATTTAGCACCCTGGGACAGCACCAGATTCAGTCTGTGTGCATAGCAATGCACAAACATGGCACTGGGGGCTATTGCTTTCACTTTGGCCTGCAGACCATTGAGAGCTGAAGGCAGGACAGCAGCCCCATCATAGGTCTGTGCCACAAGCTTATTCTTAAAATTGTAGCCCTGCATGTTTTCATTTAATACATCAAAAACAGACTGAGCCTCTCGGCCCCCAGAAACATTGAAAAATCCAATAAAGCGCTCCTGAATTTGACCTGCACTATCCACATAGCGAACAATGACAGAGAGTTGGGCAAGGCCGGATACGTCAGTTGTTTCATCCACTTGCCATCCAAAAAAGGGAGCGTCGTGAATTTCATCTCTGATCACATCAGAAACGGTGGCTGCGAGAGCAAAGATCAAGTCATTTTGAATAGTATGGGACATACCAGACAATACAGTTGAGGACTCGAATTGTGCGGACAAGACAGAGTCATATTTAGCTAATGTTTCTGCGAACTCCCTGTAATTCCCCTTGTTGGATGATTCACTACTCTCATCATGTCCCCTAAACGACAGCTCCTGCCGGCCAAGCAAGGATGTCACATCGATAAGGCGTTTTAGAAAGGCCCTGTTTTGTTTGACCGTTTCATTATGTTTAGCCACTTGTATGCGAGCACCTTCATTGATTCCATGCTCAACCTTGATCTTGCCCATGCAACTTAATCTTGCACATGCACTCACATGTTCATTGCTCTTTTCATGCCTTTTATATGCCCTGTCAAAGTTAGACAAATCTCCAAACCCCACCTTTGACCAAACAACACATCCGTGAGATGGTTTCATCAAGAGGCATGGCCAGCAGTACATTTTCTTTGTCAAAGCACTTCCAGTCAGCCAGCTAACTTTGTCATACCAGGAGAGCTGAAAAGACCTGTTACTTTGCCCCATCTTATGCACTATATCAATCTTGGGTGTTGATCTGCCCTGCTGTTTAATTCTAAGTTTCTCCTCGTAAGGAAGACTTTCAAATGGCTTTGCCAAAATCAGGTCGACAATATTAGCATCGTCTGCCATCGTGTGCAGTTTGCTAACGCTAGCTTGCTACTCTACCTTGCTACTCTAGTTCACCCCTACGACACTAGACTAGCCTACTGCACGGAGTTAATGAACGAACGATCAAACCAAACAATATTAAACTTGCGGGAGGAATTGTGGGAATTCGGTTCAACTGAAACAAGGAATGTGGTGTATAAATTTATGAAATAGCAATAGCTACGCAAAAGCTCGGAGTCCAGGCCAGCTCACTCCTCCATTCACTCTCAGAGACGCTGAGCGTCCGTGGGCGGAACATAATGGCAGCATTTACCCAATGACCGTATAGTCAGAGAATGTCTTATGTGGAGAACTGCCACTCTCTGGAAACTTACGGGCAACAACGACTCACCCTGTAAAATCAAAAGGACATGAATACTCGTTGATTCAATTATAATCCATATTGAACTTGCAAAAACTACAATTAAATCAGAGATTTCTCAACGACTATCAGGCAAAAGAGACACATTTAGCCGTCTAGCTCCATGGACTCCCATTCATATTGCGCTCTTCCGCGATCACCCCCAGTGGAACTCAAATTTGGTACAATGGGGCTTAATGGACAGGCTCTCCGTGATAAAAAAAAAAGAGTTCAAAGCAGCTACATTGAAATCCATGGACGCCAAGCTTCAACAGGGAAATGCACTGTGACGCTGAATGTATGAGAAGTGATTGAGTCAGTCGACCTGCTAATATAGCTGATTCTGAACGAACTCGTCTTCGAGATAAACGTGTTCTTAGGCATTTAAAATGTTAACACTATAGCAAATATTTGACCATTCATTTTTTCTTACATTTTAGAGGAAGTTGAGCTTCCTTGGCAACATGAAAAGCCTCGTTATGTCATGCACTTCAATTGAGAATTTGCATTTGTGGACAACTTTCAACACAATCATAATGATGTATTCAATGACAACAGCATGCATAAATGACTCTAACCTAGATCCTTTACATATAGCAGCGGTTGATTGATGATTACATATATGAACTAAAAACACTAAAAAAATTATGAGATATCCTCCTCTGTCAAGCTAACCAGTTGGGTTGTGATACTCACTTCAGTAACACAGCGCACCCAAACACTGTTCCAAACACCGAAACTGGTAATATATATCTGCTCATTGTTAGCCAGGAATATAGACGTTAAAACAACATTAAATCACTTGTGTAACTTCCTATAGCAGGTTTGAGGATGCTACTCAAGCACAAGGTTAAAGGCGCACGCTAATAGACGTCACTCACCATGTAGCCTACCCCTCGGCCAATCCGATGAGGAGAGGAGCAAGAGCTCTTGAGAGGGCTGTGGGAAATGTAGTGAATAACATGAACCTCCGCTCACATTAGTTTAACGCAAAACGATTTATTTAATATATATTTAATTATATATCCCGAGTAGCAGACCACCTCAAAACGATGTGAAAAGTTTAGATACATTGTGAAATGTGAAAAGGCTTGATACATTTAAACCTGTAGGCTGCCTTTCAATTCCCATTTCAAGTCAACTATCATTGCTGTCTATTTTTTGGCGACGGGCTTTCCGCTACCATTGGTTGATGCAATCGCAGTGAGATGAGAGAAACATGCTCTCCTGTGCTGTCAGAGCAACTCAGTCTACTTTCCGCATTTACATCATGGCTGCTATTTACTTGACTGTGCTCACGAAGATTTCTTAGATATTAGATATCCTGTCCTGGCAACATAGAACATAAGCTGATTAATTAGGCGAAGGAAGTAAGGACTTGAGTTCTAAAGTGCTCTCTCATACAGACGAGTGCACCAGTAACCCAGGCCAAAACAAATAATTAAGGAGAGGTTGCATTGCTCCAGAGAGAACATTGATACTGGATGACTCAGAGCTGCCTTATGCAAAGAACGATCTACTTTAGGACAAGATAGATGACATAGTCCTCAAAATTTGAATAACCTTACATAAGTCCACTTTATTTTTCTAACAGGAAACAGAACAACAAGTTTGAGGACAGCGAGGAATGAGGCCACCCTACATCACAAGGTGGAAGGCTTGAGGTGACACAAAAAAACTAGGACAGGAGTGAAAAAAGTCGGCTGGTGTCTTAAAAAAGAGGGGGGGGGGAATGAGGAAAGAAAGCTAGAAAGAAAGAGAGAGAGAGAGAAAGAGAGAGAGAGAGAGAGGAAGTACTGTTGCTCCATTTGTTTACAGCTCACAGTCCCCCCCCCCCCCCCCCCCCAGGTGTGTCTGACCCACCTCTCTCCCTCTGTCAGCTCAGGGTACTTGACCTTCAACATGATTTATGGCAGCCTGGTTCCCACGGTAACCCAGAGGAAATTCTCCATCTTATCTACCCTTACCCAATTGCAATAGTGTGAAGCTTGAATCCCTCTCGGAAGAGGTGAAGTACAGAACTGCCAGACCTGCTGACCGCTAGGGCTCCCGAGGCCCCTGGGGCTCCTGGCTAATTGGTACTCTGGGCCCTCAAATCTAAATCCTACAGGAAAGTACGGTGTTCTGCTGGGCCCCCTGTCTGACCAGCACCCTTAGAATCGTCCTAATCTTACCCCCAGTTACGGTGCCCCTGACTGTAGTATTCAATACATGTCTTTCAGTGTGGAACAGGCAAACAGCTGAACGGCAGCAGGGCAAAGGTATTAAGGTACATCTCAAAACATTGGCTGGTCATGTTCCTAGCACTAACAAGCTACGAGTCCTCTCCCTCACTTTCTTCCTCTGTGGACTGCCCTGCCCTGTTTGTGTGTAAACAGCTTATCTTGCGCTCCATGTGGGCTTGTCTCGATTTTGTAGTTGGAGTGTTTTAAGTGGAACAAATGACTGCCTTAGGAAAATCACTGGTTACCAAAGCATACACCCAACCCCCCCCCCCCCCCCTCACACACACACACACACACACAAACCTAGTAATCAACTACTGTGGTCCTTGATTTCTGATAATGCACAAAGAAGATTAGGGACTATGCACTGAGGTTGATAAGACCATCGCTGTTATTTCAATCCCCTTGCTTCAATCCAATCTATGCTGGTCGGCAAAACATGTTTGGGAGACTGCTTGTTGGCAAACATGTGATGGGAACCACAACCACTCTGTAATTAATAGAAAGTCTTGCCACGTTGTTACCAAATAAAGTACTTGGAGTCCCAAGCAACTGAATTATGCAACAGTCATTGGGATCATCCAGAGTAAAAGCTTAGCAAGAGCCATTTATTTAGTGTTTGGCACCAGGCGCTAGGACCCAGTGCACGTGAGCTTGAGCGATGCCCAGAAGGTGGAGACGCCGAGGCGAGCGCGAGCGAACAATGAAAGAGCTGGCTCGTTGTGTCAAAGGAGTGGCGAACTGTTGTGAACGGTGGTGGAAAACCAAGTCCTCAAGTAACGGACCCATCTCGCCTGCTGCACATTAAACTAAATGGAGCCGCCGAGTGAATGGGTTTACAGGAGGAAGAACATGTAGTTTCACCTGCATACTGAAAGGAGCACTGTCAAAGAAAGGACTTGCATGTAACAGTGAGATGCTTATTTGGGTCAGGCAGACCCCCAGAAGAGCAGAAGATAAATACGCACCCGTCTCCCGCTGTCTCGCAGGTTGAGACGGTGTGTGCTCTACACAGACGACTAAAACAGAATTGGAGGATCTTTTTTCACTGCTTCAGCTGCAAAAGGCATCCCTTCATCGCTGACGAGAGCCAGGAGCAAATTATCTACCTTGCCAAAGAACAGCCTGAAACATAGACGCGCCTTTACGCACCAAAACAACAAACAACAAACAGACACTGCAACGAAGCGGAGGGTTTATGTTTTTGAGACAGTTTATAGCACAGGTTTTCATCAGAAGCCCAGATAAAATCTCGAAGTTCTGCAACACTTGGAAGGAAAACTCATGTAGTATGTTTGTGTCATGTGCTTTTCTCTCCAAGTCCAATTCTAATTGATCAGAAGAGCATCCATTCTGTTAATCGCTATTGGCACTGGTGGATCAGTCGGTCAGAGGCGGAGCGCAGGTGCTCTGCTTGCTGCGCGATGCAGGACCATGGAGAAGAGAGACAGGTGGCCCGCAGGTAAATGGACGCGGTGCTTTCTGAATTACAAGTCCTACATGTTACGATGTTATGAATATTGCTTAATTTTAGTGACACATACATTTATTGAGTTCCGTGTAAATCCATTTGGCTAATGATAACTTAATGATGAACATGCACTGACTCTATTGTTTTGTGTTCGGTTGTTTCTATTCGTAAAGCTCGTCCCGAATGAGCGTCACCGTGTCAGTTCAATTGCAAAGATGTTCGGCGTTTTACCGATAGCAAAGTCAGTAAGACTGGGGACATCCACACATCAGCTGTAAATATACAGCATATGTCCACTTTGTGAACAGAAAGTGACGTCTTCAACATAGCAATGGTGCAATACTAAAATCAGTCCAAGGTTCTATTGAGAGTTGTCAATAGAATTAAAATTTTATGGTGGTAAATTGAAGTAAATATAAGCACTCAATATGTAAATATGTTCTTTCCTGAATACAGATATATAATGAAATTATACTTATTCATGAGCTTGGATGGTTTCGGTTCTCCACGTGATTTTGCTCCATGGTGCCAGCAAATATTAAATCAGAAGTTTATTTTACAGAAATGCTTTGCATTTGTTATTCAGCATGAAAAAAAAACAGATCAACAAAGAGGGCAGTAAGGATAATTCAAGACATAATGGCCCACACTTCAGTCCGGGGAAGGGTAATATAACACTCATAATACCTGGTAATGCCAGGTAATGCATGTCTCTGACTCTATCGGACAAAAACAATAAAAGCAGCCAGGCCCAGGGTCCATAATGGACTATTAATGACGGTCTTTGGTGCTAAGAGGTGTTTCATTTTTGTCACACACACTTTATGCCTTGACAACAACACAGTGACTCACAGCTCAACACAGCTCACCCTCGTGGGGTCATATTTTGTTAAAATGCTGTCACAGAACAATGAAATAAAGGAGTGCTCCTTTATACTCCAGCAGTTCACCACCTCTCTTTATAATTCATGGCCCGGCTACAGAATGTAGCGTACATCACAGAACAGAGCAAGCTTCCCAGTTTGCACCGAGGGGTGTGAAAAAGCTGTGTGCTCTGGCTGGTAGTAGACAGATTCTCAGTGCACTGAGAAGGAGTTCAGTTCAGAGAGACTGGGAGAAAGGGAGAGAGAGAGAGAGACTGAGAGAGAGACTGAGAGAGAGAGAGAGAGAGAGAGAGAGAGACTGAGAGAGACTGAGAGAGAGACTGAGAGAGACTGAGAGAGAGAGAGAGAGAGAGAGAGAGAGAGAGAGAGAGAGAGAGAGAGAGAGAGAGAGAGAGCTGGAGGCTCCCACGGGATGATAGAGTTTAGGGACAGGTCATGTGATGTGCTGGGTTGCGTGGAGGGGCAGGTCGAAGCTTCTCTTGTGGTTGCATTCCGGAATGAGTTGACCGAGGCAGACTGGAGGGATAGAGGAAGGGATTGAAATGGATTGGATTGCAGCTCTCCTACTCAGCATCCCTGGTTATCAGCATCAGGGATTCATATATTAAGGTCTAAAGGCTAGAAGCTGGCTGCTGGACCCTAACATCATGGTGTTTCATTGGTGTGTATGAAGAGATGGTTCCTCTCTCGTTTAAATGGTTGGTCATTTATTTTTGCTTTGTTGTATCTCAGTGGCCCCCCAGCCTAACCCCACCCCCCTCAGACTTCCCACTTGCCCCCTCATCCCCCACCCTAACCCCACCCCCCTCAGACTTCCCACTTCCCCCCTCATCCTCCAGCCTAACCCATCAACACACAACCAGTCGTTCCCCTACGTTAGTGGTTTTGGTGCCCATGTACTCTACTGTACACACGCACACACACACACACACACACACACACACACACACACACACACACACACACACACACACACACACACACACACACACACACACACACACTCCCATGGAGTCACACCTCCTAATCCATTTCACATCAAAGGGCCCCATTCTCTTGTATCCGACTCAGGGACGGATGCAGTGCTTCAGTCCAACTTACATCGCTCCCAGTGCTCTGAGGCATCAGAGATGCGCGTGCGTACCGGTGGGGAAAGTACAGGCTGTTCTCTTATTGGGTGACTGGGTGCAATTATAATTCCCGGTTGATTGCTTTTTCGAGGTTGTTGATAATGAGTAACTGTATTCAGACAGAGTAGTTCTCTCCTCTATGGCAGCGTACATGACAGTAGTAACTGTTGTGTTTTGTCATGTGGCACTGCAGTATTTTCCCATGATGTGGTTTACCATTGCTTTATGTTCAATTCGATTCACTTTATTGATCCCAAAGGAAATTCAAGCATTCAGGTAACACTGTGTGCACCATTTCAGAATGAGCAAAGCACGTAGAACACACAATCACAGCAGCAATGAAGTATCATAAATGGAGCACTTATGTCAGTACAGCTTGATGAGCTGTGGCCAGCATATTGTCTTGTGTGTCGCTGAGAGTGACCCAAAGCTCCCAGGCTGCACTCTGGGTTGTGTGTGTGTGGATCCTCTCCATGCGCGTGTTCACCCTGGGGCTGGCCCCTCCGTGTCTCGTGACCCCGGCTGTCCCAGTGTGTCCTGGCTGAGGCCGCATCGTGACCATCCGTGCCTGACAGACCCCAGAGCAGCAGGTCGCTCTGTGGGAGGGGAGGGGAGTGGGAGGGAGGGGAGGGGGGGGTGGATAAATTCGGAGATGACAGGGGAGAGGGAGAGAGAGAGAGAGAGAGAGAGAGAGAGAGAGAGAGGGGGGGGGGGAGGGTGGCAGGGAGGGAGGGGGGATGGATAGAGTCGGAGAGGACAGGGGGGAAGGAGAGAGGGAGGGAAGGAGTGACGGAGGGAGGAAGGTAGGGAGGGGGGGGGCGGTGGATAGAGTCGGAGAGGACAGGGGGGAGGGAAGGAGTGAGGGAGGGGTCGATAAAGGGAAGGGGAGTGAGGGTGTAGGGGAGAGCGATAGTCGGTGGGGGGGGGCGGGTAGGGCAGATATGGTGAAAATGGAGAGAGGAAGGTGGAAGGGGAGAGAGAGTGGAGAGGGGATCACATGGTGCGCATGGACCACAGCGGGGTGCGGAGGACGCTAACCAAGCGTTCGCATGAAAGTAGGCTCGGCCGAGTGAAGGTGATTTGTCAAAATGAGTGGCCGTGGCCCAGGCTCCTGGTCGTCCAATCACAGCTCGGCTGGAGGTGTTCTAGTGTGTGTGGCCGCGCGTGTGCGTCTATGTGTATGTGTGTGTGTGTGTGGTTGACTGAGAAGGGCGCCAGGCCTTTTAACTCGCTAACCCCCTTCCTGGGCGTTGCTGCTCGAGTTGCTAAGGTAGATGATTCAGTTATTTACTGGCAACTGAACGACTGCCAAAGCAAACAGGAAGTGAAAAGTCAAGGACAGCACAACACATTGAAAGTGGAAGAAAAATGACAGCATGGGAGAGACAGAGAATATAAGTTACAAAGAGTTTCACACCTAACATGTCAGGCCAAAGAGAAGGTGGTTCAAAAAATTCAACCCAGATAAATACACATGGTGCACTATTTTTTCCCATCACTGGTACAGTCTGCCAATCTTAACCCAGACAGGCCCTTACCTCAGCCATCAGGAAAATGACTTGCCCAATCAGCGCCCCTTGTACCGACTATGAGGGAGATAAACCCAACCCCAAATGGACTCCTGATTGGTTTAAAGAGACCCAATCGCTGACAGATCAGTTCTGAATAATTCTCATCATTACAGGCCAGGGCTCTGGAGACTGTCAATGAAGCTGCTGATGGCCCAGTCTGCGCTACACAAAAGCAGTGTGAGCACTTTGGCTGCTCCGAGCGCAAACATTGGGCTCCTGATGGGAAATTGGACACAGGAGATCGGTCTGAACAGATAATGACTCTCTTCGAGGAGAAGAGGTTGGTCCATTAGTGCGCGACAGAGATGTGATGCAGACGCCACAATCAAATTATTTCTTTGATTAGTCCCATGTTTACATTTCCAAGAGAGGCTTCTTTGGCTTTAAATGGGAGGAAAAACGTCCTGTGATTGACTTTCTGTTTGGGAAGTTGCTTGGTCAGATCGCCCCCCCCCCTCCCCCCTCCTTCCCCTTTACTACCCACCCATTAACCTAGCCCCCCTTCCTTCAAGGTTGCCAGGCAACCCACAAGAATGGAATGGACAGCGCAGAAAGACCAACAGAAGCCTCCACCCTATACTTATGTTAAATTGGTGCCACAAATTACATTTTCACAGCAGAACAGATGACAAAGTGGAACATCGATTTATTTCTTACATTTATTTTTTATCGCCAATTGGCATCAATCAGACATTCACGATTGTCTTTCAGACAATGCACCACAAGTCCTTATGTGACGCTTATCAACATACCAGAAAAGAATAACCAGTAAAAACGATATACAAGCAGGGAGTGATCTGAATGAAACACAGGTGATTCATATAAAAAAAGAAAATCCCAATTGAGTTCAATTTGGTCCCATTGCTAATTGACCAATGCTGTGGAAGTATAATATCTAAAGTAATTCATCAAACTGTTATTCAGACCTCACTAACGGCAATCCTCTCCTCTTGTGACAAGTGTTCATTGACTAGCTGTACCAGCTCATCAGCAAGAGAATTTCTTCCTGATTGCATGAAGGTATGCAAACAGTTTGAATGGAGACAGTTAGCGCACAGTAGTTATTAAACAGTTACAGGGAATGTACGATCTGTCAAATTACTGGGGGAAAAGTCTATGCTGAAAGCGGACCCTGCATTCTATTATGAGGAAAATGGTTCCCATGGAAATGTAATGTTAATTTCTCAACGCCGACTCCTGTAAGATCAAACGATTTCATTAGCACTATGTCCCTGTGCTGGGCTTAATGAATACTCAAAACGTTCGAGTAGGCTAGCATAGATGGCGCGTTACGTGGAACAGGGAATACAAATGAACTCAAACGTTCTGTAACAAAGCCAACCACTTCCCATGTTTTGCGACAACAACAAGGAACAGAAAAAGGGCCTCTCTTTGTGACAGACTCGAGTCTGAATCGAGGCTGAAGAGAAACAAAAGATGTGGACGCCAACCGTCTCGTAGGGTTCAGTGAGATCCTCATGTGCTGCCAAGTGTCGGCCCAGCGAAGGTCAGCAGGCTCCCCCGTGAGCCCTCTGGAGTCTGGACCTGTGAGGGTTTACTTTGTCATCGCATCCTCTGCTGTTTGTCATTGTCAGGAAGGTGTGATATAGTCCTGAAGAACACATGTTGGCCTGTGTCTTGTGCATATTACAGTGTCCTGGTAATCAGAGAGGGACTGCAAATGCCTGGTTTTTGCCTGAACCCTGGCAATTCATGCCTTTTGCTTTTGATGTTCCATTTACTATGAAGGAAGACGTGTGGATGTGTTCCCTTTCAAACTCAAGCTCATTGTCTGATGAAGGTGTCCAAGGAAAGCTGTGAGCGATTTAAGGCTGAAAAATAAAAACATGAACCCAGGAAGAATGAAACCCATTTAAATGTGTGTCCTGGCTGGTCTGTTTCCTCCTCAGCCTGGTGTGACAGGAGGACAGGACAGGGGCAGGGTTCTGAGAGGTGGTGTGTGTGTGTGAGGGTGTGTGTGTGTGTGTGTCCGAGGAGGGCTGGGGCTGACTCCAGACGAGGCTTCCTGGAGCCCAACAGCTGCTCCCTCGCAGAGATAGGGCCACAATGGAACTCTTTGATAGGGCTGTCACTGCCAAACACAGTCACACACACACACACCCGCACGTGTTTACATGTGAGCACAAACAAGCTCACACAACACACAATATGCACACACACACACTCCAACAAATACATTCTCTCTCTGTCTTTCCCCTCACTCACCCTCTCTCTCACACTCACACACACACACATGCAAACACACACCACATCCACACAGCTGAAAACAGAAACGGAAGCGTTCCAATTCACATTCACAGCGTCACTTCAGCGGAAGGTGCCATATTTCCCTTCCTCCCTCGCCCCATTTTTGGGTCTCCTAATCATGTTGTGCAAAGGAAATGAGCTTGCACGTCCTGGGTTCAGGGGTGGTTTTATCTTTTCTGGGGGCTGAGTAATGCGATTAAGCTCACTGCCTTAGCCATGCGAGCCTGGGGAGCCAGGATCCCGCCAGCGCTGAAGGAGTGCCGGTAAACAAACTCTCCCTTGTCTGAGTGCATTATGATTAATGGACCTATAAAAGCAGGATGGATCGTCAACTTCAGTCTGTCTGTTTCTGACTGTCCCTCATCACTTACCGAGCTTTAGTCAAAGTATGAGGAACATACAGTGTGTCTTCAGCAGAACACCTTGAGTTTTCCATACCTTTTGTGACCTCCAACGTGATCTAAAAGGGATGGCGAGTTTGAAAACATTTGGTGGAGTTTGTTGCAGCTGTTTTTTGTCTCTGCGTGTGAGGAATCAAGGAAACAAGGAGGTCAACAGGGAAACAAGCGTGTGCATCCGCAGTCTTTTCCCTCTCTAATTCATGCTGCAATATTTATTACAGTCTTCCTGCAACATAGCTGAGTAATCCTAATTGGCCAAGTGAAGAGTAGAACAGTGAACAAAAGCAGGGTAGGAAGGGAAGACAAAGGGCATTCAGTACAATAGTCTGTGTGTGCGTGTGTTTTGTGCATGCGCCTGCAAGATCAGTTCTAATACTTTATCTACGTGTGAAATGTATTCAATGGATGCTGTCTGTGATAAATTACTTGTGTGTGTGTGTGTGTGTGAGAGAGAGAGAGAGTCGATTCAGTTTCATCCATTTCACACAGACACAATGAACATATCAAAGGACTCAGGTTTGATACAAATCACTACTTATTTAGATCCACGATTTATCAGGCATTATCTAATCAATGTTTTTTATTCTGAAGACACACAAGGCACCATCTCCTAGAGGTCCCACTGCATTCCTCACTAAACTGTCCCCCTCAGTTTTCTAGGGTTCAACAACTTCACCAGACTGCCCGGAGCGACCACAATCCAAATATGTTTACTGAGCACTGCCAAAGTAATCCCTTTTACTCCTGTCACGCTATCGATTGTATGGAGATGAATATGTACCTGAGGTCTGAGCCTAGCGTTTCAGCTGTAGAAAATCTCCACCATGCCTCCATAGCAACTCACTTTAACCCAGTCTGTGTCAACTGTTCGCCTGCCTCCACCTACCCATATCGATTTCCCAGTAATGGACAGTATTGTGTGTAGATCTCACTCCAGTCAAGTCAGAGGGTCTTCTCTGGTTTAGCAGATTTCTACCCACAGGGACTTGAAGTCAGATATGTTTACCCAGCACACAGCCTAATCTCCTCTGAGCCCTCCACTCACTGATTGATCGCATGTTAATGAGTTTCTATTGAGTGCTGTCAGCTCCACACACAGACACAGCCGCACGCGAAGGCACAAACATACACGCCCGGTCGCATGCAGGTCAGACACGCACAAACACACACACACAGATAACAAATACACACACGCGAACAACGTCGGAGGTCCGATCCTTACACCTGTACACAGCATCACAAACAGCCCTGCGTAATGTTTCTGGAAGTCACTCACTTGTCCTATATGTGTTCTCGTCCCCAGCCTGCCACACAGCGTCAAGGCCAGCCTGTCTCTGTCCCCGTCTGGCCGCGGGGGCAGCGGAGGGTCACCCACCTCCAAGGTGGGCTACAGTGGCGGGGTACCCGTCGAGGACATGCAAGCCTTGGCCATCACCACCCTGTCGGCCGCGGACGTAGCCAAGCACTACGAGCACATCCGCGAGCTGGGCAAGGGCACCTATGGGAAGGTGGACTTGGTGGCACACCGCACACAGGGTGAGTCATAGTCAACGAGAGGCCAAGAGCACAACATGATAGGCAAAATCTTTTAGTTAGTTAGTTAGTTCTTAAGGCTGGTGCCTGCTCTAGAGTGTTATTTACTACAGTGTATCTTTTTGGATGTTGATGTGAATTTAAAGTGGAGATACTGCACTGTTAAAACAGTGAGGGAAGGATTAAGGAGGTCAGAAGTTACTTTGGAGTCAGCCTGGTTGTTTGTGCTTATCTCAGAGTGAGAGGCAGGGTTAAATAGGGTGAGAGGCTACTGTGGGGTAAAGAGCATTACTGAGTTTTACCGAGTGTCTGAAAATGGTCAGTAGATACACTTGAATACTGAATGAGTCTAGAGAGGTAGATGTGCTGTGCTCGTTTTCTAAGAAGCTCTGTATCCACAGCTGTGTGTGTGTGTGTGTGTGTGTGTGTGCATCTGTGTGTTCGTCACCGCAGACTGGCAGCTGGTACTGAGAGGCAATGAGGCGTGAACCCACAATTTATACTTACAGACAGTTGAAATGTGAACTTGTCCCTCAGAGATAAATTTCATGTCGTTTCCTGCAACAATAAAATGTGCGATCCATAAGCTGTGTACAGCGTAACACAGCATCAGTCAAATGAATCAATAAAATGTGCAAGTCAATCAACTCCCGGAATTAATTCAGAATACGTATACCCTCTACATGTCTGTGTCTTTTCAACACGTCAGGCACCAAAATGGCTCTGAAGTTTGTCACCAAGAACAAGACAAAGCTGAAAAGCTTCCTGAGAGAGTTCAGCCTCACCGGCACCCTGGGCTGCAGTCCCTTCATCATCAACGTGCTGGACGTCCTCTTTGAGACGGAGGACAGCTACGTGTTTGGACAGGAGTACGCCCCCGCCGGAGACCTCTTTGACATTATCCCCCCCCAGGTAGGACTTTAACCCCTCCTCCCGGGCACTCCTCCTGGCCCATCCTCTCAGCTTCCTGCTGTCGTCCAATCAGATGCAGTGTTATGGTTCCATCGTCGTTTTAACAAGCTCCCGTGGGATTGGAGCTCCTCTGTAACTGGGCAGAGAACAACTCTCGTTTTGTCACGTCTTGGTGGGAGAATGCTGTGCTCCAACATGCTTACGGAAGCTTGTTAGAAATGAGCCTCTTTTGTTAAGCTTGTTTGTCTTCATCTGAATGTTGTCTAATGTGTTGTATTGTACTCTTCTCTTGGTCCCACGATACTCAATTAATTTGTATTTACCTTTTTTTTGTTTCGACCCCATCTGTCCACACTTCCTCCTTTCCGCCTCTTGTCCTCCTCCATCTTTCACCCTCCTCCTCTCCTCCCCTCCCCTGTCCAGGTGGGTCTTCCAGAGGAGATGGTTAAGCGCTGTATGCAGCAGTTGGGTCTGGCTCTGGACTTCATGCACAGTAAGAGCCTGGTGCACCGCGACGTCAAGCCCGAGAACGTGCTGCTGTTCGACCGCGAGTGCCGGCGGGTCAAGCTGGCCGACTTCGGCATGACTCGGCGCGTGGGTTGCCGGGTGAAGCGTGTGAGCGGCACCATCCCCTACACGGCGCCGGAGGTGTGCCGTGCCAGCCGGGCCGACGGCTTCCTCGTGACCACCAGCCTGGACGTGTGGGCGTTTGGCGTGCTGGTCTTCTGCATGCTGACGGGAAACTTCCCCTGGGAGGCCGCGCTGCCTTCCGACGCCTTCTACGAGGAGTTCCGGCGCTGGCAGAGGGCGGGGTGCCCCACGAGCGCCTACCCGTCCCAGTGGCGGCGCTTCACGGACGACGCCCTGCGCATGTTCCAGAGGCTTCTGTCCGCCGAGCCGGAAAAACGCTGCGGAGTGAAGGACGTCTTCTGCTTCGTCAAGTACGAGCTGGTCAGCGAGCTGCGTCGCCGGGCCTCCTGCCGGGCCAAGAGGAGCGAGAGGTCCAGCTCCGGCGTGTGTCCTGGGAGCTGCGTGACCTCCTCGTCCTCCTCCTCTTCCTCCTCCTCGTTACGCTCCTCCCACAGACACCCGGAGCCCTCCACTCCGCCGGGGACGGCGTGCCTCCGCCCGGCGCCGCTCAAGCGAAGCGTCCTGTCCGATCCGCTCTCCTCCAGGGACGACTCCGGCCAGCACCACTCGCCAGGCCGAGACAAAGCCAAGAGCCAGATGGTGATGGCGACGGCCATTGAGATCTGCGTTTGAGGGCGGCGGGAAGAGCGGCGGGGGTTTCGCGGATTTGCCGAGAAAAAGTGACGATAAGTGACGAAGAGACGAGAGCATTTGAAGAGAACTACGTGCACTGCCTTGAACTGAGCCCCATATCGAATCTTGATGTAATCGAGATAAACGTCATCACTCAAGTCGCGCTTTCTCCTTTGGACAAGCCATTTTCAAGCGCATGCGTTTGTCATTTTGATTTGCAACCTACTGTTTACGGTTCTGGTGAAGCAACGTTGACAAGTGTGCTGTTGATTTCCTGAGCCATTTATCCAGCAGTCATTTTTCTTCGTTGGAAAACAAAATAACCATCCTAATGATTCTAACTTTACGAACAAGGCTAACCATTTTAAGACTGTGTTAGAAATGTTTAGTCTTTTCTGCCATAACCCACCTTCCCAAATCCTTCTTTCTCGATCATCTATCTATTTATAAAATTGCCCCCGGGATGCCTTTGTGAAAGCTGGTCAGGTGATGTGCTATGCTATGCTAAACTTAGGCTAAGAAAAATGGGCCAATGATCTTGTGGCATTTGATCTCGACTACATTTGATGGACACATAACAAAACAACTGGAACTCGAATGCTGTATCCAAAGTGTAAAAATTAAAATCTGAAATTGCTCTCGAGAAGGGACAATGTGAATCAACGTGAACCCCACATGTAGCACTAACTGTGGAACTGCGCTTGAAAAGATTGAAAAGGAATCCTGCTGTGAGACATCGTGCTCTTAGGGCACGTCAGCAGGTCACTTCCTGTCTCAAAGGTTTAGAGTAATAGGTGACTTCCTGTTTAAAATGACCATTAGAAAAAAAAATCTTACTGGCCTCTTCCAAATTAAATGCATTTTAGAGACATTCAAATGTTAGGAAACTGTTCCTGAATACAGGAATGGTTTCTTTTATACCTATCGTGTGTGGATCTGGGTGTATGGTCATGTGCATTTGAACAAATAAAGCACAAGTTCTTTGTAAAGGGAGTTAATCGCTAGTGGAAAAATCTACTTTATACTGTAAATATTGAATATGTCAAGCGGTGCACTGTAATGTCAGGTAGATCAACCATGTAGCTCTTCCAGTTTTTTCTACTACTGGGATTGGGTGACAGGGTTCTAAGTTCATTGTCAGAACAATGCGCTGTATGTAGCAACAGAGAAACACAAAGTATATAAAGTATACAAAACATAAAGATATATGAAAATATGTTATAGTGGTTAGATTCACAATGTTAGGTGGTGGAGTGTAGCAAAGACTGTGTGGGTGAGACCTGACCAAGGATCATTAAAGCACTGTACTGTATAACACTGATATCTCCAAGCTTGATTCATGGGTATTGTTTATTCCTGCTGTCCACCTTGACAGACCCCTTCTGTTCCTCCTCATCGTGACCTTGACCACGTCCCCCACATTTCAATCAGTAGTGCATCGTTTTCTGGTACAGTCCCGTCGACTGCCTTCTTCGCTTTCTCTGTAGATACTGTTCCAGTACAACAGTTCCCAGTGCATGAATGTTGATGTACTGCTCACATTAATTCTCTGACTCCAGCAAAGCCAGTTCTAATAGTTAATTCATCCATGCTCCAGGCACTCCCAAGCCCCCCCCCCCCCCCCCATTGATCCTACACACCACCTTTCACATTCACCCTCATTTTTATCTTCATTCTTCTTCTTTTTTTCCCCTCCTTGTCCATCCCTCTTGGGTGTACCCTTCTCCCTGCACCTGAACGGCTGAACCCAGCTGTGTTGTTGTCTGGGAGGAAGACCTTTCTCACCTCCTCTGTCGTGCTGCCGATCGATCGAGTTTGCTCGAGTCTGCTGTCTGAGTTAGTGATGAGATAGAATTATGTAAGCGTCTAAGAAGCACAACCTGCTTCAGTGCTTATCTAAATGTTCCTGTGTACCTACTGCAGTTATGTTACGTCATAAATATGTGTGTTTGTTAGTTTCTGTGTGTGTGTGTGTGCTTGATTCCTTCTCCCTCACAAAAGCCTATCATCTCCGTCGCTATAGTGACAAGTTTTGGTGGGTTTTTTTCTGGTGGCTGTGTCTGCCCCTGTCCACCCTTCGCACATCAAACATAATTGACCGACTTTCCCTCCGCAACACTTCCCAAATACAAGCAGCTACTCCCCCATCTGAGCCACAGAGTTCTCATGGCAACTGCCGGAACCCCACACCACACTGCTTTGCACAAACATAGGATCTTCTCTGTTCACCAGCACATAGTACATTTTTGTCAAATCCTTCCATCTCCTCATCCTTTCCTTCTGGTCCTCATCTTCTACCTGCTGATCAGGAGGTCAGAAGTGATTGTGTGTGGGGATATGTGTGGTAATATCAAATGATGACTGATAGGATCTGTTAATTGTTCATGTGGCAACAGTCCCATGTTATTTGTTTTCGGTTCAGTTAGGTTCAGGATCCAAAGTAGCCCTGTCATAGGTCCCACTGTCTGCAATAATGTGGATAGCCAGATACTGTAGGTAGTTTAATATTTAAAAAACACAGCAGTTAGAATGTGTGCATAACTTTAATGTGCAGCTTTCCACTTTGGACAAGTCGCATGCACTGTGAAGTGCCGAAATGTGAATAAGGAAATTCGATGTTGTCCAACATGATGCACATCATGACAGATTTACATGGACTGTTATGAAAAGAACTATGTCAAATCATAAGAGAAGGTTATGTAAGCACAAGGATCTCATATTTGTAAGTGTTACTATAGTATTTGAGCTACATTTTGTCTTGTCTCTACCAGAAGTTTAATTGTATTGATGTAAATACCATATGTACTGTGTCTTTAACACAAATAAATAAAGAAATATTTTATAGCAGACTGAATTCAAACTTCTAACAGAAAGGATACGTTGAGATTCTCATCACTCAATTCTTCTAAAATAACGGTTGAAGTCACATTAGCATTGGATTTAAAGGAGTGGAGAGCAGTTTTTTTTTTTTTTTTTACTAGGCCTACAGCTTATTCATGTACGCTACCCCTTGCATATCAAGGGCAGTTTCAGAACTATCCATGTGAGCACATTGGCTGAAGGTCAATTCAAATCGCATTTCCCGAGGCTTTGGTCTGGTGCGTTTGCTTGATGTCAGATGGCTTTAATAAGCCAGCTTCCTACTTAAATCCCAATTAACACATCCGTTGATAGGAGTTATCGAGAATCCTCGAAGACCGGGATGAGAATGAAAAATGGGCAGGCTAGACTACAACACCGGGTAGTCCGGCGGTACCGGCGGTACCGCGGACGACACAATAACAATTATCAGCGGGGCCCTTGTATTCCTGTGCAGTTGGGGACAGTTGGTGGTTGCGCTGTTGTCTCGCAGCCACAGCACTAGCACTAAACTTAATCGTTTCAGACAGTGCAGACGCACTGCAAAGGTCAACGTGGCACAAGGAGCTTGTTTAGCCAGTGGAAACAAGTCGAATGCAATAGCCTGTTGTTCCCGGGTCCCTACAGGCATTGGACTAGCTAATGAATTTGAGGATAATTGTGTTAGCATTCGCCGCTCCAGTTTCTTAGTTTTAGGGAGAATTTTATTTCACACTCAGTGATACGTCACGGCAGAGTAATTGGTCAATAAAGTGTTGTGGTTTTCAGAGGTTAGAGTTAAGCAAAAATGTCTTGCGCGCTATGGCTTTGGATAAAACTTAGGCTACTATCATAGCGTAATGGGGACGAAAAAGTAGGAAATGATAGGAGAAAGTGAACCGACCGGATGGCAGCTGTCTGCATATCATGTGTTAAATCTTCTCTGGTTACGCTTTCTCAGCGGAGACTAATATCGGTAATGAGTGGACTGTGACTGACAAGCAGCCCACTCTCTCAACCAGCTTGACGCACCAATGTCACATCTGAACGACAGTTTAGATTCGAATGTTAATTGCTACAACGCATACATGATTACACGGCGTGTACATCAACAATAACGAAATGACTGAAGCTGATTGTGAGCCTATATTTTATTTTACGGCTCAAAATCAAGATGTGCCAATCAGATGGTAACAAAAGCACCATATTCCTATTTATTAATTTCAGAAGAACAGAATAATCTCCACTCCGCTCTATCCTCTAAAAATGGATTTACTGTCAATGCATCACTCACAAAAGAGACTAGGCTGGTGAATTTTGAGAGTATGATGCATCATAGCAGCTGCTGCTGCTGCTGCTGCTGGAGGAAGACTAACCTGGTTTGCATCAGTAGACACCTCTGACTGGACAAGTAAGTCAAATGTGGGTCACACATTAGGCCTTAGGGTTAATTAATTAAGAACTAATGAATGCCTTAATAAACAAAATCGAAGGTTTTGAGTTTTGAAAGGAGCTCGGAATTGAATAATTCCAATGATGGGTTTTGATGATTTCTCATGGTTATATGTTCACATTACAATGCCCCTAGTAGGAAGATGGACTGGTAGTGTCATATATTTTAGTGAAGAAGAAGAAACACTCTATATGGAGTGGGAAACCCCAGAAGAAGCAGAGAGGTCTTGATCTGATTATTAGAACCCGTGACAGCTGACAGCACTGGGATGCTCTGCGCTCTGTTAGATCTGGGTCTTGGGGAGATGGAAACACGATTCTCTTCTCGCTGTCAGATCACACAGCAGGAGAGTGTGTGTGTGTGTGTCAGAGGAAAGAGTCACGGAAAAGAATGTACATGTGTCTGTGTACAGTATAGTGTTTGATGTTTACTTAGACCTAGGAAGTGGGACAGCATAATAGGAATGTACTGTCTGTCTGTTCCTATTTTGTGCGCAGAGAAACATTATTTGCACACACTTGTCAATGATACCATCTGGTAAATATTTCAGGCAGCTGGTTCCATCAGTCTTGACTGTACCAGGAGGACGAGGTCACTCCACACTGACCAGACAGACCATAACCCCAGCTGAACCCCCACAGAAACATCCAGGATCGTCCACCAAGAGGACACTGGAGGACAAAATGTGAAGTATTTGTGAACCATTTGAATTGCTTTGCGCATGTAATTCAATGGTAAACATTGTGGTAGATGTGTGTTCATGCGTGGTGTGCATGCTATGTGTATGTTTGGGGGGGGGGGGGGGGGGGTCTGTGCAGAGGGATGTGTGTGGTCGTGTGTCTGTTGTTACAACTGTCTCTAAATTCTACCGGAGCCAGAAAGACACTCTCGGCCCGTCTGACACCGTTTCCATAGCAACCAAGACGAGCCCAATTTAGAACGATTCAGAAATTTACATCGTGTCCAGTTTATCATGTGCATTCTGGGCTGTGAAATCATCACCTTCTCCATTACTGTGCCTGCATTTGATTCCGTTTGTGGCCACATTTGTGAATATGCACTGGTCAGTGTTTGTGTGATTGGTATGTGTGTGTGTTATGGTTCCTACTGACAAAGCAGTAGAACAGAAGCTCGCATCTCTGGAGAACGTCTTTTTTTTAAATCACCGTATCAGACTTGTGCATTATCTGGTGCTGTCTGTGTCCTCGGCCAGCACACAGCTACTTTGCAGAAAGCCCACTGTATTGCTGACACGGATGTGTGAATCTTTTGTCCATAACATAAAAAAGAATCTTCCACGCATCCATTACGTTCTTGAGTTGATTCAGCAGCTTGTATGGATCCCGTAAAACACTGTGTAGTCTGAATCCTGTTTTATCCCTGAGTGAATCCAATTATCCCACTGAATTAACTGGACCAACAGCAGCTTTCCTTCATCTGCCATAGAGATTCTCCCTCCTCTTTGAAGTCTGTAAACTAGAAGGGGCTCTTGCCACCCAGTAACACCTGTCATCATCCATGACACCTGAACTCGGATGGCGCCAATGAGTTGTTGCTTTAGTTCCCTAAAACCTGTCTTGCTACAATCAGGGGTGCTGCTAGGGCTTCTGGGGCCCCCTGGCTAATTTGTACTCTGGGCCCCCAAGTCCCAAATCCTACAGGAAAGTATTGTGTCCTTACTGACGAGCGCCTTTAGAATCCTAATCCCCTCATTCCGGGGTGTCAGATGGGTGTCAGATGGCTGAGCGGTGAGGGAGTCGGGCTAGTAATCAGAAGGTTGCCGGATTGATTCCTCGCTGTGCCAAATGATGTTGTGTCCTTGGGCAAGGCACTTCACCCTACTTCCCTTGGGGGGAATGTCCCTGTACTTACTGTAAGTCGCTCTGGATAAGAGCGTCTGCTAAATGTAATGTAAATTCCCTGTTATCAATTTTCACTCTCTAAACGAACTACAACTTCTCAGAAACCCGCCACCCTGACACTCAGGCACGTCTTCAGACACCCTGTACCGACCAAACAGAACCACTGAAAAATCCACAACAAATGAAGAAACATGTAGCCTAAACAGCTACTGCACTCACTAATAGCATAATCCGCGCCGTCGCCTGTTCAGAAATGGCGGACGGTCCCCGAGGATGCTGCTGAAGAGCTGCTCATAATTGCGGTCTTTACTTTTAATTACCCTCTAATGAGTCTGGGTAACGACCGGCATAGTGAAATATGTACAGCTGTGACACGCGAATTACAGTCGGTGAAAAAAAGGATAATTCAAGACAGTCAAATTCTCTGATTACAGCTGGGCTATGTGTGCTGATGGCCAGCTGGACATGATGACATTGTAGTGTACGTAGGCATTCTCTTGATTCGAAAATGGAATAATTCCCGGTGGCGAGGTGTAGCCTACAATATCACCTGATAAATGGACGATGCGGAGGCGTGAACCGTCCGACGCGCCGCCGAGTCCATTATTGGGTTTAGGCCAAGCCTACACCTCGTCGAGCAGTATCCCTAAATCTCCAGAGTATTCAGCTGGTATCATTGTTTTCGGTTGTTTTTGTGACTTGTTTTACGTGTATAGGCCTACTATTAAAGCTCTATGTGTCTACGGTTTTCAGTTTACAGAACTCTTGAAAAGGCGGGTTGTCGTTCAACCCTGAAGTGCTTCGTCTGCAGTGATGGAAATTGGTAGGCCTAGAGCAGAGGCTCTCAACCCTGGTCCTCAGGGACCCCCTGTCCTGCACGTTTGAGATGTTTCCCTGCTCCAACACACCTGATTCAAATGAACAGTCGTTAGCAGGTTTCTGCATAACTAGATAACGACCCATTCATTTGAATCAGATGTGTTGGAGCAGGGAAACATCTAAAATGTGCAGGACAGGGGGTACTTGAGGACCAGGGTTGAAATCCACTGGCCTAAAGTAAATCTGGAACACCAAACATTGTGAGATTTTCCTCAACCCCAATTTCAGCAGTGTGGGAGGAAAGGGATGGGGCCTCTACGTTCTCCGTGTGCTCCGTGAGAACACATTCAGCAAGTCGTCGTTTACACCTTCACTCGTTAGCCGAGGATATTTCCACAGCATTTACACCACCGGCATTCCACTGCATTTATTCCACCGCAGGCTAACAAAGAAGTCTTGCTTCTGTCGTCAACTACACCTTTCCTTCCTGCATTTTTTCCTCACAACTCGTCCCAGTGTCTGCTAGGCCTAACAAATGTGGGCTCACAGTGTTAGCCTAACACACACTTTTATACACACACGGTGACTTCACTGCTCTGTGACTCTGCTCTCAGGCACTAGCGCTAACATGCTGTTGCTAGCTGTGACCTCACCACAGGGACCTGTTGATGATATATTCCTGTGTGAGAGCCTGATCGGTTAATGGCGCTGCAGTACAGTCGCGCCATTGTACAGTGATCGGAAAACCCCGCGGGATGGGTCCAGACCACCAGACAGTTTGTGGAGAATGTTCAGCCTGTCAAGATAAACGGAGTGTTGTGTAGACAGAAGGTAAAGGTGTGCGACACTAACACATGCTTCGCTTTGCTGCACGCTGCGAGCTATCGAAAACTGTGAATGACTTTTAACACATACGTACCTAAAGATACCCCAGGGAATCGTGAATCATTCTTGCACCGAAGCTGTGAGTAATGTTGACACAGCCTACCAGCGATTCATTCATGAGAAAGTCGGATGTTGTTCGTCTGCTTTGTAGGAGGGTAGTTTGATAGAGGACATACTCACCTTTTTGGCAGTGATCCCCTTCACTTTTTTGCGCACTCAACCTTTACTCCAGTGTCTTGTTGCCTAGGTAATCGTAATCCATCACCATCTTCAGGCATAGGATATGACAATTTTAATCAAACTGTTTAAACAGAGGGAACTCTCATAGGAGCATAGATTACTTTTATAGCTGACCAGGTTTTTCATTTCCTGATTGGTGTCTTCCCAGAGAAGACACAACATGAATGGAGATGAGATTTTATTTATTATCTCCATGGTGACATGGCACGCAGGTGAAGACGCAGTAGTTGGTTTGCCACTAAGGACAACCGATGATGTCTTTAATTATCTCTCGCTAAAATAAATTACATTCCATTGAAGAACTTCTTGTGTTACATGTATCAACCAGTGCATAAAGAGTACAAAGACCCATCTGGTTAACTTTGGTAATTCTGTTAGAAAACAAAACCAAAGAAAAAGTCATTCATAAATCCTGGCCTTGCACAGAACATTGATTAAAGCATTTCCTTTCACTTCTTCAGCTCAACAAGCCGTGAAAGGGTGCAAGGTTTGTTCTGTTTGATGGCTACTTGCGGCAAGGGGATTCCCAGCAGTTGAGGTCACTGCTGTGGGCAAACAGATGAGGGTCACGGTCACCTTGGCCCCTTATCACAGAGCAGATCTTGCAGCACATTCATCAGATCTTGACATTTTGCCCTACAGCAGAGATGCCGTAACTAGGCTCACCAGGGACATGGTGTGGGTCTCCATGGGGCTCAGCTTGCCTGCAGAACCTTATGCAGCGCTGCCATCTGTATTTATGATATTCTGAGAATGACGGATGGTTGACGTCAAACTGGGTCTTCCTCATTCCCCTTAAACTTTGCTCTGTGCTTAAAATGAGTGAAATGCAAGAAAAGGATTAGAAGCTGTGTGGTTCAAGGTGTTGTTCTTAAGGCATCGATGTAATTAAATAAGGAGCTCTCTCATGTCCCCTCCGGAATCTCTGTTTGCTTTGACTGACGTGCCGGGGATATGTAGAGCACTCTGTCAGAGTTGCGGTAGAAGTCTTTGTGAAGGGTGAGCATTGTACCCTAGCAGACTGGTTAACAAGCTGCTACAACATGGAGGATGTTCTAGACATCTGACAGAAAACAAGCTGACAGAGCTTGCCATGGTGGTTCCAGAACCAGTGCTTTAACGCATGTTTTAATGTCAGAGCCTGAAGTAGTTACAACCAGTATTACAAATACTGTTACAATCAGGGATGCAATTATTGTTACAGTCTGCATTACAAGTAGCCTCAAACATCTTCATGAAACTTGCATGAGTTGGACGCACGTGGAAATCTGTTATTCTAGGGAAGAAAATCCTGCATCATTTCAGCATCATATCTAATTTAGGCGGTTTCTGATCAAACAATCCCATTTACGTTGCAATGCAAAGATCCTAAACACCTCTTAGAAATTCTGCCAAAACACAACCCCAAATACCAATGTTATTGGGACCAGGACCACTTTAAACAATATCAAGACTAACTCCAACCCACTTGAAAGAAAAAAAACAGCTTTATAGCCTCCAACTGAATAAGTGTCAAGTGACCCACGTCAACCTCTATAGCTGGATTAAAACCGCCAGACATAATTACAATATGTTTGGGCTCTGACGCAAGCTGGTTGCGCAACACTGCATGGGTGGTAAAAGTTGATTAGGTTTGGGTTGTATTACATAAGCTGTTTCTTAAAGTCCCTGGATCGCCAATTAAGATGCTGTGTAATAGGAGGTAATGTGAGGGGTGGTTAATTATCCTAAAGGGCTGTGCCAGTTAGAGTCGGGTCTGTATCAGTTGAGAAACAGCCATGGAAACAGGGACCAGAGGGGTTCAAAGTAAAAAATGTATGTAATTAAAATGTTTTCCTTTTTTACATGCTCTGGTTTTCTCCTTTTTTGTGACTCCACAAGTCACTCTTGCGCCAAAGCTATTGTTATCTTCAGACGAGACTACTAGGAAAAGCATGTGGTCCTAAATATTGACATCCAATCAAGGGTTTGGATTTTTTCATAAACAATGTTCATGTGCAGAAGCAACTGGCATGAAGTGATTGATGGAACACCTAAGGTTACATAACTTATATAGATGTTTAAAACCATTTTATATCAGCAAGCGTGATGCAAAGCTTTAGAGGCACACTCCCTTCTAGTTTGCATTTAAATGATGCTATGATTAATTCATAGTTAAGGGATCACACTGAGATCACCTTCATGATTAAACATTGCCACCATGCTTCACCCAGTGAATCAAATTAGCATGTTTGAACAAGGCTTGTTGAGGCACGCATTGTTAAACAATTCAGGAATTTCCCACCTGACATTGAACGGACCTCTGACCTCTAGTGCTCTAGCCCTTTGTCTCATTCTCACCAAGTAATTCAAACACTCTGCCAATCACAAAACCTCTTTGTTACTCATATGTTACAAACCGTTCTGCACTGCAAGTGTGTACAGTGATATGGTTCGTTTTCCATCTCCGATGGGATCACTATCATTCAGTAAGTAGATAGCATAATTATCCCTGAAAAAGAGGGACATCGACTGTACATTTACCTCCTCCTCCTCTTTGAGAAGGGTTCAGTCTTTTGTAACCACCCCTTCGCTGTGGACCAGAGGGTTAGAACATATCATACTGTATTGAGATGAAGCCATTGCTGGTTTAACATTGGTACATGTAAGCCACACTCCGCTAAACATTTTGTAATTGAGGGAGGTTTGACTGATTTGTGTGAAGATAAAGGGAGCGAATGTGACTAAATGTATTTGTGCCATCTGGAACACATGCTGCCAAAGACAAATTGTACAGCGTCAAACCTCCATTATCAGCAAGCCAGCCTACAAATGTGAATGAAAATATTAGTTGTCATAAACGGATTAAATGTTGCCAACCTGTCCTTTATAGTTCTTGCAACGTGGCTGGAGTTGCGCAGACTACCAGACAAAAAGGTTTTTGCAGGATTATATCAAACACGGCAAAATATCTATTTTAGCTGCAGCTACACTATTGATCTCTAAGACGTGTACACCCATGAACACCACAAAAAAGTAAGCGAACGCACACACACACACACACATGCTCTCTATCTCCATGGAAACAGACAGAGTTTGTTTGTCACATACACTAGATACCAACACAACATCTCTACCTTTCACAGTCATCCATTAATTAAGTCTGTTCTACAACACATTTTAGCATGTCCTTATCTGGCCCTAACATTTGTCGGGTCATCATCGCTTTTCCCTATATTTAATTTAACCAGTTTCACCTTGAAGACTCAAACCTGTGTTTGCTCAATGACTTTTAACTGCACTGCTGCTGCTTTGCATTTGCATTGGTAATACAGCACGGTAATAAATAGAAGAGCTATCGGAAACAGGTAGGGGGATGCTAAGTTAGAGCACAACCAAGTCCTGCTGTGCCAGCTATTTTAACTCATTTCCAAGGAGATGTTTTATTATGGGATGGCAGTAGCCTTTTGCTGATCCGTTGTACCTTGGTGTGAGGAAGATTCTCCAGTGACCTCAGAGCAGCAGATTGAGATTCAGCACCAGTGTTGAAGTTATTCAAGTGTAACAGCTCACATTGAAACCCTCTAAATATTACTTGGCGAATGTGTGCCCTCTGTAAACATGCCCCACAGGTAATGGTAATGTAAAGCACTGTTTAACTGTTTTAATACCATCTATATATTACAGCTGTATACAAGCTGAAGGGACGAGAAAAAAACAAGCTTTTGTGCCTCCACCACCTCCACACCTCCCCACCTCCACACCTCCCCACCTCCACACCTCCACACCTCCCCACCTCCACACCTCCCCACCTCCACACCTCCAACACCTCCACACCTCCACACCTCCAACACCTCCACACCTCCCCACCTCCCCACCTCCACCACCTCCACACCTCCACACCTCCACACCTCACCACCTCCACACCTCCCCACCTCCACACCTCCACACCTCCACCACCTCCCCACGTCCACACCTTCACACCTCCCCACCTTCACACCTCCCCACCTCCACACCTCCCCACCTCCACAACTCCCCACCTCCACACCTCCACACCTCCCCACCTCCACACCTCCCCACCTCCACACCTCCACACCTCCATACCTCCCCACCGCCACACCTCCACACCTCCCCACCTCCACACCTCCCCACCTCCACCACCTCCACACCTCCCCACCTCTCCACCGCCACACCTCCACACCTCCCCACCTCCACACCTCCACACCTCCCCACCTCCCCACCTCCACACCTCCCCACCTCCACACCTCCACACCTCCACCATCTCCACACCTCCCCACCTCCACACCTCCACACCTCCCCACCTACTCTGTTAACGTCACTTGGAATAGAAACACTTTGTTATTGTGCTAAATTTGTATTTGCCTTGCCAAAGTACACACAAACATTCCCTTGCTCAATCTTTCACCTATTCTGACATAGCCACTCTGCCCCTCCCACAATTAAATTCTTCTTTCCCCCTTTCTCCTTGTCAGTGTTCATTTAGATGTTCCCCTGCATTTCCCTTTTCTTCCCCTCTCCCCCTCTTCGGCACTCCCCCCTCCGCCCCTCTGGGGGAGTACTCTGACTGGCTTCCTGAATACATCTTCCTCATCCTGCCCGTGAAACTGCATCACCCCCACTTTAGGAATCGGGGGTGGGGTGCGGGGAACCAGAAAAGACACAGGAGGGGTTGAGGGGGAGAAGGAGGGCCAACACTTTTTTCACAGGGAGAATTTGTCCTCCTGTGAAAAAAAAAAGTGTTGAAGGGGGATGTAGCGCCTATTTCCTCCGCCTAGCCGACACCAACCTGTGAAAGGAACTGAAATTCCCTACGACAAACACCAGCACACCATCTATCAAAAAATTATCCAGCTTAGAAAGCTTTGGTAGGACTTAACTTTTGTCCGTCACTCTAAACATGACATGTCATATATTTCTAATATTATCATATTGATGCTCATTAGGAAGGGAGCACGGTGGGTCCAGGTTCCAGGCAGCCAACATAAGGTGCAGTGGCATGTTCACACATACTGATAATGACCCCATTCCACTGGGGACCCTCATAGGAGACTTTCATGCAATGAGCTAACAAATGTGTAACAAACTCTGGCAGCGGTCACCATTAGTGGGATCTCTGCATTAATAAGTAGCAGTTCAAACAGAGAGAGAGAGAAAGAGAGAGATAGAGAGACAGCGAGAGAGAGAGAGAACCTTGACACTGACAACTAGTCTGTTATTATTGCTCGGGGACTTATCTCTCATTAATCACTCGCTTTTATCTTCAAAGGCCTATCAGCTCCCAAATATGAAAGAGAGGAAGAAGACTTTGTATTTCTGTCCTCTCAATGACTAGGTATTTCAATCCCTTTTGCAAGGGAAAAGCCAGTAGGAAGTATTCAGCGGTACTTTGATTACCAACCTATAGAGCCACCAATTTCAAAACAAAACACTGATTGGGGATGATTTTTAGTTCTCTATTTGGCAGGTACACTCGAGTCCACAAATGTCCTCCCTCCAAAATATCCTCCTCCCAATGGCAATATTGAAACCAAGAATAGCAACAAAAAAGGATTTTCAAATTCCTGATATGGATATATCTGCAGACATTACCTGAGGTGGCTCGCGTCTGAATCAAAAGCTCCGGAGGAAACACGTTTTTAACAAGGCCTACTCGACGCTCAAATTAATTTACCCGCACTGATAGGCTGGCTTCCCCTCTCTACAACAGCCCCCTGCCAACCCCTTTTCTCTCTCATCTCCTCATAATATGCTGCTCTTTATTAGAAAGCTGGGGCTTATGTAGAAAATGCCATCTGTTCCTGGCATACTGACTCATAGCAGTGGTTCTGACAAGATGCTAAAAATAGCAACATGGCATGTGGAAGGGCAACATACTTAGATATTGATATTGTAAAAACAGATATGATACACATCTGCTCATGCAAACACCTACTTATGATCATATCATGGTGTGACTTGTGAAGACTGTAGTGTAGTGTACATTTTTATTTTGAAATAGAAAAAGATTGGGGTCAGGAAAGATGTTAAGCTACCTTGGATGTGAGAACGAACACATTACTTTCGTTCCACAACTACATCTACTGTATCAGTAAAGGAAGTTGCGAACGACGGTTACCGTGGGTAACCTTCACCAAAGCAGCACTGATCTAGTATATTGTACTCCAGGTGCTTCAGTTTATCCTTCAAAAACAGCGGATTTTCTTCCTTCCTTCGCTCTGCGAGGTCTGTCTGAGTCATTGTCTGTGTCTGTAGAGGCTGCAGTGTTAGTTCAGGTCTCTGTGTCTGTAGAGGCTGCAGTGCTGGTGAGAGAGAACGGGTGATGGACAACTCATGGGTGAGCACGCACACGCACACACACACACACACGTACATTTGTGTCTATTACATGACCTTTACATGCACACACACATGCTCACTTACTGTACACACACGCACTCACAGCTGCAATCTGTGTCCATCCCTAAACCTCTATTTCCTTACAGAGTGTACTTCAACAAACAGGCAGCAGCAGAATTAATGGGTGTTTGGAGAGGCTGAGAGATGGCTGATGTGTTGATAGCTGGTATTCATCACAGAGGAGGTCAATAACGCAAAATTATCCTGTATTATAATATGCCACAGACAGTGATGTGTCTTGGTTCTGCCACTAAGGAGACTATAGAACAACGAAAAATAATTCAAGACTGCAGCAAAACACGGAGAACACATGGTGTCATTTTTATGGGATGTGACACCATTGTCGGTAAAGATTAAAGTGACTTAAAATAGTCTGCACAGTCAGTAGGAAAGAGGGTAGTCAGGGGTAGGATGGGGAGATGGGAGGGAGGGGGATGGATAAAAAAAGAGATAAGAGTGATCGAATAAAGTTTCACAAACAGCGTTTCCCCATTCCTGGAAGGGATGAGTCCTATGTTCTCTTCTGCTCTTAGTCTCCAAATGTTTCAACATCTGTATCGTCAGATCAGCCTTGATCCACTCTATATCTCGGGCTTTACAGATGTCTACTGTCTCTACAGATCAACCGAGCATGACTGTTCTGTAACAGGACACTGATATGGAACCGCTTCCTTCTCACTGTAACACAGCGAGGCATCTTTGAGGGCTCTTAACGACCTTCTCATTGAATACATTTCTACAACACGTTAAGCCCCTCTGATTGAATGCATGGGTAAGGGTAAGGTTTTGGAGTTAGTGACCTTCCGGAACACTCGCTGTTCCAGCACATTAATTATGTACATTCTGAAATCCGTTCCGGTCATTTCCAGGTGCACCCAGATTGACCATGGAAGGATACAGTGCTCCTGAGGTACTGTCATTGCTTCTGTCACCAGACCCTGACACTGCTCTCTATTTCTGCCTGTTAGAATTGTAATCGACTAATAATTCCAACCTTATGGCTTGTCTTCAGAGACAAGAAAATGAGTACTCGTAAAATCCTCGTCTTGGCTGACACATCTTTGTGTTTGGCAGATTTTCTCATCTACCTCGTTGTCTTGATTTTATTTTATCTTCCTGTTGATTAAAAGTCTTTATTTTCCCAGCATTTAGTGGCATTGTAAAGATGAAATAACGAGGTATGCACAGTGGTGCCAATGCCATCCATTTTATCATCATCATTACTGGAACTCTATCAGGCTTGATTGCTGTAATGACAATAATTCGGACCTTTAGATGTCCACTTAGTTACAGAAGAAGTATAGATTTTCTCTGTTCTCATATAAAATCCTGCGCACAAACAACACATATCTTTGTATTCTTACGTAGGCAGGATTCCAGAAGCTTGTTGAGGTTGAAACCTGACAATGCAAAAGCCAAATTAGCCAATGTAAAAATCATCAAAGCATTTGTGGTTGGTTACACGCATAGCAGCAACATCAATAGAACAGTCTAGTACAAGGCATTTAAGTCATTCCAGATCAACATTTTCTCCAGCATTTTACAGGCTTGCATGTGTTGAGGGTGAGGGTTTTGCACATGATTCTGCAGAACAAGAACTTTCTGCTCATCATTGCACATTAATTATTTCACAAGGTGCTTTCTTTGTTGTTTGAGCTTCCAATTGGATTTTTCCACAACAAACAATGACTCGTAAAATCTGTGGGCGAATCATGAAAGAGTTCTGTCTGTAATTCTCAGTGATTGTGTGTCTGTGTGTTAGTGTGTGTGTGTGTTTGTGTGTAGCTTTCTGTACATTTGGTCTTTGTGAGTGTATGTGTTAGTGGGTCTGTTTTGGCCTAATATACACGCTCTCATTAACAATGCTAATGACATTCACTAATCAGCATGAGCTTGTAAGTGAAGTGGCATAGTCACGAAATAGTCAACGAGAAAAAGAAATGAGAAGAAGAATAGAGGAGAAAAAACCCACGGGGTTTGAAAAGACAACATTTTGAAGACTCGAACGTGATTAATCTGCCAACCAGCTGCACTTTTGTGAGAGGAGGAATATACTCCCAAAGCTTCCAATACATTCAACAAAGCCAGTCTCCGTGTTATAATTTCTTTCCCTTACATATTCCCTTTGCAAATGTAGTTCTCACTTTGTGACTAGTGAGAAATGCAAAAATAGACCCCTAATGGTGCAAATGGAGAGATGATAAAAGTGAAAAAGATGGTTTGGAGAAGTGAAAAGCGATCCAGTCTAATTGCGGTAGCTCCTCATGCATACCGTATCAGCACACTGTGTCTTAAGACTCCAAGCCTGCGGAAACATCACCCCCAAGGCAGCAGAGAGGAAACGATGTGTGCCCAAAACGGAAAAAAAGACTAAAGTATTTAATTGTTCCGGCCCATCATTTTTAGAATGGCATGAAGCGAAATTCAAAGGTAAGATTTTTTTTCTCAGGGTTTGTGCAGGGCTAGATTTTTTTTTTTTTTTTTTTTACAAAACGACTTGCTGGGTCAGAGGAACCCAAATGTAAACAACGTGCCACAGTCTGATATGTTGGGAGGTGTGAGGAGACAGGGAAGTGTGTTACATAATTCCTCATACCAATTTTCCTTCAACACTTTTTTTTATGAACCATTCAAAAAATGGTTGCTGTCCAGTCCATTAAGGTTTATAATTAAACTGAATCATTCGGGCAAGGGCAATTGACAGAAAACTCATACAGTTATATTGCATTGCGTATTCATTCTATTCAGGATGAAAGCTGTGGTAGGATGAGCAGTAATTGCCCGAGGGAACTGCTATGCTTCTTTAGAGTTGTTCAGTGAAGAGATTATCATAATAGAACAAACATTAAAGGGGGCAGGCAGTGTTCATCTGGGTTCAAATAGATCTCTGTCTTGTCTGTCTAGTCAGACTACATCTATGCATGTTGATGTGAATGAGATGTACACATACAAGTTATGTTTATGAGACGTTGTTTGGATTTGTGGACAGCTTGACGTCACAGTTTCCTGTGAACCTCAGTTGATGTACATGAACATGAGCCTATCTTTAGAGCAGTCTGTCTCATGTGCTCTCATCTGTTAACTGCCACATTGCCTCCCAGCAACAGCACTTCCAGCACCAGCGCTCAGATCTGGAGCTTATATTTATTTATTTTTTAAATTTTCCGTATAGCCTTCGCATGATTCAAGCCTTGTTAAAGTGGGTTAAGCCTCTGTGGGCATAGCAGAGGATTCTGTGTCAGGAGTGTAGAGACTGGTGGACCTCGACATCTTCCTGCCTGTATCCTCCCTGCCCCCCTGCTCACCCTCACCTCCACTTGGATAGGAAGCTAACAATAATCTTTTTTTGTTTGGGGCAATTTATACTCCACATCAAAGTTAACGTCCCAGTTTGGTTTAGCGTTCTGCCCCTCAACACTTCCGGCTTCATCAACACTATGCCACTGCCACTAGGTTGTTCTCAAACGTTGCGCATGGTATGTAAAGTATAAAACACTTAAGGTAGTATCTAGATTTTGACATTTTGTAAAGCTCTCTCTTGGAAGTTGCTTTGGATAAAAGCGGCTGCTAAATGAATACATGTAAATATGACACCACTACTGTGGGTAGAGGTGAGGGAGTGGTTTCACTCCATTGGATTGCACTGATGTCGAGAATAAACCAGCGTCCAGGTTGGCAGGCAGATAGCTGATGCTGGGAGAACATAACATGTGACAGCTGTGACCGGGGGTATTAGCAAGTTGTCCTTAATCTTATCCAGCAGAGATGTGAGATAGGATCTCCAGTCATAGCAGGCCAGTCCTATTCCCCTATTCTACAGGTTCATTCTTCAACACAGCAGAAAAGAGAGCCACACTGAGGTCCTGTAAATGACATTTTCACATCTTTATCCGTCACTGGAGATGTGTTGCGGTTACTCATTCCCACTTCCTGATGACTTATGCAAATGGACCTAGGGGAATCGGCGAAGCTGTAGGATGTTCTGGGAGAGGACTGTGGGAGGGGAGACTGTCTCTAAACTGACGTTTCATTTAACAAACAACAACGACAAAAAATAAGCCAAGCCATCTGGAACACCTTCATGAGCCGAAAGATCTCTGACGTTTAAGACCCACCGTATTGTCAAACATCCAAGGCTGGGTATTATATCACATTTGCTAAAGCCTCTTTCTCAGATTTGACATTTTGGTTGCCTCGTTGGCATTCTTGGAGTCGGACAGGAGCAAAGTAAATCTAGAGAGCAGTCAGGTTGTCAGGGGAGACGATGCTCCACTGCCATTGAGGAGACAGGGTACACTTGAAATAAAGTTGGAAAGCACTGAACAAAAATGTGATTCCATTCTGGAAGAAGTGGGTCTATTCAAAGCAACCCACAGGTGTTGGTCAACGTATTTTGGTCACGGAGAAAGTTTTGACACCGCTGTGGTTCTTGAAGTTGTTCTTAATGGGAACACAAGACAGAAGATGTAAAATAACATTGTGTATCTTAAATATTCTTTAACACCTTCAACAGTCTCCAGAAAATACTTTCTACCAAGAACACAAGCCCTTGGTCTGCCTTCCAAATGACAAAGACAGCATGTTGGCAAAACTAACCTTCCTGTTCCTGTAAAACGACACAACGTCACACCATTGTCGGGTTGCTTTAGCAGACAGACATACAGGTGTATCTTTAAACCCTCTTTCTGGCCCACTTTTCTGCAATTTTGTGGATATATTTGGTCCAGGCGAAAACTGGGCCATCGGTTTCCCATGAGCCTCCATACACGCAGACAGGAATTAGATTTATTACCCAGAGAGCCCCATGGGGAACCACTGTCCCCTGCCCTGTCTTAGCAGAATCAATGAAACTAGGAGGGAAGAAAAGCGTAGAGAAGAGAATGGAGGAGGGAATGGAGAATGGTTATTTGTCGCAACCAGAGCACCCTGGAGAGAATGCGGTGACAGTCTCCCAGCGAAGGAGAGAAGGGGAAAATGAGACGAGAGAGCATGAGGGAGGGGTTAGGGGTTACAGGCTCTTTAAACTTTGACCTTCCGTCCAGTCTGAACACTCCTTATTGGCCCATGGTGAGAGTTGCGATTCCATTGGCTGTGTCTCACATTGCCAGATCACAAATCACCGTCCTGGTTTTGGATCAGGGCTAACTGAAGTAGAACAAACATGCTATTATCCAGGAACCACTATTTGTGGAAGACAGGACACTTCCTTTCCCTTCAAACAGACTCTACTCATTGTAAATGTAGTGCTTCATTCTTGTGAAATATGTCAATAGCCACCAAATAGGAAAGGTCTTTCATCAGTCTGACAGATATATAATACCGATTCTGTCTATTGATGATGAAACATAAATCAAGACCCATGAACTTCTGCATCCCATTGAAAACTCAACCCATCAATTACCGAGCACGTTTCAACAGAATGCACTTCAAGCCAAATGTTTCTATATTAAAGTCAGTTTTCGGAGGAGATAAGACTACATTGTTTATCTTAGAAAATAGCTGTCCGTGTCGGCACTGCTTGTCTGGAAGGTTGTTTGTCCCTCAAACCAAGGACAACCGCCCAGTGCTGCCTGTCTGGTCTTGAAGATCTGATGGGTTTTCAAAATAAGGGAAAGAGTGCTGACAACAGATGGTTAGCATTCCGCCATTACGTACATTCGCCAACATATGTAGGTCAGGTGCACCGAGGTCAGTAGTTACCATAGGAACCTTCATCTTTGATCCTGCACCCCAGAGTTTTCATGAACACTTGAATTTCATTTGGGATTAATAAAGTGGATTGAATTCGATGTCAATACGATACGGTGTGTCGCCCCCCCATTCCCTCCACGCTACTTTTAACCCTTTCAGATTATCACTCCTAGATCATGCGTGGAAATTCCCCACAGGGCATCAGGTGAACAGGGCATAACATGACCCTGAGGTTTCATACTGTTGATAGGAGAGTGGGTTTCATTTCCTTAAGGAGGGAGTCAGCAGAAAAACACATCCATCATTTATCCAGACATCATCTGACCGGCCACACACGGATGCTCTCCTCATCATTAACCTGGAAGCTAACTATAATATATACATGTATAAACACAAACTGTTGTTTATACATGCATGCATGTTTAAACAACAAACATGCATGAGCGTGTGTCAGTTGGCTGACCCAAATGTTTTTTTGGGGGGGGTGGGGGGGGGGGTAATTGAAGTATTGACGAGCTGGCAGTGTAGAATCCCTCCAGATGACCTTGGGAATACTGAGGGAACACAAAGGGATTCTCTCACAGCGTGAGCCTCCTCCCTCCATGCACACTGTACATGGTTAAGCCTACGTGATTGGATGGAGTGAGGTGATGATGCATGGTGAATGCTGATGGGGTGGTCTGGGCAGCTGTCGTGGAGTAGAGTAGGATGGGGTAGTACATCGTGTGTGTGTGTGTGTGTGTGTGTGTGTGTGTCAAGGATGTGTGCGCACATTTAATTTGTGCGTGTGTCTCAAAGAGGCAGCATAGTCTGTTTTTCATCATTTATCAATGTCAAATACCAGTGAGGTATACTCTCTTTCCCCCAGGTATAGACCCTAAACACACACGCTCATTCACACACAGACGTACATTAACTCACACACACTGCACAAAATACACGCACACCACAAGCGTGAACTGCATCATTACCTAACACATATCTCGTTGTTGTTTTGTTCCTTGAAAACAATGGTTTAAACCCCCGATGGCCCCAGTCCACGTCAAACTCCACCTTTACCCTGCCTCCTCTGCTCTACCCCACATTCTCCTCCACAAATGCGGTTCTGGACCCAGAATGCCACGCTCGCCAGGCGCAGACTAATGAGACGGAAAATGAGGTTGGAGAACCCTTGGGATGTCATCAGGGCCCTCGGCATGCAAAGTCATACATGAAAACCGGTGCTATATCCGGGATATGATGTTTACGCTCATGTAGGAACCAAGGGGCCTATGAAAGCCGATGTTTCAATCTTTTTTCCCCGCTTTCCAGCACTGCAATTGCATGACCACAACTGATGGGTAGGTTGGCTTATTTCAACAACATGGAGTCCACTAGGTCACTATCGATCCTTTTCTTTTTTTGTGCCGCAATTCAAGTGGCTCTCCGCGGGGAGTCTATGGCAGGATGTGTGAGGTTCTGGGATTGTGCCTGTTGTTTGAACCGTGTTGTTCTTGCGGTTGGCAAAATACTCCCGGGCAAGTGCATATGCTTTCCCACAGGCCAGGCTGGTGCTGGTGGTAAAATGTACAAGATGATTCAGGCTTGACGCTCAGTGTCTTCCTGTCGCCAGAATGAGTCAACACTATTCAGATCCAAACACGGGCGTGCCAACGCTGTGACAGAGTGAGCGACATGACATTCATCCACCTCACAGAAACATCAACATCCTATTTGTGCCGAGATGGATGGGCCAATGCCGTTATACCGCAACGCACGTTTAAATAGGTCTAATGACGCGGGGCTTTCTGTCATGTTTCACTTCTCGTTTTATCTTAGTAGTTTGCCAGTTGAGGCTTGTAGAAGCCTGTGGGGTATAGCCCAAAGGAAAAACAGATCTAGAAGATTGAAGGGAGAGAGGGAGGGAAAGATGGAGCACAGAGGGAGAAAGGGAGGGAGGGGGGAAAGGAGGCATGGCTGTCAGAGAATACCTTGCAGGTTTGTCAACATCTCTGCTTGGACATTTTGAGCAGTGAAAAGTGTTTTGACAGAAATTCAATTTAAAATGCTCAAGGACTTACATGCACAGTGAGTGAAATGTCATTGGCCGTTTTTTTTGTTGGTGCGGTTGGCTTGTAATGCACAAGAGCACCAATTGACCTTCTTCAATGTCAAAATCTGATGTAGGCCTATTAATGGATGTTTTTCGCTCTTACTCTTCCCAATTAATAAACACATTGCTGTGAACGGTTTGACGAGTCTAACAAATGCCACAGTCGATAGGCTACAGGAAATAATCACAAGTTCTCACAAGTTCGCAATTCGGCCCTGGAAAAAGATTTCATGGTCATTTTCAATGGTTGACAATTTCATTTCCTTTCGGCCTGAGAGTGAAGTCATTGTCAACTAGCTCTGCATTTCCGGCTTTGGCCTCTGTTAATTGTTCTCCCTTCGCCTGTGTTTTCTCCTAACGTTGGTGCACCGGCCGCTGTCTACCCGTCTCACACTCCGCTAGGTGCCGAACACAGGCTAATTAGATGGCGCGAGCCCAGACTTCCGCGAACGGGGACGAAACTTATCATTTAATGGGGGGTTAAGGCACTGCTTTGTTAACGAGTTCATACCTTGGCATACAAATTGAATGGCATTGTTTTGCATTCAAGACAGACAAACAACGCTAAACTAGTGCAGCTCCGATGGGGAACTGGCACGAGAGTGGCCTGTCTGTTAATGAATTGGCACAATCCAGTTTCGAGGCTTCAGTCCAGACAAGTTTTTTTATTTTACATTTACGTCAGATATAGCACAGCCAGGTTAGTCTACATTTAATAAATAGGGGTTAAACACACACACACACACACAAAAAATATATATATATATCCCAAACAATCAACATCACAGGTACCAATTTATAAATGTATCGACCCCCCGACCTGTTGTTTTTACCTGTTTTTGGGGGGTCCAAGTCCCAGGGGGCCAGGCACCCCTAAATCCCCCGGTAATTTGAACCCTGCTTTCAGGTTCAAAAATGTAATTACATAACTGTGCAGATAGAGCCATCTAGTGGATGTTTAGTGCATTTGTCTACAATTGTTTAATCATTTTAACTTAATTTGCCATATGAAAATGTGAATGAATATGAGGCAGATTGTCACTCTTTATATCTGGCACCCCCCAAAAATGGGACGACGAGGGGGGGGGGACGAGGGGGGGACGGACGAGGGGGGGGGGGGGGACGAGGGGGGGGGGGACGAGGGGGGACGGGACGAGGGGGGGGGACGAGGGGGGGGGGGACGAGGGGGACGACGACGAGGGGGGGGGACGAGGGGGGGGGACGAGGGGGGGGGGACGAGGGGGGGGACGACGAGGGGGGGGGGGCTTAACTGTTCCTATTCTTATAGAGGGCACTGTTGGTGATTCTTCTAATTTTGCTCATCATCTTTTAGGACAGAATAAAATCAAGTTACTTTGACCAGTTTATAAACCTTCAGGGACATGGTGAGGAGTGTCTATTTTCAGAGGAGTCAGTCGTTCCGTTTCTCTCAAAACTGATCTAATTAATACTTTTCTTTTCTTTTTACAGACAAACCATGCATGAGTTCAGCTCATAAATCTACATTTAGTTCCCTTTCACTCTTTTTCTGCAACAGGTTCCTTATGTCTGCAGTCACATTGGGTCAAGGCCGTAGCCACTGAGTCAACTTTGCGGGGGGACGAAATCTGCTGGGGAGTCTGAAGGTCCCCCCCCCCCCCTGAAAACTTTTTACGGTTAGTTATGAATACGATTACATTTTGTATGATAATTTCATACAGAGAGGGGAGAGGGGGGTAAAAGAGAGAGCGGGGAGAGAGAAAGGTAAAGAGAGGGGAGGGAGAGGGAGACAGGGGTAGAACACACAAGGAGACACTAACAAGTATGTATATATATATATATATATATATATATATATATATATATATATATATATATATATATATATATATATATATATATATATATATATATATATATATATATATATATATAATGGTTCATATATTGTTGCTGTGTTATATTACTGCAAAGGTTTATTTACACTCTCAAGGCCTGTAATTGTTCGTATTCAACTATCAGATCCAGTTTTTCAAGATTATTTTGCAATACCCACGTTGTCTGAATGTTCAAGTCAGCATTATCCTCTATTTCAATTTGCAGAACCTCAACCCCCGTCCATGCATGTCAACATTGACTTTTCGTTTTGGGGAAGTTGAAAGCCATGGTGTTAAGCTTGTCCTTTCCTGTGGTCACTGTCTGCCTATATATATATATATATATATATATATATATATATATATATATATAGGCTATATATAATGGTTCATATATTGTTGCTGTGTTATATTACGCAAATGTTTATTTGCCGCCTTTTCCATGTCAGTCACGCATTCTTTGACAATGTTACTGACAGAGGCCGTAAATCAAGGTGCAGTAAACTCTTCCAGGACATTCCTTTAATCTCTAAATGATTAGGAACAATGTAAGACTCCTTTTACAAAAGCCAGATACCCTTTGCAGCAACAGGAAAATAATCTAGAGTTAACATTTCGATACATTGTATCATAAAACCAGCCTGCCACGGAGCTGAACTTGGCCTGGAATGTTACGCAGCACTAGAAGGATACCCAAGCATCATTCCCTTCCGACCGCCCACGCACGCGAGAGGGGGGAGAACGTGCTTTGTCAATGAGGAGACTCACAACGCTGGGAGCGGCAGAGACAGTAACCAAGTTTCTAAATATCCCTCTCGGATTACTGCATTTTAGTCATCGACCCTGGGATTGTAACACTATAGCAAGCGTTTCGTCGCAGGAGAAAGTGGTTGAAGACCAGGGTAAATCATGTCTCTGATTGTAATCTTGTGTGGCATTTGATTGAATACCGATTTCGAAGCGAAGAATAAAGCCAGTATAGCCTACGTTAGCGTGGCTTGAATAACTGTTGCGGTGATGAATAGTAGGATATAACGAGTGAATCACACCTGACTGTTCTTATAAGAAGTTTCAGTTGTTGGATCGTGCATCCATTTAGCATATTTTTAACTAAATGCTTGCCTTGAAGAAAAAAAACTTTGTTGGCTGTAACCAATCGTACTGAACGTGCATATCGCCTCTATCGTATTTTGGTTCAATACGTCGAAAATAATTTAGGCAAATCTGTCAAATGTAACCTAGTCTACATGTCTAGAATAACAGGCACCAACAGTTTAATTGAATATAGGAAGTTACATTGAATGTCACCAATCTCGACATCACCGAGTGGCAGATCAAGAAAAGACTGCTTTTCATTTACCCCAACTACATCTCGCTGCTGTCTGAAACGTGTATTCCACATTAATTCCACAGACGAATAATTCCACATCCAGTAAACAACCCTTTTAAGAATTGAGAGTTCTTTGGGAAAACAACGTGATTCATAAAATGTTGACACTGATATTGTTCTTAACTTGTTCAGTCTTGTTGAAAATAGACAGGTAGGCCCTATGTGGTTTTTGTTGTTTTTCCAATCGCTTATGATGAAAGTATTTCAACCTCAGTATGGGTTAACGAATGTGATGAGTAAGATAGAAAGTACTGCTCGAATTACACTCTCAAGGCCTGCAATTGTTTGTATTTAACTATCAGATCCAGCTTTTCAAGATCATTTTGCAATACCCACATTGTCTGAATGTTCAAGTCAGCATTATCCTCTATTTCAATTTGCAGAACCTCAACCCCTGTCCATGCATTTCAACTTTGACTTTTCGTTTTGGGGAAGTTGAAAGCCATGGTGTTAAGCTTGTCCTTTCCTGTGGTCACTGTCTGGGTCTCAGTGTCCCTGGTGGTGCTGCAGGTCAAAGGCGAATCTTGCCTCATTATTAGTGAGATCAACGCTGACAACCCCAAACTTGACACCACAGAGTTTGTGGAGCTATACCACACTAGTGGCCAAAGGGCTTCCCTCGACGGTTACACCCTGGTGTTCTACAACGGCAACGGGAACGTGGCCTACAAGGTTCTGGACCTGAAGGGCCATTCCACCGACGACCGTGGCTTCTTCCTGGTGGGTTCGGTGGACATGCTGCCCAAACCGGCCATCCTCCTCCCGCCCAACACGGTCCAGAACGGGCCGGACGCCATCGCTCTCTATCACACGTCGGCCGCCCGCTACAGCGAGAAGATGAACGTCACGGCCGTGGGATTGTTGGACGCGGTGGTGTACACGTCGTGGCGGTCCGGAGGCTCTCCCAAGGTCCTCGCGGACATCCTCACCCCCGGGAAGGAAGCCTTTGTGGAGGACGAAGGCTTCCACGAGGGGGACGAGTCTCTGGAGAGGTGTCTCCTGTCTTGGGACCACTGGGGCTTCAGGATGGCGGCGCCCTCTCCCAGCCAGCGCAACAACTGTTCAACTTCAGGGTACCCCACTGACACCTCGGTCATCAATGAGCTGAAGCTGGGAGGCGGTCAGGTGGATGGGTACGTGGAGATCAAAATGCTGTCTTCTGGTTCTCTGGCGCTGGTGGTTCTGGATGGAAGGACGGACAGGGTCAGCATGACTGTGGATGTAGACGTCTCCAGGAAGGGCATAGTCACCGTCGTCGTAGGGAAGACCCACATGAAAGGTGAGACTGACCCAGACTTTTTCCAATAGTGACGATTTACTTTCATTAGTTTCATCAATCTACTTTTTTTGTCTATCTAAAGGATCCTTGTTCAGCTGTGTCACGATGATGGCTTTGAATTTTGTGTGGCAGTAGCTCTGGAGTTCCTTTTGTCATCTTCTCTTCTCTCCGTATGTCGCAGAGTGCAAATAAAATAATAGAATAGAATACCATGAGAAAGGCGTAGCTCAGTGGTTTAAGCATTTGACCCAGAGATTAAGATGTTACCAGTTCAAATCCCCCCCTTGTACTTTTAGCTTCTGCTAAACAAACATAGCCACCATGAGTGTTGGTCTCCACTGGGGCAGCGGTTGTGAATGTGTGCCGTGTGTTTCCCAGGAGATGACTCTGGAGCGGTGGCGTTGTACAGGGGCAGTGCGGCAGACTTCCCCGCGGGCAGCGCCCTGAGCAGGACCGAGGTACCCCTGGACGCCTTCGTGTTCGCTGGGCCCGGCAGCCCGCCCAGTGACGACCTCGTAAAGACCCTGGTGCCCGACACAAAGCCGTACCAGCTCAGCAGCAGGCAAGATCTGTCTGTCCTAACGAACGATTTTTCTGTCCTAACGAGCGATTCTTCTGTCCTAACCAGCGATTCTTTTGTCCTAACGAACAATTCTTCTGTCCTAACGAACAATTCTTCTGTCCTAACGAACAATTATTCTATCCTAACGAACAATCCTTCTGTCCTAACCAGCGATCCTTCTGTCTTAACGAGCGCTCCTTCTGTCCTAACGAGCAATCCTTCCGTTCTAACGAGCAATCCATCTGTCTTAACGAGCGTTCCTCCTCAGTATAGGTACAGAGATACAGGGATTTCACAGTGCAACATTCGTACAGACAGAGGTACAGGTATTTCTGTTTATAAACTGTTACAACAGCTCTGGAAAAATTGAGACCACTGCAGCTTTTTCTTTCATTTTTTGATCCTCAATTTTGAGTGAGGAACAGAAGGGTAAAATTTGCAATGGCCTCTTAAATTTTTCCTTTCTGTTCCTAGCTCAAAAGTGTCTTTTTTTTAAATGAAAGAAAAAGGTGCAGTAGTCTCTCAGTTTTTGTCCAGAGCTGTGCATGCTACAGTATAAAACCTCTCCTGTATTTGTGTGTTCATATGTGGGCTCAGTAGTTTCCTCTCAGCCACACCCTGCAACAGATTGTTGGATTGTTTTCAATGTCGTTTTTCCTATTACTTATTTAACAAGTCATGATCCACAGTGAAAAACAGCTCATTTTCCCAGCTATTGTAGAATGTCGTGGATGTCAGATTTGTTAGTGGATTCGATGCCAAACTAGATGCTACTAACCTTTTACTGCTAGTACTGTTTATCTTTGCCCTGCAGTAACCCTTCAACCATATTAGCAAAACCTTCATTCCATCGACATGCATAGCACATACCTATGACAATGTAAACTGCAAACTCTTTACTGCTCTGTTGAGTCCATCATCCCAACATCCTTTGTTCACAAGGAAGAAAATCGAAAGGGGAACATTCCCTCCTCTCGCGTGGGGGGGATTTGACCTTGTTTGGCGGATGCTGGCGAGGCGGTACGTCTGACTCTGACCCTTGACCCCCTCAGGTTCAGAGAGGGCGGCATCCCCCTGAGCCGCTGTGGGACGGCCAGCGAGACGAGGAACCCAGGGCTGTTCTGGGAGGCTCCGCCCACACCAGGACAGGCCAACCAGTGTCCCTGGCCCAAGATCTGCCCACACGATGCGGGTGAGGGGCACCGCAGACTGCGTAAAGCTTACCACACAGGCTTGGGATGCCCGGGAGCAACCCTGTTTTGAAAGAAGAGGAGTTAACTGGATTAATTTGAATAGAACACATATGCATTAAAAAAAAGACATTCTAAAATATGTTTTGTATAGCTTAACCCCCCAGTGCAAAGCCTAGTTGATACTATTTGTAAACACTGCAAATAAGAAGCCAGATCTGTAAAGAAAAGGGTTAGGGCGAGGACTCGCACACATTATTGCTATTTTTAACCTTCCTTCCTTGTTGTGGTTCCCCAGTGGTACCTGTGGGTACAGACATGCCCCCTGACCTCCCCCCATGGGCGCTTCAGGACTTCCTCATCAGCGAGGTGAACAGCGACACCCCGGGCTCAGCCGAGGACAGCGAGTTCGTGGAGCTGTTCCACCCGTCTGCCCGGCGCGCCTCCCTGGACGGCCTCTGGCTCCTGCTGTTCAGCGGCCACAACAGCAAGCCCTACCGCGAGATCAGCCTGAGCGGACACTACACCAACGCCCACGGCTTCTTCCTGGTGGGCAGCGACAAGATGGTGCCCGCCCCCTCGGTCCGCCTCCCGCCCAACACCATCCAGAACGGCCCGGACGCCGTGGCGCTCTACCGCAGCCCCTACGGCCCGCCCTCGGCCGGCCACACGGGGATCCCGACCCGGGGTCTGCTGGACGCCGTGGTGTATCGCCTGAGGGGCTCGGACAAGGAGTGTCAGGAGCTGAGCGACGCGCTCACGCCGGGACAGCTCCCCCTGCTGGAGGACCCCGAGGCGCAGGAGGGAGACGAGGGGCTGAGCCGCTGTGGCAGCCTGCAGCCTGCAGACCTGTCCGCTTTCACGGTGAGCGCCCGCCAGCTCTTGCATCATCGGGGTCGAGGAACAGACGCGGGAAACGGGGGCGCCGTGCATTATTGATCCCTCGTTTTTTGGCACGGGGTGCGGTCGCTATGGTTGCAGGTCGCGGCGCATCTCTCTCCTAGATTGAAACGACAAAACGCTTGTCTTTAAAAAAAAAAAAAATACTTGTGTTTCAGGTGGCCGTGCCCACCCCTCTCAAGGACAACGCCTGTCCGATCCCGCCCCCTCCGCCTGAGGGTCTGGTCATCAGTGAGGTGGCCAGCGCCCGCTGGACCAACCACAGCCAGCAGAGGGCGTTTGTGGAGCTGTTCGGACCGCCCCTGACCGCTCTGAAAGGTTTATACCTGACCGTGTTTGAACAGGACCACACCTGGACAGTGATGGCCCTCCCTCTGACAGGGTTCACCAACCTCGACGGATTCTACCTGGTTGGAAATGTCACCGGAGCAGGTGAGGGCAGAGCTGGTAGAGACTCGAGGACTCGTTATTAACCGAGTGAGACGGCCACCGAGCATTGCTCTCTCGCTCGTTCTCTCTCTCTCCATCGCACTCTCTTCACACTTATCTTTTCCTCTCCACCTATCTCCCTCCCTCCTTGTCTCTCTCTCTCTCTCTCTCTCTCTCTCTCTCTCTCTCTCTCTCTCTCTCTCTCTCTCTCTCTCTCTCTGCGCCTGTCCCGTAACCCTCCTCTTCTCTATCTCTCTAAATGCCATCCATCCCTTCTTCCGTTCACCTTCACATCACCCCCTTTCCTTCCCCTACCCCCTCTCTCTCTCTGTCTCTCTCTCTCTCTCTTCCTCCGCGGTCTCTCCTCCCCAGACCAGGCATTCCCTGACGGTGCCACAGTGCCGGTGCGCGGGGCGGTGGTCCTGTGTTACGGCTCTCTCAGCGTGTGCAGAGCCGGCACCTCCCTGTCCAGCAGCAGCCTGCGAGACACGCTGGTGTTCAGCGACAGCCCGCTGCTGCTGTCCTCCGTTTCCGCCAACAGGGGGCAGCAGGTGAAGCCTGCTCTCAGGTAAGGTCCCACCGGCTCTGAGCTCCCCCACATGCGTGTCGTCCCTGATTAGTAAGTAAGTAAGACTTTATTTATATAGCACATTTCATACAGGAATTGCAGCTCAAGGTGCTTTACATAAAATCAAGAAAAACAATAATACAAGTGATAAAAGTAATAGATCTAAAACATATAACAAACCAGACTAGCCGCACTCTATCTGCGGTCTCTCGATTAACGGGTATTAGTATAGAGAGTGAGACAAGCTCCCTGTGTGTGTGTGGTGTGGTGTGGTGTGGTGTGTGTGTGTGTGTGTGGTGTGTGTGTGGTGTGTGTGTGTGTGGTGTGTGTGTGTGTCGTCATGCAGGTCCGTAGAGGACGGTCCCGTCTCCCTCAGTCGTTGTTCGTGTTGTGATGTCAGAAGCGCCTCCTCCTGGACAAGCTCCTCCCCCACCCCCCACCTGACCAACCTTTGTCCTAGCCCCGCCTACTCCAGCGCCATCGACCTATGCCTGGGGCCTCTCTCCAGTGATTGGCAAGAGCATTCAGGAAGTACGCAGTTTCAACTGGAAAATTATAGTGCATAGCTATGATTATATGTTTGAGTGTTTCAGAGGTATTCAGACAATCTTGTTGTCATGACACATGGCAGAAATACTTCTCTGTTCCCTAGCCATTGTAATATGAATTAATCGACTCTCCCTTTCTGTCTCTCCCTCCCACTCTGCCTATCTCTCACTGGCTCCCCCTTCCCTCTCTCTCTTTCCCTTTCTGTCTCTCCCTCCCTCTGTCTCTCTTGCTCTCTCTCTGTCTTTGTGTCAATCTGTCTTCTCTGTCTAGACTGCAGTGGGTTGATACAGGGCAGCAGAGTCATGGAAGTGGCTGGCTATCTTGAGCAGCGATGTAACTGTGGCATCTCTGCTCTTTATCTGCAGGGTGAGACTCTACGCACGCACACGAGCACACACATACTGTATGACGCGTATACCTGGTGGGGTCAGATGGCTGAGCGGTTAGGGAATCGGGCTATTAATCAGAAGGTTGCCTGTTGGATTCGTTGTGTCCCTTGGGCAAGGCACTTCACTCTACTCGCCTCGTGGAGAATGTCCCTGTACTTACTGTAAGTCGCTCTAAATGACTAAATGTAAATATCTATCTATTGAATGATGACGATGTGTGTGCGTGTCACAGGGGCTAACTTTTCATGTGTGGCCGGCTGGTTGCGGGTGAGAGGGAACATCCAGGCCCTGTCGACCCACCAGAGGGCGCTCATCCTCCAGATGTCCCATGCACAGTCCTCCCCTGTGCAGGGGGACGTCTGCTCCTCCCCCACCACAGGGCGACACATGAGCCCAGGTGAGTCCTGCAGTACCACTTTACTCTCCAGCCTCCTCCTACTCTCCAGCCTCCTGAACGCGCTTTCCCAAACCAACCTGGATCCACCTCTTGTCTACATTTCTGAAGGCTAGATAGGAACTGCTGAAAAAAAGCTACGTTTTGCTGAAACAAGTAAGAAGAAAACGTAGCCCGCACAAAGTCCTGTAAAATAAGTAAATGGTTTTCTTTCGACTGAAAACAACAGCAGTGTCCAGGCGTTAGACTTGCTCCAGATGTTGAGAAATGAGAAATGGCAGACAGCTAAGTGCCAACAGCCAATCAAAACACAGGATACTGGATGGAATGAACACAAACACACACAGGAAAGCCCTCAAGGCTGTGAGTTTGAGCTTTCTGGGTTATCCCATGCTTTCAGAGATAAACTGTACCTCCCTCAGTCCGGCCGGCCGACGGGAGTGTTTATCTCTCGCAGCTGCCTCAAGGCCTAGGATTTGAGTCACATTTTAACTAGTAGTTAATATCTGTATGTTTCATCCAAGTCTTTACCTCAGAAACCTGCACTACTCATGTTGTCCAGAAGGTGGCCCTCTTCGACATTAGTGATGAGCTCTCTGGCTCTTTTCAGTGAGCCGGCTCGATTGGCTCACAAATGCCTCCCAAACACGACGACCTATCACAACACAGACAACAGAAAACGGTCACCTTGTAACAGTCCCCCGAGACGAGGCTCCAGGACGTTTTATCGGAAAATAAGGCTGGTGTTGGTACTGTGATGGTAGAAGCAGGTGTGTGTGTGTGTGTTCCCTGGGGGAGGGTTGATAATTGTTGGTGTGTGTGTGTGTGTGTGTGTGTTACAGAATCTACTCTGGGTCTGCAAATTGGACTGGTGGCTGGTGTACTGCTTCTGTTGGGGCTTGGAGCAGCACTTTTTACATACCTCTATAGGAAGAGGTGAGGATACACATACACTTATACGAACACACAGACATACTGCATTTAACCACTCAAACGCGCACACACACACACATTTGTGTGCTTTATAAGACTGTCATTAATCCATTCAGATTGCTTTCAGCCCACACAGATTTATATGCTGTCTGTTTCTTAGGTATCCGCTGGACTATTACTCCATGGAGCTGAATGAACATGGAGAGGGACTGTCTGAACTGTAACCTTGACGTCTTGTTGGGTGAACCTTGTTCATGTGTGGGAGGTGGAACAGAAGGAGAAAGGTTAAAGAGAGGTGGGGGGGGGGGGGTAGAGGAGGAGGAGGCAGATATGGGTTCCTCATAAGGTGGTGTTACTTCTGCCTGTGTCTTTGAACAGTGTGTTTTGCTTTTGTTAGCCAGTACTGAATGACAGACCCTCCTCAAAGTTAGTGATATTGACTGTTCTAGCAAAGGCTTTAGTTTAAACTATCTGTCTGAACCTTGTAATAATACTATCATTCAGTCAACATCATGATCCTGCTACGCTACAAAAGCTTTTTTTGTGGGGGAGTAAGAGTCACCGTCCTCTCACATTGCTTTCGTTCTGTTGTTAATTTATGTTGCGCAAGTTTTATGTCATGTGAAATGGTTATAGCAACAATTCCTTCAGTCTGTTTCCATGTATTGTATTTAGTCTTTAACTTACCTTCATTTGACGTATTTGTTGTATTAGTAAAGGGATGGTACTGCAAATCTAACATCCACCCGTTAGTGGCAGAACATTCTTGCTTTTAAAGTAATGTGAAGGTTTTTTCATTAACTTGTGATGAGTGACTATGAACACTTTGGCTGAAAACATGTTTACATTTTCTTGAAAACTAAAAAAGGAATGTGAATGGACCTCACTCCTTCTGATAGGTTTCAAACCTCTGCCTGTACAAGCCTCAGACTGTTGCTTGGTCCTGTAAAAATCTGTGGTCCTCAGAGACTCTTGAAAGTGTCAAAAGTATCTTCTTTGTTTTCAGGAAACGGTACCGTTTTAAAACTGTTTCGATTGTGGGAATGTTTTTGTGTGCCTTTGTAGTTTTCCTACTGATTCACACAAGGCTTGTTGGATGAACATTATTCATTGAGAAACCCATCTGTCTGCATGCAACGGCTTTCAGTGTAAATATGTTTTCAAACGTTTGGGAGAACCATATTTGCAATCACTTATTTTTTCATGCAGATATATCAGGAGAGATGAAGATTTGTTGAATAACAAGCAAAAACTACGCACACTAATACTTTTACAGTAATTTTGATATAGATTTCTTTCAATTTAGTTGAAGAAAAATAGCTATGTACAATGGATTCCAAAATGGGGTTTGCCGTCTGTTGTGTTGTATCCCGTCAAGCTTTTCCTCAGCATCACTGGGCTGTACATCTGTTACCTTGGTGACCTGGGTACCCACATGTTAAGCCAGAATAACGTAAGTTTCTTGCTCATCTCTCAGATTAGTTATTAATCAAGCAAGCTTGCTTACCCTGTTCAAAGTGTGTTTAGAACTTGCAAAATGGCCGTTGATAACTGAAATTTCTGTTCCAAAAACATATCCCCTTACTGTTTACCTGGAGGTGAACCAAACAGTCTTTGTAACATTAAAAAACCTACTTTTTAAAAATCCAAGAAAATCTTAAAACAACTTAAATACAATTGTTATTTAATGATAAGTTGGAACATTTGTGCCTTGAAAGGTATTCTTTTTTGGTACAAGGAAAGAAGATACGACTGTACAAACTACTTTGATCATTATTAGATGCAGATGTTAAGAATGTATTTTATTTTTATTTTATTTTTATTTTTAGCCTTGACCACTTAAATCATGAGTTGTGCTTAGAGAAGGTGATGCACTTTTTGGTAGATATATTTTTCCATGCCATGTAGCAAGTTTTTATCCAAATAAAATATATTTCATCAGATGTACGTATATAAAATGTATTTGCCTCAGCTTTTTGCCACCCCATCCTTGAAGTGTTACTACCTCCAATGTGCACGTGATCTCCCCCCATTTTCCTCTCATCTCGTTCTTTGACAGTTAACAGGTCAATGAGACCCCCAGCTGTTCTCAGTAGGAAGTCAAGGTATTACTGTCGACAGTTACAATTCATAACTACCTTTTTCTCGCTCCACACATGCTACCACCTGCTCCTAAGTGGACCTCCCCGGAGTCATGTTGCAAGTCCTTCCTACCAGTTTAAAACCAGGTCAGGGACTGTGAAAATGGCATGTGAAGACAAGGTGCCACGATTAGACGGATGTATCCTGTAGGGTCCAGCTAAAGTTCAGTGCATTATAGAAGTGTGATGTTCAATAGTGTTCTCTGGTGTCCTATGTCTGTTTCTTAGGTATCCGCTGGACTATTACTGCATGGAGCTGAATGAACATGGAGAGGGACTGTCTGAACTGTAACCTTGACGTCTTGTTGTGTGAACCTTGTTCATGTGTGGGAGGTGGAACAGAAGGAGAAAGGTTAAAGAGAGGTGGGGGGGGGGGGGGTAGAGGAGGAGGAGGCAGATATGGGTTCCTCATAAGGTGGTGTTACTTCTGCCTGTGTCTTTGAACAGTGTGTTTTGCTTTTGTTAGCCAGTACTGAATGACAGACCCTCCTCAAAGTTAGTGATATTGACTGTTCTAGCAAAGGCTTTAGTTTAAACTATCTGTCTGAACCTTGTAATAATACTATCATTCAGTCAACATCATGATCCTGCTACGCTACAAAAGCTTTTTTTGTGGGGGAGTAAGAGTCACCTTCCTCTCACATTGCTTTCGTTCTGTTGTTAATTTATGTTGCGCAAGTTTTATGTCATGTGAAATGGTTATAGCAACAATTCCTTCAGTCTGTTTCCATGTATTGTATTTAGTCTTTAACTTACCTTCATTTGACGTATTTGTTGTATTAGTAAAGGGATGGTACTGCAAATCTAACATCCATCCGTTAGTGGCAGAACATTCTTGCTTTTAAAGTAATGTGAAGGTTCAGGCAGGAGGACTCAGTATTTATTTACTTGATACTTTATTCACACGGTACAATACATCATTGTAACATTTGATTTGGCATTATGGTTCTGCTTGCATCGGCTCCCTGCCGCACCCAACGGAGACACCGTCTCGACCTCCGAGCAGAAAGCAGCGACGCATTCCCCCTATGACAGGAAACACAGAAGGGTGGAGGCCGGGGAGGCGGAGGCAGCAGATTAAACAGAAGCACCCTGTGTAGCACTAGCAAGCAGAGTGCGGAGATATCCTGATTAAATACCCGCCCTGCTAAGGTGTGCCCCTATTGCGTGATGACGCACTGCCAGTGACGCGCTGCTAATGAGGCGCTATGTCTCGCGTCCCCCTGCATGAACCAGCTCCGCTTGTTTTTTCATTAACTTGTGATGAGTGACTATGAACACTTCGGCTGAAAACATGTTTACATTTTCTTGAAAACTAAAAAAGGAATGTGAATGGACCTCACTCCTTCTGATAGGTTTCAAACCTCTGCCTGTACAAGCCTCAGACTGTTGCTTGGTCCTGTAAAAATCTGTGGTCCTCAGAGACTCTAGAAAGTGTCAAAAGTATCTTCTTTGTTTTCAGGAAACGGTACCGTTTTAAAACTGTTTCAATTGTGGGAATGTTTTTGTGTGCCTTTGTAGTTTTCCTACTGATTCACACAAGGCTTGTTGGATGAACATTATTCATTGAGAAACCCATCTGTCTGCATGCAACGGCTTTCAGTGTAAATATGTTTTCAAACGTTTGGGAGAACCATATTTGCAATCACTTATTTTTTCATGCTGATATATCAGGAGAGATGAAGATTTGTTGAATAACAAGCAAAAACTACGCACACTAATACTTTTACAGTAATTTTGATATAGATTTCTTTCAATTTAGTTGAAGAAAATAGTTATGTACAATGGATTCCAAAATGGGGTTTGCCGTCTGTTGTGTTGTATCCCGTCAAGCTTTTCCTCAGCATCACTGGGCTGTACATCTGTTACCTTGGTGACCTGGGTACCCACATGTTAAGCCAGAATAACGTCAGTTTCTTGCTCATCTCTCAGATTAGTTATTAATCAAGCAAGCTTGCTTACCCTGTTCAAAGTGTGTTTAGAACTTGCAAAATGGCCGTTGATAACTGAAATTTCTGTTCCAAAAACATATCCCCTTACTGTTTACCTGGAGGTGAACCAAACAGTCTTTGTAACATTAAAAAACCTACTTTTTAAAAATCCAAGAAAATCTTAAAACAACTTAAATACAATTGTTATTTAATGATAAGTTGGAACATTTGTGCTTTGAAAGGTATTCTTTTTTGGTACAAGGAAAGAAGATACGACTGTACAAACTACTTTGATCATTGTTAGATGCAGATGTTAAGAATGTATTTTATTTGTATTTTATTTTTATTTTTAGCCTTGACCACTTAAATCATGAGTTGTGCTTAGAGAAGGTGATGCACTTTTTGGTAGATATATTTTTCCATGCCATGTAGCAAGTTTTTATCCAAATAAAATATATTTCATCAGATGTACGTATATAAAATGTATTTGCCTCAGCTTTTTGCCACCCCATCCTTGAAGTGTTACTACCTCCAATGTGCACGTGATCTCCCCCCATTTTCCTCTCATCTCGTTCTTTGACAGTTAACAGGTCAATGAGACCCCCAGCTGTTCTCAGTAGGAAGTCAAGGTATTACTGTCGACAGTTACAATTCATAACTACCTTTTTCTCGCTCCACACATGCTACCACCTGCTCCTAAGTGGACCTCCCCGGAGTCATGTTGCAAGTCCTTCCTACCAGTTTAAAACCAGGTCAGGGACTGTGAAAATGGCATGTGAAGACAAGGTGCCACGATTAGACGGATGTATCCTGTAGGGTCCAGCTAAAGTTCAGTGCATTATAGAAGTGTGATGTTCAATAGTGTTCTCTGGTGTCCTATGTCTGTTTCTTAGGTATCCGCTGGACTATTACTGCATGGAGCTGAATGAACATGGAGAGGGACTAGTGTCCTATGTCTGAGTTGTTTATGGAACTAGCTTTACAGAATACACAGCGCCTGCTTAACACCATTTGTCAGATTACGCAGGCTGTTGACTGTGGTCTTCTATAACAACCCCAGACACACTGCTAGCTTCCTGTCTTGGTGGTAAGCAAATACATTCAGTCTGGTAGGGTTCATGTTTTTGTTTTAAATAAAGTTGAATAGTGATGAATCAATAAATGGTAAGAGGACACGACATGGGTGGTTTTACATGCATTCAAAACTATGGTTTAGTATGTATGAAAAACAGCACTTTTTGAAAATAAATATGTAGGCTATGTCATAGTCATCTCGTCAACCTCAAGCCAAAGCACAGGAAGTCAGATAACAGCCAGAGGAAGGTGGAGTGTGACTTCATAATGTGAGTCTGAAGTGCGTATTCACAATAGACCAGGCAGCCAGATAGATCTGAACTGTGCTGGTTCTATGTTTAATCACCGTGGAGATGTGCGTTGGCTAGAAACCGCTGCTTTTTTTCTCAACTTCCGTGTATTATGTAGCCATAGAGAGACCAAGTAGGTAACATTGTGCACTTTCATGTCCTTTAGCAACACCTTCGTAAGAGGTCGTAAAATAGAACATCTGCTTCTGAAAACATTCCAGCTGATGAGATGATGTGATCTGCAGTATTCATCTCGCGTGGTGAGTTACCGTGATTCTAACCTAGACCTACTCTTGAGAGACTCCTCACAGAAATATGCAGGAAAGCCAGCTTGAGCTCATAGATCCTCTGTGGGAAACTGCATTTCCTTTGAATGGTTAACAGCTTGGGGTGTAATGTAGCCTACCAATCCACGCTATTCGTTCACTTCAAATTTTAGAGACGTTATTTTTTCTCTCATGTTTGTTCTGCTCGGCTGCAGGTATATGAAAAGAAATGTTTCTTTTGAATCGTTTCCCGCAATAGCTCCTTAGAAGCTCCTTGCTTTTTCCACTAGTCTCTGCCTTCTGCAGAGGTTACATGCGTAGCTTTTTACACTCCCTCTTTAACAGTTGGGACCTGGGGTAACTGAATTCACTTTTGTACCTGACAACATGGGCGTATCTAGCCCAAATGTTTCATTAGCCCCTCCAAATATATATGTATTTTTTTCTTTTATCTAAATGTGTTAATTTCTCCTCCTAAAACTCACTAGAAGACACTTTAAAAGTATATTTTCACAAATTTATTCTGGGGGAACATGCCCCCAGACCACCCTAGTTTTGCTGGTCACAGGAAAAATTATAGGTTTTGTGTAGCGGCTTAGCCCCCCCAAAAGTGGGAACCTAGATTCGCCCCTGCCTGACAATGGGAAACTTCATTTGTAAATTACCCTTTTCACCTTCTCGCATACTTTAGTTTCGGTTTTCAGTCAATTGGTCCAACAACCATTCCTGCTTATAAATGTATAGCCAAGTACATTGTTTCCCCTCTTGATGTTTGTGAGCTGTCTATTCTATGTGGTAGGCCTACGTGCAGGCCCGTAACTAGCATCTGAACTTTAGTAACCTAAGCTAAACACCAACCAAAATCATATTGTTCTGGGATGTTTTATTATTCGGAGCATGGGCAATAAATTATGTAAAGTAATGTTTTACCCATTTATTTTTAAAAGGGGTCCGACATTTTACACATGCAAAAATGTAAATGACTATTATGTTGCCTACGATGTCACAGACAGAGAATTTAGGGGGTTTCTACGGTGATAGATTCTTCTCTTTGTGAAATCTGAGCGGGAAGCTTAGCACAAGTGCTGGTTTCTGTCAGCTTCCGTTCAGCTCAGACACAACATAGCCATCACATTATACAGGAATTCCTGTATAAGGGAGCATTTGTAGCTCTGCAGACCTTTTGAAATAGATAACCCCAATATGTCATAGAGATAATGTAATTTTTCTCTCTAAGATGGAAGAAATAGCCTACACCACTTTGGTATAATATGTTTCGGGTAATTGGTAGACTGCGTTTAATAAGGTGCGTACGTTTTGTCACTCTTTCCATTAGGCGTCTATTATTCCCGCCATTTATCTCAGTTTATCATTGCAGTAAATGCTCGAATACGTATTTATATGCTGATTAGTTGACAGAGTAAACATTGGCCCAAAATATTAGTTCAAGTGCTAAATTTAAAAGCAACAATATAAAGATTCCGTCTTCCCTTGACATTTTTGGTAAACAACTTAAGGGAGTTCAATACATCTGCACTTTAGTTCATTATATTGCTTGAATGAGGCTTTGGAAAAGTATGTCTACATTTCACTAATTGCACAACCTTCTCCAGGAGTGACGGTTGTGATACTGTAGGGCTTTTGTCTCTCACCCTCTGAAAGGGCCTGTCAGAGTATGCAAACATGTAATCCACTTTCCAACCTGACATCTAACCGGAACAACTTTTTACACCTTTGCAGTCGCTCACTAACTTTCATTCACATTTCTTCAACTCACTGAAGGCACTTCAGTTTGGGATTACAGTCAGGCCTATGAGACACGTCTGCTTAGAGGAGATGGGACTGAGGTTCATTTTTTTCCACTAAGAAGGAAAAATACCAGTTTACGTATACATATATATATACAGGGAATACATTTACTGCTCATTACCCATTGCTTCAATGACATGGTCAACAATGGCTCTGTTAAGGTTTCTGCAGAATGGAGCTAATTCACATCTAATACAGTATGTAACAGATTTGCTTATCTGCTATCATGCAAGCAGGAATGGTTTCCCCTCATATAAAGTCCAGGCTTATCATTTGTATTCCAGTCTTGGGCATGGACAGGAGCAGAAGATTGGGATTTATTTGAGTAGGAACAAGTCCAGGCCTTCATGGAGAAAAGCTCACTTTGTGACTTTATCCTGGACCGAAACAAGCGCATCACATGGCAAGGGGACTGCTATGTAGACCTCCAGTCTACACACAGCAATCCCCCCAGAAAAGCAGAGATGGAAGGTAATTTCCTGACTCTGCTGTCACCATGACGCTGTGTCAAAAAATGTCAATGTAGTTGCTGTCATGGATGTGTTCACTTAAAGTCAAGCAAGGTAGTCTAAGCTTAAAAAATATGTTAACCAACTGACAAATTTAGATATAGTACCCTTGAACTATTTTTTACGGTTGTACTTTTCTGATCATCTATCTGTTAATGCCCAATGAGGCGTCCATTATTTTCTGATAATGGACGCCGGGCAGAATATTTGTGTAGTTATTAGTTACCAATAACCTTCTTCATGCTGTGACCAGATGTTGGTTGGATCAAGGAGCACAGAGGACCTCTTTGTCGTTTCACGACCAGACGTCTCTTGGACGGGGCTGTGTCCCACATGCGGATGCTGGAACTGCTCTGTGCGGACGAGGAGACCCAGATCAAGGCAGCAGACAAGCTGCAGGACCAGGTTGACACATTCACCACCATCCTAATGTGCAAGGAGCCCCAGGCTTCTGACGCCCTCAGAGCGTTCATCGAGAACTACGACTCCCGGGTGTCCCAGCTTATCACGATGCATGGTAAGCAGCTGCGTTGCATTGTAGATCGTAGGACTTTGCATCACAAGGTTTTTAGGAAATTCAAGCTGAATAAACTTTCATCTGGAAGTCTTTTAGATAACAGAAACATGTCCAAACTGCTTAGTGAAAGACCAAATAACTATTCTTGATAATGTATGTGTCAATCTCCTTCATGCACATGCAGCCAATGCCGTCTCTCCCCTCGCCTTCTTATCTACAGATGACATGGTGAAAGAGCACAAGGAGGCTCTACAGCATCGTTTTGGGCCTCAGAGTGACGGCCTTACAGCCGACCACCCCGGTCTGAACGTGGCCTCTAGAGCCCTGCTCCTGGTCGACGGCCTCTCAGACCTCCAGCAGAAGGAACACGACCTGATGCAGGTGGAAGCCACGCGTGGGACTAAGAGACACCATATACGGCAGCTGGGTCTGGCCAAGCTCTTGGAACCTCTCTCTCGGATCAGTCTTCCCCCCAGGGTCTCCCTCACGTTGGGGGTGTCTGGTATTGGAAAGAGCACCTTGGTCCGTGCATTTGTTCAGCTCTGGTGCCAAGGAGAGATCTGTACGGATGTGAGCTTCGTCTTGCCCTTGGCTTTTTGGGAGTTGAATGCTTTGGAGAAGATCTCGGCGGAAAAGCTGGTGAAGCTAGCCTTTCCTCACCTACCTGATCCTAGTCTGGTCCTGAGCGGTTCCTGTCGGACGTTGCTTATATTGGACGGTCTGGATGAGTTCCGTTGTCCACTAGACTTTTCGGAGGCAGCACCTTGCAATGACCCCAAGAAGGAAGTGCCCATTGATGACTTGGTCACTAACATCATCCGAGGCAATCTCCTTCCGGAAGCAGCAGTTTGGGTAACATCAAGACCTTCCGTTGGTTCAAATGTCCCTGGTGGACTTGTCGACAGGGTAACCGAGATTCCTGGCTTCAGCCAGAAGGACATCCAGCTTTTTCTTAACAACTGTTTTTCTGACAAGCACCTGGTGGGTCAGATATGGGCCCACTTAGTGTCCAATAAGATATTCATGGTGATGTCTTATGTGCCTGGCATCTGTTGGATATTAGCCAGTACTGCTGGGTACCTCCTTCAGAGTGGCTGTCAGGAAGGACTACCAAGGACTTGCACAGAGTTCTTTTCCCATTTCTGCTCCATGAAGGCTGAAGCGGGAGAGCCCAGAGGAAGAGAGCCTTTGAAGGCAGAACAGCTGCACGGAAACAGGAAGCTGCTAGGAGCGCTAGGCCGACTGGCCTTCTATGGACTCCTCAAGCACAAGCACACCTTCAGCGAGCAGGACATGAGGGCTTATGGAGCGGACCTGCCGTCCACGCAAAGCAGCTTGGGAAGTGGAGTTTTGGTTCGCGAGGAATCTCCCGTCTGTGTTGCCTTCCGTTTCACTCACCTGTCCATCCAGGAATTCTTGGCAGCCACGTACTATCACACCTCCTCCAAACGAGCCATCTTCGACTTGTTCACGGAGAGCGCCATGTCCTGGCCCAAGATCGGCTTCCAGAACCACTTCCGGAGCGCCCTGCAGCGCTCGCAGCAAGCTGAAGACGGCCACCTGGATGTGTTTGTACGCTTTCTGGCAGGTCTGCTGTGCCCGACGGCGGTGCGCCCACTGGCAGGACTGCTGGCACTAGGGAAGGAAGACAACGGAGGACTGAAGGGATGGGCTGCGGGACTGCTGCAGAGCCTCCTGGCCAGCGGGGGCGCTGTGGTGTCACTGCGTTCCGTAAACATCGCCTACTGCTTACAGGAACTGCAGCACACAGAGCTGCTACGGAGCGTAGAAGAAGACCTGAAGAACGGAAGTCTTGGAGGGAAGCTGACTCGGACACACTGCGTGACTCTGGCCTACCTGCTGCATGTGTCCCCAGAATGCACCGAGGAGACGAACCTCTCGTCTTGTATGGACATCGCCACCGTGAAGAGCCTGCTGCCACAGTTGCTCTACTGTAGCCATCTTAGGTAATCTCAGGAGTTTGCAATAGCGTTAAAATAAAGTCATTCATAGACATAGATCCTAATTATGAACACACATTTATTGTATCACACAAGGTTTTGTTCAGTGGTGTCATCTATGTGATTGACAGTATTGCCATTACTTCATACTAGACTACTCCCCACACTATACTGTCTTGCTTGAGCCATATGCAGTTAATATTCATCATAGTCAGAAGCACATAGTGATTATGGTCATATACCACCCCATTTAAAAAACTAAAACAATCATACTTCACAACGATACAGTTTAGTTGTCTGTTAAATCCACAGGTTGGAGAATAATCATTTCAAAGACGATGTGACGGACCTCCTGGGGAGTTTACTCAGTGCCAAGGACTGCCACATTCAGAAGCTAAGGTTAGGATGGCCTTCATGTCAGATTCACTCAATTATTCTCACATCAGACAGCTGCTTTCACTTAGTAGATAAATATACATTTTCTTTCTCTTTATATAGCTGTCTCACAGTTTTGTTAATGTTCAAACATACGTACATTAGTACTATATCAAACTAGCCTGACGTTGTCATACTCATAATTCTAGTCAGAATATGAGTCTGAAAACTCTCCGTTGGGCTGTGACTATGGGGCATGTTTCAACTGAACTCGTAAAACAAATGCCTCTTCGCTCTATTGGATAGACCTACAACCCATCATAGCAACGTAATATGTTGTTTGTTGAAAACGAATTCAACCCAAGCGCTCTTTCGTGATGTTGTTGATTACGTTACTGTTGATCATCTTTCCATCATCTTATAAAGCTGCCCTGGCAATTTCATTGGTCCTCCCAGCTCCTGGTTTTATATAGTTTGTCCCCAATACAAGCCCCTCCAGACCCAACTTCCCGACCAAATTTGTGTTGTGGGCGGGGCTAAGTTGGGCTGGAAGCCAGGCTAATATCAAACATTTGTTCAACTCCTGTAAATGTAATTTAGTTCATTTGCTTTGAGAGGTAGTGATTGGACTAATAATGAAATAATAGGTTAGATTAATTTGTGTGAAGAGACAATTTTAGTAATCACCATTCACGACTGAAGGAGAAATGTCTTGACCCCTTAGCTGTTTAATTACAGTCACAGGATTCAGGTCAGGTTTTATGTAAAGGCCAATATGGAAAACAAAGTAAGAATTAAAAAAGTTTTTTGTCTTTGCATACAGTTGGGTTAGTGTCAGTACTGCAGATGTGTAACTCTATGCATTCCATGTATTCCTCAGTCTGGCTGACAACGGTATCAGCAACAAAGGAGCCAAAGCTTTGAGTCGGGCATTGCTGGTTAACCGGACCTTGTCCACACTTGAGTGAGTCAGGAGCATTTGCGTCACCCAACCATATGGGTTCCACAATCATGTGGGTTTCCCACCATATGGGTTCTACAACTAAAGTGGAGTCAGATGGCTGAGCGGTTAGGGAATCGGGCTAGTAATCAGAAGGTTGCTGGTTCGATTCCTGGTTGTGCCAAATGACATTGTGTCCTTGGCAAAGCACTACACCCTACTTGCCTCGGGGGGAATGTCCCTGTACCTGCTGTAAGTCGCTCTGGATAAGAGCGTCTGCTAAATTACTAAATGTAAATGAGTCACATTTTTGCTGTTGATTGAGGACAGTTAGGAATGGTCTTTGTAGCATATCGTTGGTAAATCTAAGCAATTTATAAGTACAGTTTTAATTTCCCTTTGTTATGGTGTATTTTGCATCTTTTAAGTAAGAAAAATATACTCGAGATGTGAATTGGGATTGATGTGTTGACATTATACAATGTAATTGCATGTAAAAAGCACTATTTTCTGCATAACATCAGTATTTTTCAAAATGGTTCTAGTCTCCGTGGCAACAGGATTGGTGCTAAAGGTGCCAAATTTCTCGCTGAGGCCCTCAAAATGAACCAGGTTTTGGTGTCTATCAAGTGAGTCATAATCATGGAGACCTTTAATCATTTTCCAGGCATGTTTAAATTGGAAATTGTAGTTTGCGTCAGTGGATGTGTGAATTCCTGCCGTGTTCTACAGTTTTCAGAATAATCAGATCGAAGAGGAAGGAGCTCGCGCCTTGGCAGAGGTTCTGCAGTCGAACCGCAGGCTGCTCTCTCTCAAGTGAGTCTCCCTCCTGCCTCACTTTGCCTGCTTGTCACAGTTTGAGACGTTCACATTTTTCAAATTTCAAAGTTTACAGATGCGCGTGTGAGGGCAAGTGAGATGGTAAGAGAGCGAGAGTGAGATAGGAGAAAAGAGAGAAAGATATACAAGGACGGGGAGAAATAAGGAGATGGAAGAGGGAGAGAGAGGGGAAGAAACAGGGGTAGAGAGAGGGAGATGGTAGTGAGAGGGAGAAAAAGGTACATAGTTTGACAACCTGACATGAATGTGTTTTTCTTGCACATCAAGTATTTACTTCTGTGTGCCCAGCATACAGAAGAATTCAATCGGACCAGATGGAGCCAGGTGGATTGCAAATGCGCTGAAGACAAACCGGACTCTTACAGAGCTAATGTGATCATAACCAAATCTTTGGTCATCTTCTCTTTTGATTACTGATAGATTCTTTCCAAAATGTTGGTCTAAATAGAATATAATTTACACATTTTGGAGACAACCCATCAAATTTCTCCAGTTTAACTTCGACTAATAACCTGGTCAAAGCTATTGAGCTCATGCAGTATTTCAAACCGTAACTTAAATACTATTCATGTACTTAAATGTGGTGTTTATACATTTTACAAAACATTTACATTAGGTTTCTGTCCTTATGTTCTTTGTCGACAGCCTGTGTAGTAACCAGCTAGGAGACAAAGGAACTTCAGCCCTGGCCCTGGGATTGATGGTCAACCACAGCCTCCTCTCTTTGCAGTCAGTCAGCCACACAACTGGATTGCATTACAGTTCATCTATTTATAGTCATGTTAAAGCACAACAGTAGACTGTTGTTAGCACATACAATGTTGCAAGAACGGATAATGGAGTAGATTGAATTTTCCCTTTGGGGATAAACAAAGCTCCATCCAGATACAGCAGACTGGAATTTGTTCACGTGTATTATAATTAACCCCTTTATACCTCCACTAAGTGACACTGTATGTAGGGCATAGTTCAGTTAGCATAAAGTGTACCGGCTAAAACGTCTGTCCTCCGTGCTGTGCTTTTAGCCTCCAGAGTAACTCCATCAGTGACAAGGGAATGACCGCGTTGACCAAGGCACTGAGGTCCAACCACGGACTCCTTTTCCTGAAGTGAGTACGGGCGATGGGAGGCGGGGCAGGGGCGATGTTAACACATGCTTGTTGCACACCTGAAATGTTCGCGTTCAGTCTCTATCTACCATGCTGCTTTAGACCTGCTGCCACAGTAAACGTTTCTCCTTGAAAGATCACATTATGAGCTTGATTGCACCACTAGTGGGCGGGTGTATCCTGATTTCTTCCATTTCCAATCATTCTGGTGATTTTCATGGCAAGAATGAACCATAGTACAGCTGTACTATGGGGTGCAGCATCATGACAAAAAACATCAGACCAGCTGTAGTCTAACTACTCAGAAGAGGGATTTCTTGACTTTTGACCAGATGTCTCCCCTCCGTCGACACACAAGTCTTAGTTTGTCATGACACAGCAATTTCAGACGAATCTTCTGAAACTGAACACTCCTTGAACTGCAAGGACTCTTCCGAGTTTTTACTTTTGCGAGTGTACAGCATCTTCGGTTTATGTTGAAATATAAACCTCTATTTATCCCTCTGTCATTATGCCAGCCTTCGAGAGAATTCTATTGGGATGAAGGGGGCGAGAGACATGGCCAAAGCACTGCAAGAGAACAACTCTCTCCGGGATTTGGAGTGAGCACAACCCTCTTCACTGTGTTAAATAACATGCATACAAAAAGGCTGTATTAGGACAGGAGGTTGACAACATAATACAGTAAAAGTATATATACAGTATTCCTGTTTGCTCCTTCTCTTATTTTGCGTGCGTGTTTGTATGTGTGTCTGTGTGTGCATGTGGGTCAGTCTTACAGCCAACCTGCTACACGACGAAGGAGTAAAAGCCATAGCTGGAGCAATTAAGGTCAATCAAGCACTCACTTCCTTACAGTACGTACCGCTCACCCTCCCACACACACACACACACACACACACACACACATGCAGACAAACATAAACACACTAAATGAAACTTCACACTTCCAAGCTTACCTGCCATACCTTTCTTTTTATCAGCCTACAATGGAATTTCATCAAGTACACTGCCACCAAAGCTTTGGCTGATGCATTGCTAACCAACACCACTATGCAGCTCCTTGAGTGAGTGCTGTTATACAATCATATTTACATGGCCCAGGTAACTCCCCTTCATCCTTGTTCTCCGTGTCCTCATTCCCTTATCTCCTATGCCCTTATCTCCTATGCACTTATCTCCTATGCACTCGATCTGTGAACTCAAACTTTTGTTTTTTTCGAACTATTGATCATCAGACAGTTTAAATCTGGACGATTTAACAGCAGTAGCATAGATTATTTGTATTTGTGGTTAAGGTTGTGTGTGTGTAAGTGTGTGTGTATGTGTGTGTGCAGCCTACAGGAGAATGCAATAGGAGATGAAGGTGTGGAAGCTCTGGCAGGGGCCTTAAAGACCAACACATCTCTCTGTACTCTGTGGTTGGTGCCCCATGCTAATACATTCTCATTTTAAATCTGATTATCTCTGCTACCCATGGGATACCTTTCTATTGAAATGGAAAGAACCACTAAGCTCTTTCTCTGTGTGTGTGTGTGTGTGTGTGTTGTTTCATCCCTGTGAAGTCTCCAGGGTGTATCAGCAGGCAGAAGTGGAGCTATTGCGATATCTGAGGCACTTATGGTCAACAAAAGCCTGCACACTTTGGAGTGAGTATTTACAATACCACTACAAGTGTATTTCATATCTCTATGTTCCATCTTTTTGCTTTCAGTGTTGTTTGTCCCCCTTGACTTGCATTTCTGTCACTCCGACATCAAACAGAACTGACTGCCTATGTGGTTTCCAAGGTTTCCAACTTAGCCTTTTAAAGCCAGATGAAGCGAGAATGTGAGTCTGCATCTTGTTTCCTTTTCTTGACTGTCTCCTTGGTTCTCTGTTCTCAGTTTGCGTGGCAACACAATTGGCATGGAGGGAGCCAAGGCTCTGGCCAGAGCATTGAAAACCAACCAAACTCTCAAGTCTTTAAAGTGAGTTATATCGGACCAGTAGTTTGTTGTATGCACAACTGCCATCATGCATGTATCTATTCTGATATTCATATAAATGTTTACCGGTACTTCAATTCACTTAAAGCTGAAAGTTTCATCCATATGCGGTCCATCAACAGCCAATCAAACATATTATGAATCGTGACTACACTGGCTCGGTACTCAAAGTCCCTGCACGAAACAGAATAATGACTAATATTATACACAAAATGGCCCAGCAGTATCTGTAATGGTATCCTTTGTTTGGTTTACACTTTTTCACACACTTCAGAGGAACTGACGTGTAAAAAAATAAATAATAATAAAATCATACCCTCTACAGTCAGAACCCATTTAATGACATTGTTACATGTGAAATATTTGAGCTAAGCCATATGTACAGTAGACTTATATGTTACCATGGCAATGTGTGTCCATCCAATAAATGCAGATAGATTGTGTTTTTAGGTGTGTACAACAACTGTAGTGTTTATGTGCAACCCTTTGGGTAAAGCATTTGACGCCTTTCTCAATCATCCTAACACAATTAGTCTTTTATCATTTCCAATCCAGGTCTGGTAAAAGTCCAAATATACCACTGTCAATACATCACTCCAATACTATGTTTGCACTGACACAATTGTCCTTTGTCTAGTCACCTGAAACAGAAATTATGCAATGAGGATTTTTATAATTGAATGGACACAACATACTCAACACTACTAGATTGTAGAAAAATGTGCCACTCAGTCAGTCATTTTGCATGGTAGTAACTATCTTCAATTACAATTGAGTCTTAAGAGGTAAGTGTCTACCAGCAATGTATATTTTGATTTGGGCACTTTCTTCTCATCAGTATTTCTCTAACTCAGACGAATCAGATGGGCGCTGCTTGTGAGTTGTAGCAAATTTCCAGTCACAGATTTATACAAAGGTCTGGGCTACTTGGACATTCTTGTTCTTTGTTATAAACCACTTCAATCTAGCATTGACTTTGTGTTCGTGGTTGCTGGAATGTGAGACTCGAGGTCCAGCTCTCTATTTCAGTGAAACAGGTCTTCGAGAATCGCCTGCTGTTGCCTCAACCATGCTCCTTTGTGAGAAAATCATTCGATTTTCTGTTTAAAACACAATGGACAATTGTGTAGATGAGTGACTAGTCTCCACTTCACAAAAACGTGTGGGTGGAAATGGGGTACTTAGTTTCTGTATTTGTCTTTTTTTTTTTTTACCGTGTAAATCTGTCTCCATGACTGCAGTCTTCAGGAGAATTCTCTTGGTATGGATGGAGCCATATTCATCGCCACGGCTTTAAAAGGAAACAACCAACTAACTTACATAAAGTAAGTGTGTCTTTCTACACTTACCCACAAATTAAAATCCACACGTGTTTATAGTAAAACTTCCTTATTTCTTACAGCTTGCAAGGGAATGGCATTGGAGAGTCGGGGGCAAAGGTCATCGCTGACGCAATCAAAACCAGTTCCTCTGACTGCATGGTTGAGATCTAACCACTGTCTGCACATGCATCATTGGAAAGAAGCCTGCTGATTACAACCAACTTGGCCACAATCAAAATAATTGTTCAGAGGTTGCTACATAAATTATTCACCAGTTTTAAACAGATGGTAAATAAACGATTTGCATACTCAGCTAAATAATGACAGCAGCAAATGAACCCAGAAAATGAAATTATATAGATGTACACAATATTTATTTTAATAAGTTTCATTATCACTGTACAAATCTGTGTCTGTTAAATGAATATAGAGGAAATGATGTCCATGTAACCAAGTGCCTCTATCCTTACTGCCTAGAAACAATGTGTTTTGTGTATGTATTTTAATAATCAACTGCATATGTGATCAAATGTTATATTGCAGATAATGTTATCAAGGTAAAAAAGTTACAATTGATCATAACGTATTGTGGTAATAAACCATGGGCATTTCCTCAAAGAACAATTTCCCAAAACAGATACCTTTTTGTAGAGTGCAGATGTGATTGCTTATGTCCTTGATTAAAGGCTGAAATGAACTTGAAAAAAGCCATACACACACACACAAATACAGTAGTACATTTATCAATACACATATATACACAGTATAAAATATATATTTGTGTTCATGCACATGAGGTTTAGAAGTCGTTGTCACTCTCCTCCAGGAGCAGGGGCTTCAGAGCTCCTCTGGAGGCCCTCGTCGGCTTGGAAGCAGCAGCTTCCAGACTGTCGTTATCTTCCTCCAGATCGTCCTCCTCGTCCTCCTCGTCGCCTTCCTCGTCATCCTCATCTACATCAATCTCGCTGTCTTCCGTCTGCAATGAGCAAACCGGTCCCATGCGGTTAATAAAGTCTGCAGGGTCGTTAAGCCGTAAACCTCTCCCCAAACAACAGGAGGAGCCATCCAAAATATTATCTTTAATTAAACTAAGTTGAATTTACACTAAATAGGCCCAAACGTAGATGCCTACATTAACTTAGTCCAGGGTGTCTCAGTCACACCCATTGCTCACGGTTACATGTGAGCACATAGTCAGCACATGGAATTTATATGGACTTGTAAGGGATTGCATTTACTAGAAATTACAACTCTCATGCGCTTCAATAGATCCATATTCAAGCTTTAGTTAATTGCCACTGGTGCCAATCCTCCATCACATGGAAGGTTGACTGTGAAAGTACTGTACTTAAGGACTATTACATACACCCTGACCAAACCTTTTATAGAGGGCATTGGAAGTAAGCCATGGGGCGCAACTAGACCCTTACCTAAAGATTGTACTACACAATAATGACTGCTGACTCCTAAGACTCACTATGCAAGCTCACACAGGTTTACTAGTTTTTGGTGCTTACAACCATCTGAGGTTTGAACATGACGCTACATTATACTGGAGCCACAAAACTACAGGACAGCCTATAGAGACATAGTTACTAGATATTGGTTTGGGAGCTAGCTACTTACTAGACATGGGTTTAGGAGTTAGCTACTTACTATACATGGGTTTAGGAGCTAGCTACTTACTATATATTGGTGTGGGAGCTAGCTAGTTTCTGGAGAATCTAATGTCAGATCGAGGGACAATGAGATCAGTCTGCAGACTGGAATATCCTGCACAGACCTTTTTGTTGCGCCTTGTGGGGGCACGAAGGCGAGAGCTGGACAGAGTTGCTTTGGTCTTTAGTAATGCATATAATGGAAAGAAATTGGTGATTTAAGTGACTTTATGTAACAGCTTTTTAAGGAGCTCGGGAGAAAAGGGTAAAAGTAACACGGAAAAAGATGACGAGGAGGAGCAAAAACAACTTCAGATAAAACAGACAGACTCAAATCTGGTTACGTTTCAGTTCAGACCCCCGTCCTTTCTCCGAGTGCTCCTGCATGAGATTAAGTCTATTCTTCTCACACTTTTCATCATTCAATCACCCTCCCCTAGATCAGCTCTTTCTCACTCCATCACAAATCCCTTTTTATACTGCACCAGTATGTCAATCTACTTTAGATCCCCATTCACAGCCAGAACTACTTCAGCAAAAGCTATGTCCACTTAAGCAGGACAAAAGTGTATATAATGCTTACTTAGAGGTTGACACTTTGGACCTGCCAGCATCGTCATAGTTACTACTTTACTGACCTCATCGCTGTCTCCTCCCTGCATGTTGCCGATGATTTGGGTTCCACCTCTTCCTGTTTGAGAAATGTTTGTTTTGTGTTATTTTTTTTTGGGGGGGGGAACCTTAGTGTACAATGTAGTCAGGTGGGTGTTTCACTTATAAATAGACACTGGTTGGTTGAAGCTAATAAATCGGTTAAAGGTTATATTTATTTGGGTAATATATGATTAAAGGTAGTGTTTGTATGGGGGTAATGTTTGGGATGGAAGTCATGTTTAGATGGGATTATCGTTTGGTAGGAGGTACTGTCTGTGTACCCGTTATGGGGATGTTCCGGGTCGGCCTTGGCTTAGGAGGTCTGCGGTCCTCCATGTCACTGTCAGAGCCCTCGTCCTCTGGAATGTCCATGTCCGAGTCCTCATCTTTGGCTGTCGCAACAAAAGGAAAGAAATCTATGACGTTAAAGGATTGTGAAAGGAAAATTTAAGGCTTTCACTTCGTCATGACTGTTTGTGAGGGTTGAAAATAACTTGCTCATAATGCGTGAAGTTGTGTGTGTCGTACTAAAATACCATGTGTTGGATTATTAGTGTGTGTGTGTGCACAACTCACCCCCATTCTTCATCAGTCTCCTCTCCTCCTCTCGTAATTTGTGCTGCATCATTCTCAAGGTGTTTTCTGTCTCCTGTGAAGGAGAAAACCAGTAAGGAGGACAGCGTGAGCGAGAGATTTACAATATCAGCCAAGGGTTCTTCATGTTGGCTACTGTCGTGGTTTATTGATATAGGACAGGGTGGCAGGCAAGGGGGGTCTGAGCTGCATTGTCTGTACAGCAGAAACATGTCTTGAACTAGTCTCAGTAAGGAATGCTGAAGCAGGGAGGTTGTAGAATTGAACAGCCGAGAAAGGGTACCAGAGTAAAGATTGTTGTCTCCGACTATTTTTGATCTTTATCCTTCTGACGAAAAGAACGTATCCACTACCTCAAACCTCTCCTGCTCCAGTCTGTGATGGTCCTCCAGCTGCTGCTCCAGGAACCTCAGGTTACGGAACTTCTCCACGTACGTCTCGTACTGCTTCTGCAGATCCTCCTCGATCTTCTCGTACTCGTCCATGAAAGCCGGTCTGACACACAGAGAGCGAGAGAGAGACACAGATAAAAAGAGAGAGAGACAGAGAGTAAGCGAGAGGCACAGATAGAAAGACAGAGAGAAACTGTGATGAATCCCGTGGCAAACAGGTTCACTGATGAATCCCGTGGCAAACAGGTTCACTGATGAATCCCGTGGCAAACAGGTTCACTGATGAATCCCGTGGCAAACAGGTTCACTGATGAATCCCGTGGCAAACAGGTTCACAGATTAATCGTACCGCACACTCTGTAGCGTCTGGAGCCTCTTCTGGTTCCTCTCCAGCTCCTGTTTTCTCTTCTCCATCTTGGCCTCCAGACTGGCCTCATCTGAGGACACGTTGTTCAGCATGTCTTTGGTCTTCTCAACATTCTCCTGACGGGAGACAAAGCAGATTTATGTTAAAAAGAAAAAGGGAATGAGGCGTGAAGTAGAGATCTCAGAAATTGTCCTATTGTACTGGTGTGTGTATCAGTGTGTGTGTGTGTGTGTGTATCAGTGTGTTTGTTGGTGTGTGTGTGTGTGTGTCAGTGTGTGTGTGTGTCAGAGTGTGCGTTTTGTCCGAGTCTGGACGATACACACCAAAACCTCCTTAATGGCTGCTCTCAGGGCCTTTTCAGTCTCATTAATCTCCAGTGGTCTGGCGATAGCAGCCGTTCTCATTTCCTATGAGACAGACATTAGGGATCTCAATATTATAAAGCCTATAACCTTTAATTATTCTCTTATTAGAACAAAAATCGACATATAATATTGCATGTAGATAAATACTATTATTCAAGACAAAGTTTCAAGAGCCTAATTTTGAGAATGCGAAGAAGTACAGGGGTGTTTCCAAGTCTCTTTTGAGATCTCTCTATATTGAATCTGATTTAAATGAAACAGTAGCTCTCTGTTCATTCGTAGATCACTCTCTCCCCCAACTGAAGCTGTGTTGCTTGTCTCTTCCCAGGAGGCAGTCTGTCTCATTCGTATTCTCAGGCTGGCGGGGGTTTGGTGGCTGTGTGTTCCTCAATCCTTACCCTCAGATCCACTTCCTTTCCCAGCAAGTCAAACAGAGATGCACCCTTGGATGTGATCTCCGACGCTAGTTGTCTAGCTGCTTTCAGCTCTGCAATCTGAATCGGGAAGAGAGCATTGCTTGAGCCTATGGCCGTTCTTTTAGATTATTAAACAGAATGATTTAAAACCGATCTGTATTTAGATGTATTTTTGAAAGATCAACTGATTGTCCTATACTTAATATTCACTTCAATTTTTACTACCTTCTGTTGCATACATTTTGAATTGATGCTTAATACTAGCCTAAACAATAAGGCCAACATATCCAAAGGCATCTTTCTTGCTTATTATTGATTGAATGTGTCTTGTACAGGGATTTAGATAGTTACATAACCCCTCACACACACTTTTGAGTGGTCGCTATTCACATATATTAGTTGTGATTTGCAGTTGTGCTCCTGTCAAACTAAGTTGAGAAATACCTTTCAAGAATCTCACTTATTTGAATGAATTCCAATTTTTCTCTCAAATAGTTACTTCAATAAACTTAAAAGACACTCAACTTTGCATATTATCAGTAAGGAGTTTGGGGAGACCCCAAGCAATCTAAATATCGGGGTGCTTTTATGCTTGTACTGCTCAGATAGCAGTCAGGGTTTTTTGGCTGTGGGGCTGAATAGATTAAAATGACCCATGGGGCTCCAACGGGAAACAGCATGTAACCTTTGCACTGTAGGACTTTTAACTTTTTATCAACCTCTAAGCTACACGGGACCTTTGAGGTGGGCCATGTGTCAATCAAAATGGTTGTCCACTAACTACACTTTGGTCTCGTCATCTTTTGTGGTGAACATCAGTCTTGTGGGGACTGTCGACTAGCGTCAAAAAACAGCATGTGATGTTACCAGCAGTCTCTATGCACATAAAACACACAGATGTCAATCTCACCCTTGAGGCCAGGTCGAACTTGAATTTGCTGTTGTCCTCTGCTACTTTGTCCCCAGAAGCCATCTCCTTGGTGACCATGGCGCTGTACAGTACTGAGGTGATCTTTAGCATCTCTTTCACCGCATAGCCATCTCCCTGGTAGAGGCGCTTGGTGTTCACTTTGATGTGAGCTTTAGTGGCCTGCAAACAAGTGCAATCAGAGGTTGTTACATGTCAAGAGTCAATGCACGCCTCTCACAACCATGTGAAGAAATCTGTTACTACTAGTATATTACTAGTAGTAATGGAAATGACTGGTGCAAGTGGTTGTACCCACTTATGCCAAATTGTGGATACACATCAAAGGTTAACATCACCATGAATTGAGCCACTGCTTTGATGAAGAAAACTCTGTCAGATTCTGTGTCCACATCACTTGGAATGTCCATTTGGGGTTCGTATCTGTAGGAATATTAACACATAGATATTTAAGCAGTAGTACATTAAGGACAGCTTCAAGGTAGTGCCTATTTTTGTTAGTCGACTGTCAAACTTACAGTTCCATATTGCTCACCTTTTCACCAGCCATATTAGAATTTCTGCCACCAGAGAAAAGTTTGGCGTCCTAAAATTCTCCATGGATATTAAACGAGGATAGCCCAGAGCTCGCATCATTTCTGTAAAATCTAAACAGAGACCAAGTAAAGTTGACTGATCTGATTTTACTATGTTGTATAGATCGACTAGTTGGAATTGTCAGCACGAGTTACATCTGAGATAAGCTCATATCGACTTTAGAAAGTCCACACTTACTTCGCAAGTCTCTGAAGGACATCGTATTTTGTATTGTAGTACAGTAGTAGTGCTAACGTAATTACTGTGCCGTGTCTTTGCTTCCCCAGACAAGATATCTGCATTAAGACAATGGGAGTTATTTTACTTTTCCTCTTCTCTTGACTGCAAAAAATGTAATTTAATTATCATTGAATAATTAGGTGAATTTGAGCCAGCTGAGCTAGCTCGTAACGTTACCTAGCATTGCAAGCAAGCACCATACAATATTAAAACATTACATCTACCAAGCGACGTCAAATGTAAATACTTAAATACATGTATGCTAAGTATATACTCTACCCACGGTCGCGGTCACAATAACGTTAAAATATTATTTACCTCATCAAAAAACACCACAGAAACGTTGGAAATTGGAGAGCTACCTAGCTGAGTAGCTAGCTTGTTGATTACCAGTTTGTGGTTGGCATTTGCCCGTCTCTATGGAATCCGTTCACAACAACGGAACCCCGGCGGTGTCAAATGTAATTAGGCAATACAGAAACACTCGTACAGTGACACTCGAACGGCTTGAACTAGTCAAGTAGGCTAGGTCGGAAACTTTCTGTTGTACCATTCCATTTGTGTACGGGCGTTGTAGCCTACCAAAATCAGTGACCTATCGAAAACGCGATTGATAATCGCGTAAAAAATTTAATAAAAATGAAAATCATCAGAATGTATTTTGTGTGTTCAGATGCCCTATGTGGACAAAGTCATGGAACCTTGTGACTACCAGATTACACTTAAAGAGAAGATTTTTCAATCCGTTACATTTGGCCGGAACACAACAGAATCATGTTTGGCCTTCATTTCAGCGCAAAATTGCTTTTTTGAGCTTTATGTAAAATTTGGGGGATCATAAATCGATAAATAAAAGTTTTTCTTTGTACAAACACACAAAGAACCGGTGGATAACCAAGCTAAAATACTAGCCTACTGTAGCCTACTGTACTGTTAAAGTCTTACTAGCTGGTGTATCTTCTATAAAAACAATGCAGGGTTTAATATTAAACACCACGCTACACTTTACTATCCGTAGCTTTTTCATACCTTCAACATGTAAAATGTTTGGCTGAAGTCAGAAGGAGCTTGGTGGGCGCGCGGCTGAAAATGGGGGGGGGGGGGGGCACCCTTGCACCCCCCTGAAACCGACCCTGCTTCTACTGACTATTTCTCAACTCGTGGTATCACTCACGCAGTCAAAAGCGCAGACACGGTTGCATAGCCTAGGCTGTCTTGCAGCAGACAACACCTTCCACTCAGCATCTTACCAAGAACCCTGACTGTAAGTGTCTTTCTTTATTGCATGCATGTAATAAATCAACTACAAAAAATATAATATTTAGCCATCTATTGGTTATTCTGTTTCGCATCGACTACGTTGTATCAGTTGAAATTATGATAATTATTTGGTCATTTTTGTTTGCAACATTATTTTTTGTTTGCTTGCTTGTGTTTGGTTGCATTGTACATTTCCAGTGTTGGGGAATGTTTTTTTACTCTTTCTACATAAGCTTTTTTTTCTCCTCAAAATGTAACGTAGAAAAAAGTAGGCTTTGTTGGATCGTTAACATATTTATAACAAATCTTTTGCACAATCACGCTGTCAATGGCTATTTAGATGCTTGGATGTGAGTCAACACTCGATCTCCATTGACAGGTTAATTAGAAGTGGCTATACACTTTCAATGTTGGAGCAATTTGGGTTCCGTCAATTATCACAGGCTCAGACATTGTTTCTTTAATAGGAAATTGCTTTTGGCTATCGATTGTAAGTATGCGCGCGTGTGTGTTATATATATATTATGTATATATTTTTGGGTGGAGGGGATTGTTGATTTTTGTGACCCTCAAATACAGAGAGACCACTGTATCTAGGAAGTTATGTGAATTCCAAAAGTATTTGCCTTTAGATAGCACCGGGAATTGTTCAAGTAGAGTGTTAAATCGTTGGATGGTGGGCGCTGATGTGAATTCCTATATGTGCCTTAGTTGATGTGTGTATGAAGATTTATTCCTAATGCCAAATCCATGGGATCACATGCATCTATAATTCAGGAACAAAGTTCCTTTCACAAGTAACAAAATATTCACAACCAGACAATTAATGTTATAAAAGTAATTAAGTTAATCTGCTTTGAACACAGTAAATTACTTTTTGTAACTTAATCTTTTGCTCAACTATTCCCTAAATGAGGCAAGGTTCACATGAAACAAACTTTCAATATCTACCCATCATTTAGGTTAGGGAGAATTTATTATAATGATCATTATATATCAGACTTTAAAGATAAAATGTTAACAAATAAGGAATGATTCATATTCCATAAAAAAAATATATTCCTCAAACAAAGGATGCTAATATTTCAGCATATGACCTTCCTCAGAGCACAATATTTAAATATTTTATGTCTAAACTACTCTAGTATCATTATAGTTTAGTTGTATCTCTTTTATGATGCTTTATTTGTTATTTCCTTGGCAGTTTTTTGTGTATATTTGGCAGGCCGAGTATTAAACTTCTTTGAAATACCAGCAAGTGGTGGTGATGAAAATACAATCATTTTGGGGGACAATATATAGTGAATTATAGGTCTGTTTCACTGTGATCTTGAGAAAAATACACAGCACAGCAAGCCTGGTGTGTGAGCAATGCCTGTTGGACATGACTGACACAGATTTCCCTACATCTTACCCCCTGACACTCAATTATGTTGTTCTATAGACATGAACCCACCCAGATTTTCACTCCACAACATTTTTCTTTTTTCGCTGATGGTAGAGCAGGGTTATTTCCCGACCAGTGACATTTACAAGGATTTGACAGAAAAGAAAAAGCGTAACATGTTGCTGTAGCCCACATCGCTCTAGGATCATGCCAGTAGCCTCAATTTCTTGCTTGTGTGTCAGTCAGAAGACCCAATAGGATTTCTTTCCATGGGGACTCTTGCGATTGTCGGCCACAGGCAAAGACTAACCAGCAGCCTCCTGCCAGGCGAAAAAACCCCCAAGTACTTTCTGTCATTCTGATGCGTCTGTGTTTGTCAGCCCAGGAGGCACAGAGATGCTAACCTGTGGCGCAGGCTGCTCCAAAGGCCCAGGTGTCTGGCTAGCTGATTAGCATTGTAGCTGTCCTGTGTGTGTTGTTGTGGCTGCATTGGAAGGCTCATGGGGTTAGCATGAAGTGGATGAACGTGGCACAACCACAGGCTATGTTACCTGACTGTGGCCGGTTTGTGAGTTCCACACATCAAGTTTATCAACAAGAGGACACAAGTCATTTCCCCCAAAGTCCCTTGGGGTGTAACTGTGAACTCTGGCTTTGCCTACACTCTGTTTGGAGTGATAAGAACTGTTGTGCCTTGCAGGAGAGGACATTTGGCAGCATTTTACGAGATGTTCTTGGATTCAAGTCACTCCCAAATGAAAGTGGTTAAAGGTTTCCTTACTTTCCTTAGTTCTTCTCTATTGCATTCATTATTTTACGTTTTCCTAAGAATATATTGGAGCTTTCCCCATATCTTAACTTACCATACAGCTGCCCTTTCTGGGTTTATTTTTGGAGGACTGCACTGTCAATAACTATGGTGGCTTTCATCTGATACTTCATATTGGTAGAACTATGCTTGAGATGAAAAAATATATTTGCTGGCAAACTAAATGACTGTTTTGTGCCTGAGCTTGCTATGTATTGTTACAGACAGGAAGTATGAGCCTCTCATAGGGTCAGACTCCCTTCACTTTTCTACCCCCTCTGCCATCCTTCTTTGATTCTTCATTTCCCAACCTGGGAGATCCTTTAACCTCTCATCATCTCTGGCACATTACCTATCAGCCACAGCTGACTGGTTTTTTTGAGACACAGGATCAGTATTCAAACATCCCTTGTCCCTGGTTGTGGGACATTCTAAGTTCATTTGACCACCTGTCTTGGTTGCAGTTTATGTTACAGTTTGTCACATTTATAAGCAAAGCCAGAGATCCTACACTTCATCCGTCAGGTATAGGGAGGAGGTTATAGATTCAGAGTCAGCTAAGAAAGCTATTTTCACACTTGACAAGCAATCAAACAAAAAGCCTTCGTAACCAAAGCTTGCAAATAATAGTTATTTTAATGGATATTTTCTTCAGGATCTACAAAGTAAATTGGATTATGTGAGAAGGTGCCAATCAATCAGATCTCGAGGGCTGAAACTCTATATATAAAAACAGAAGATTTTGCACAGAAGCAGAGAAATTATATGATAATGTAATCTGATTCCTTAGAACACGCCATGACCTATGCATACAGGCCATCGCTAGAGATTTCAGAGTTCAGGCAGTTATTGCATACAAATGACAATTGCTAGCAACAATGGAAGAAAATTCTCTACTCTATATTTGACCTCTCAACTATGGAATACCTCAGACTTGAAAGGTTGGGGTAGATGAAGAGATCTTGTACTGTACTTACAAGCTCACAAATATAGCATTCTGATGCTGCATTATGGTATTCCATCAACAACTTAACTTCATCGGTCAGCAAGCCAAGATACCGCAACACTGTTGCCTAGCAACTAATACAGGTGCTGTATGAAGTTACAAATGTCCAATACAGCCTCAGCGAGCTCAATTAACTTTAACCCTGTGTTAAAAAATATGCAAGATTCATTTTAGTATGGATGGGACAAGATTTACATATAGACTGTTTGTGGTTCATATAGTTATTATCACACAAAGGTGTTGGCAATTAGGTGAGAAGTAGAATGCTTTTTTTGTTTTTTATTGATATGCTTAATGTGCTGATATCGTTAAAATAACATTGTTGTTTGTCCTCACAGATTGAAGCTCATCCAAAAAGAGTGATGTATTGTAATGCAGAAAAAAATGTCCTAGCCTGCCTATTGATCTTTCATGTTCTACAGGTGAGCATCTAAAACAATAATAATGTCAATGGCAGTTTGTGGAAGGATCTTGTACAAGATCTGGCGTTGAAAAAGACAATAAAATGTGCATTATTTAACATTTTTCTAATAGTATGAAATGGTCTATGGAAAGGTGCTGGAAGAAACCTACCATAAATGGATCCAGTACCGAGAGGAGTGTATACAAATGATTCAAGATCAGCCCTTTCCTCAAGGTGAAACCTCAGTCAATTTTACTTCAAGAATATGTGTTATATAATTTAAAATAGATACAAACTCTACCATGTAAACTGATGCCTTACCACAGGGGCATGGGTTCAAAACCAGCCTAGAACATTTTCTCCATGCCTCCCCAGAACCTTCTTGTCTCACTTCACTGATTTCTGTCAAACTGTGCAGAAAAGTTAGCTAATTTTGACTTCTCTTGTAGGCCTTTTCTGCAACAGGACGTTTGACCGATATGCCTGCTGGCCTGATGGGACACCAGGGGCTTTGGTCAACGTGTCCTGTCCCTCTTACCTGCCCTGGTTTGACAAGGGTGACTTTTTATATAACTCTATGCATGTGCAATGGTGTGATAACCGTGAAACTCACCCTCAAGTATGTAGCAGGCCACCCACGACAACAAAGAGATAGCTTTTGCTTGGCATAGTTGGTAGTGGTCGCGCTTGGCAAATCGGAGGTCGAGCATTTCGAATCCCGTGAGTGGTGAACAAAACCTTGTCGTGACGGAGCGTGGCCACGTCTGTTACATACCTGTCACACATGGACAAGGTTAATTCCAGTAACCATGGAATTCCAGTATCCATGGAATCCATGATGTGGTGGTCATTTGAGTTATTTCAAAAACCCTAAAGCTTTTTGTTTTTAATAAAACTGAATGTAATTCAACATTTCAAACTGAATTAATTGTATAATTTCTTGGAGAAAAGGAAAATGAAGGACACGTAACTTGTGACTGCATCTCAGCGTCAGTCTTTGTGTTCATGTGAGCAAGTGTTTTTTTGTTTTGTTGCGAGTGTCAGTGCATATCTGTGTGGCTATGTGTGTTAACATTCACTAAAATGACTCATACAGCATCTCTGCGCCTGTCCACATGGTTCTCCAGTGTCCCACGGTGTGGTGCTTCGCCAGTGTGGTGTTAACGGACGCTGGGTGCTGAATGAGGACGGGCAGGTTTGGAGAGACATGTCCCAATGCGAGGATGAGCCGGACGTCACGTCTTACGAGGTACATCGAGGGGTCAGACGGCTGAGCGGTTAGGGAGTTGGGCTATTAATCAGAAGGTTGTTGCTTCGATTCCCGGCCGTGCCAAATGACATTGTATTCTTGGGCAAGACACTTCACCCTACTTGCCTTGGGGGCAATGTCCCTGTACTTACTGTAAATCGCTCTGGATAAGAGCGTCTGCTAAATGACTAAATGAAATGAATATCACATCAAGTAACTTGCTTCTCCCAAAACTTCAGATGCATAGCACTCTGCCTTTTACCCCATATGTAACAGCAGCCTAGTTTTCGAATAGTTTGTACTTCTATTAACTAGTAATTTGTCTGATGAAATTGTGTTTTCTGATGGTGGTCTCAAAAACAGTGATGAAGGCCCAGTTCCCCAGACATGAATCAAGCCTAGTCCTAGATTAAAAACGTTTTCAATGGAGATCTTCATAAAATTTTTCTCTTACCCGAGGACTTAATCCATGTCTGGGAAACAGGATAAAAGAGTTTATTGGTAAGTGAAATGTTGGACGGAAATCTGGAAGGAAGTGTCTAGCCACACAGAGAACAGTAACACTGTATTTATTTAGAATAAAGTGATATTTTGAGGCCAAAGCACCTTGTTCGTCAATAAACAGTATTACACAGACATTTTTCATCCAACATAGAATCCTTTTTTTTTTGTTGCTGCTAATCACTTCTTTTTTTTTTATCACAACAACAACATGAGTTGCCCTGGTAACACTTTTGTCTTCACAGCTATGGTTCAAGCAGTTGATGGTGAGCTTCAAAACTCTCTACACAGTTGGGTACACCCTGTCTCTCTGCACCCTGATCTCAGCTCTTATCATTCTCCTGGGAATAAGGTAAGCACTCACCATGATAAATTGCCCCAGAAACAAATCACAGTGTGGACTTCTAAGGAAATTCTCCCAGGAAGCCCTATTACCCACAAGATAAAATAAGCAATGCGAATACTGTCAGACTAACCTAACTGAGATATTCTATACCTCATTCCATTTACATTACATTTATTCATATAGCGGACGCTTTTCTCCAAAGCGACTTCCAAGAGAGAGCTTTACAAAGCGCATAGGTCGCTGATAACAACAAGATAGCCCCAAAACATAGTACTACTCTATGTGTCACCATGTTCTGGCTGAATATTTCATTGTAAATGGATGGCCTCTTAACAAATAAAGAATACATGTGAGAGACATAATTGTGCAGTTTCAGAAAGGGGTACAAATGTGCACTGAGTAACAGTAACAGCTACTCTTTCTGGGATATTTTTCTTAAAGACTTCTTTCATTCAAGTGTGTGAAAGCAGTTCTACCCACCAAACTTGGTCTAAAACACAAACATAATGCCAATGATCAAACATTTCTTTATACAACAGACATTCAAACATAATGTTGAACTCCACGATATTATGTACTCATGTCTAAGAGTAAAACTGACTTTTCAAATGTTGTTTTGCTTCCCTGACAGGAAACTACACTGCACCAGGAACTACATCCACGCCAATCTGTTTGTGTCTTTCATCTTGCGAGCTGTGTCAGTCATCGTCAAGGATACCATGCTGGAGCGCCACTGGGGCAGAGAGATCATGAGGCAGACAGACTTAGGAGAGATGCTAAGTCACCAGGTGGGTTGGGGGTCGAAGGTCATCCCTTGATGATTTAGTTACAGCCTAGTAAAAACCCTGTGACTCTTCTCTAAAGCTTTAAGGTTACTAAGTTCAACGGGTTAACAGTAGGGCGTCAGTATAAGAAACCACCTATGGTTCATTTGCCATATGGCTTATATTTATATAATATTTAATTCTATTTTAGTGTTTTGCAGACATTTACGCAAGTGTAAGAAGATACAGTATGGAGATGGTTTTTCTAGCATTTTGTATTTGTTGATTAATCTTTTATATAATTATAAATGTTCAATCTCTCCAAGGCTGCAATTGGTTGCCGGTTAGCCCAGGTACTGATGCAGTACTGTGTTCTGGCCAATCATTATTGGTTCTTTGGAGAAGCCATCTACCTGTATTCCGTGCTCATTGCCTCAGTCTTCATTGACCACAACAAGTACCTCCCATACATCTGCCTTGGCTGGGGTAAGTGCTGCATTCTCAAACCAAGGTACATTTCTGGTAATTACTGTATTGCACGTCTATTGTATCTGCTGTTTTCATGTCTTCCCAGGGACTCCTTTATTATTTGTCATACCTTGGATGTTGGCTAAACTGTTGAAAGAGAACAATGAGTGAGTGTGTGTTCCCATGTTGTCTCAATTACTTTGTGATATTGATTCTTCTATAAAAAACCGTAGTAAACAAAAACATTTGTGTTCTCAGATGCTGGGCTGTTAATGAGAACATGAACTACTGGTGGATCATTCGTTTTCCTATCCTGTTTGCTTCCTTGGTGAGGATAGCTAGCATTCACTTGTCAAACCCCTTGGATGCTTGTGTATATGTGTGCATGCAAAATTGTGTGCGATCACACACAGAAACGTATTTCCTGTGCTTTTCGTTGCATGGCTTGTGTTGTCTCATGTTGGTCTGTTGGTTTTGAGAGGTGTTTAAAAAAAAAATATTATTCAATAACTTCAACAGATCAATTTTATGATATTCATGAAGATTGTGAAGGTTATACTCTCCAAACTGCGTGCCAGCAACCAGAATGGCTACCCTGATTACAAGTTCCGGTAAGAAATGGAAGCCATAATGATTATTATAATCTGATTTTATTTGCATACGTTTTGCTTTCTGACGAAAAGGTATTACTTTGCATTGATATGTACCTCATCCACAGCAGTTACAAAACGCCACACAAGTAATTGATTGTGACAAAAAGGGGACAAGATCAAATTAGATACCAAGTGCAATAATTGAGGTTATCTTTCCTGTGATGTTATAGGCTGGCCAAGGCTACCTTGACACTCATCCCTCTGTTTGGTATACATGAAGTCATCTTCATCTTTGCTACTGATGAACAAACCAACGATACTCTGCGTTACATCAAAGTGTTTTTCACGCTGTTTCTCAATTCATTTCAGGTAGGTGAAATGCAAGTCTCAATGATGAGGGTGTTATGTTTAGGATGTCAGCAGATTACAGCAGAATTAATTGATTAGTATGCTCAAAAACTAAACCTACTGTTTTTTAGGCCTATACACTGCAGATCATTGTCTCTTGCTAATTATGTCATCAGTACATGACAGAGAGTTAAGGTTTCTTGTGAGAATCCTACAGTTAAACATATTGCAATGGCAATTTAGAGACAACTTTTCTCTCTCCAGGGCTTTTTGGTGGCTGTGCTTTACTGTTACTCAAACAAAGAGGTATGTGTCTCTCGAAATTCTCTGATATTCTCCCTTTGCTGACGACTGAAAGTCGGTCAGATCTCTGGAGCAGTGCTGTCCATCCCTGTTCCTGACACTGTGCCATCCTGTCCCCTTTCTGCCCCACAACTCTAATCTAGTGCTTTGTGCTTCCATTGGAAGTTGCTAGAAAAGAACCTGTGTTGGTAGCTTTCCATCAACCGGTTTGGCCGGACTGCTTATGCCTCTGTCCAGATTCCATTCTGTCCAAATGTCTGTTGGTTTGAGTGGTTTATCTGTTTTGTTTGCTGTGCTGTCAGGTAAAGACAGAGCTGCGAAATAAACTACGTAACTGGAGGATGGATGTGGAGACCATGTGCTGTGGACGGTGACTAACCGGAACGGAATCTCGAGTCGAGCCCTTCTCCATCGCAACCGCCCGAGTGGATAACGTGTCTTCGGCCACGCCGACTCGAGCCATGTCGGATGATTCACTGGCTCCACATGAGCAAACTGTCAGGCAGCTACCTCTGATAATCTCCCATACGCCACGGACCTCTCTACCGCATTGCCCCTCTGAGGCAAACCACGACAACCGCGTGCCAGAATCCTTTCGCAATGAGGCTACAGGGTCGACTCTGTCAATGCAAGTGTCCTTTCTGGTTCACCTGAGAGACCCTGTGGAGCTTCCTCCAAACGTTGTAGATGTAGATTCTGATTAAGTGATGTTCTACTTGGGTTGGCCTACTTATGTCGATGTGTTCTGTTATGTGTTTATCCACATCAAGAGTGGTATATTGTGAATTCTATTATATATTGTTAATATATTTGTATTTACAAGTCGCATGTGTTTGCACATTCATTATTAAACAAAAGATTATTGGAATATGCGAAAATTATATTAAAAGAAAGAGATATTGGGAGGTGTCTTTCTGAATTATTCAGATAACATACATTTATGCTACGTGCCCCTAAGCATTACGCAATGGACTGTATCAACTCTGTAGTCAATTTGATTTACCCAGTGAGAGTGATTAATAAAATTGTCCACACTGGCCGACATCAGTTGCTTTTCAACGGCACGGCCTGGGTTTATGGACGATTTTTTCCCATTGTAAGTCAAATGAAAAATGTGATTCTGAAATTATTTATGAAAGGTTTAAATTATAAATTAAATGCTCAAATGATAAATACATGTTTTCAAAAAAATATTTGCCTACTGGACGGCATTGAAATGACAATGCTATGTAATACTTTACATTTAATTTTGCTACAATAAATGCTTTCTCATATGGAAAAAAAATTGCAAACATGATACTTAGTTTTAACAGTTTTTTTAATAGTTAATGCATCATTTGAGCATTTTGAATTATGACCGGAAAAACTTCCACAGGTGCAAGGTGCAAGTTGATCTCTCGTGAATCTCACGAACTTCATTTCCCAGAGTCATCTTGGGACGTAGTCTACCGACACTGGAAGCGGCGGTGACAGTAGCGGGAGTTCCGAGACATTCTAAAAAACCTTATGGCTTGTTTACATGGAGATGGTTGAAGAAGAGTTTCATGCACTACCCTCGCTAGAGGTTTGGAGTAAAACAAAACCTAAATCTAATGTCAGATAAAACATGCATAGCCTACTGAAGCCTGGCGATAATATTCTGTTCAAAAGCGAGTGCTAGCTAACTAGTTTGTCATATGAGTAACGTTAGCTAGCTATCTGTTTTAGCTCGTAAATAACGCCGTCCAGATCTAGTAAGTAGCTAAGCGGCCCGTTAACACTGTGGTGGCTGTACCTTGAGCTAGCTCGCAGCAACATCCGCCAGTTTATCTTCGAGTCAACAGGTGGATATTTTGAACGCTGATCTCCAACAATGGCCTCGAGAGGTAATGGATGAATATTCAAAGCAGCAGTAACCCTCAACATGTACTCAACTGCACTTGCAAAGTGACGTTTTCTAGCAATGAGTTGGTAGCACACACCTGCAATAGTGCTGCGTTGCTGGCTAAACGTTAATATATATAACTGTGTCATGATAGTGTGGCAGAACCCGTACGTCAACATCTTCAAGCACATCAAGATTGAAGAGTGGAAGAAGTCTTCAAGAGAGGGAGATGTGACTGCTTACATGGTAGCTAGCTAGATACATACTATTCCCATGTTTACAGCAATTTACCAAAGCCAATTGCAAATAATTGTATTTTTCTTGCCAGGACAAAACATTGAAATGCTCAGTGTTCAGAATTCGTGGGTCCATCCCGGCCAGCAACTACATCCTCTTACCCAAGACCAGCAGTCAATCCTTGGGGCTGACTGGACGTTTCATCTACCTCCTTTTCAGACCCAGTCCTGACAAACACTTTGTGGTACATTTGGACATAGCAGCAGAGGTATTTGTTACTGATCACATATCTTCATATTTGTTTTTGTTTTCACATATAGTACATTTAACTTTAAGCAAGTGTTTTTTTGCAGCTGTGTTGTACTGAATCTGTGGGACATAATTCAAATTGAAGGTGACATCAGATAGACTTATAGTTCCCAAGAAGTAATAGATAATTTATACAGCTGCAGTCAATTACTTAGCCTAGTTATTTTTAACAACATGTAAGAATGCAGATTACGGTTACTTGTGTCAGAAAAGATGACCATATCTTTGCCAGGTTTTAGTGATATATCCATGGATTTCAGCATCATCATAATCATGAAACAGTTTTCAGATCTTATCACAAAGGGTTAAGAATTGCAGTTAATGCCTTAATCATATTCTGCACTTGTCTTTGGAACAAATAATTTAATAAACAAAATCCTTAGCCTGTGAAGGAGGCAGCCTGTGAATGAGACAGGCTGTGGTTTGTAAAGGTGCTAAGAGACACGTTTCAAAGATCTTGAATCCACAGCTGTTTATTGTGCACTTCGAAATTACATTTAAATCATAATTGTTCTTGGAAATTAATCGTCTGTCCCTCAGAAAACGTATTTGATTTCTCTTTCGGATTACCTGAGAATGCAGCCACTAGGTAAATACCTGGCTTCTGTTCCTCCAGCAGTGATGGTCACAGAGAAGTTCTGGATTGTTCTTTTCTCCTCAGACAGAGCCTATGTGCATCTATGCTATACTATAATTTTGACATTTTAATATCGTGACATTTACCTGAGCAGGCAGGGATTCAATATTCAGCTCTAATTTCCACAAGCGGCCTGTCAAATTCACAGCTGATCCTACACTGATCCCTGGCACATTCTCACACGATAACAAGCTCTCACTTGTGTGCTCGATTTAGTTCTGCACTTGAGGTGATGCTTGGAGATGTAGATATATTATTTGGAACAAGATTTACATGGGCTTTGTATAACTCTTCTGTCTGTGAGAAGGATCTGATTGACTGATCTGATTGACAAGTATGATAAGGTGCCCTGAAAACCCTAAATGATTCTTATCTTGACAGTGATTCTACTTATCTAACTCTAAAATAGCTCTTCACTTTGGTATCCTTTAGTTTTGTTTCCCCAATAGGCTGCATTTATTATTTCACCACTATAAACTTTCTTGCACTATAAACATGAAACATTTTTGTCTCAAACCATTACATTAGGCATTCAAGACCCAATAATTTTGAACAGTAGTATTATTATTATGTATTGTGTGTGTTCCTTGGGTCCAGTCCTAAACTGAACAGATAATACTATGTGTACCCAACCTACTATACCAACTGAACAGATAACCAGACATTGTATATCTAAACATACTTCTGGCCTCTGTTCTTATTTATTAGGAGAGCCAGGTTATCCGGGTGTCTTTTTCCAACCTGTTCAAGGAGTTCAAGTCCACGGCCACTTGGCTGCAGTTCCCTTTCCTGTGTGGAGCAGCCAAAGATTCTGTGTACGACAGCACCGCCAAAACGGCGAGACACGGTAAGCAGCACACACTGTAAGCAGCGCACACAGTAAGCAACACACGGTAAGCAGCACACGGTAAGCAGCACACACGGTAAGCAGCACACACGGTAAGCAGCACACACGGTAAGCAGCACACACGGTAAGCAGCACACACGGTAAGCAGCACACGGTAAGCAGCACACGGTAAGCAGCACACGGTAAGCAGCACACACGGTAAGCAGCACACGGTAAGCAGCACACACGGTAAGCAGCACACGGTAAGCAGCACACACGGTAAGCAGCAAACTCGACTGTCTGATGGCTCTGTGAGTTGTGTGGAGTTTAACAAAGGAACCTCTGTGCTGGCGTGTTGCAGACCTTGTGGGTCCGGCCCCCCCACTGTGCGTTGGACCTGTCTCATGATGGACCTCCAGTACGTGCTGTCCGTCTACCTCAACCGCCGGCACAGCCACCTGAAGAGCATCAAGCTGTGTGCCAACATGTCCGTCAAGAACGTGTTCACTAGCGACCTGCTTTTAGACCCAGGTGAGGATTAGCAATCTCTGTTACGTATGATTATGTTGATTCTGTGGTACATGTTTATGATAACCAAGATCTTTTAGTACCTCTAAATCGTGTCCGTTCTTGTATGTTTGTGTTGTCTGTGCTAAGTAGATGCAATGGATGTTGCTGGAAATTGATTCAGTGTGAATTCAATGATGTGAGGAGTTTGTCACTAATGCATCATTTATGAAACACAGCGATGAATACAGTTTCTTTCAAATACCTTGTCCATATCTACTGAGGTATTTTTGAAACCATCCAACGAAAGTGCACTTTGGGAAGTTTATCCATGTCGTTCCTCATATGGCTAAAACGTAGTTTTAAAGAGCTTTAGGTCTTTAGGTCTTTAGGACTGCCAAGTCTCCATTGTGGGTCTTGAGACTCCTACATGGCGCCAGTACAAACTTCTCAGCATGAACCCTGAAAATCGTGTCCTCTCTGCAAAGTCTGATGGTGTTCCTCCTGTCTGTTCCTCCATCAGGATTGTCCTTCAGTGAGGCCAAGCAGGCTGGGTTGGTGTCTGCCCAGGGCACAGGCCCAATGCCCAGGGAGATGAGCTTCCCCGTGCCTAAAGGAGGCAACTGGCACGACCTCTATGACTACATAAGGTAAAAGAAGAACATGAAAATGAATTCGAAATCGTAAAGCTTCTCTGTCAAATGAGTCCGAAGGAATATAAGGCGAGCAGCCTTATCACAGTGTATGACAATATCACAATTATTTGCCAATACACAACATGCTGTGTGTGTGTATGCATATTATTATTACGGTGTTTGTTTTTAAATTGTGCAAGATCAGAAAACAAATTAATGTTTGTGTCAGATAAGATTACCAGAGAGGTTTTTAACAAGTTATTCATGGCTCGGAACCAGCATAATTATGAGTGTGATGTGGATGCAATTATGTTTATTTTGGCTCATTTGAAGACACGATCATTTATTCAATCTTTTTGTCTTTGTTTTCAGATATTATCACAAAGGTTTTAATCAGTTAACTTGTGGAAAAAAAAAAAAAAAAAAAAGTTTTACATTTCAGAAAACAGTTTGTTTTCTGAAATGTTGGGTGTGCTTTGTTCAAAAAAAGATGTTGTCCCTTTTGAACAATCCAGGTTTCCCTCCGATGGTTCCAAGATGCCCTTTGACTCAATTCAGAAAGGCCTTCCTAGCCCTATATCCAGTAAGTGACATACAAGGCATGTTACTAAACATGGTCCTTCCATGGAGCCCAACTCCGTCAATACTCATCTTGTTTTGCACTCAGTTCTGTTTACCCCTAATCAAGCACCAGGGGAGAATACATTCTACTCTACACGAAACAGGAAATCCATTCAGCAATCCCTTCAAATACCTTCACAGATGCCTCTTCATTTCTCCACAGAGTGTGCCCCCTCCAGTAAAAGCCCCAGCAGAGAAGTGTCTCGCAGGGTGAACCTCAGTAAACCAGTGCAGGACCGGGTGTCCCTCATCCAGCAGATCACCAGCCCCAAGCCTGTAAGACCGGCTGGCCCCCTGAGGTCACTGACCCCCTGGGTTATGTCATGCCCAGTGTCACGGTGTTTTGAGCATCTTCAAAGGCCCTGTATGAGGCATTTTTAGAGCATCTTTTATTAAGTTTGCTTAACTTGATGGCAGATTTCTGTGTGTGTGCTTTTTGGATCATATACATTTAGTACACAGAAAGCACAAATAAAACATGCACCAAAAACATTGTTTATTAGTAAAAAAAATGTGGGGGGTTTATTAGTTTCTCTTATTTACAGTTTTGTCGTCTGACATTGTGTTAACTGGCAGCTTCCGAAACACCGCACCTCCCTGGTGACCTCCAGCGTTCCTGAGCTGGGTGTGGTCACCTCCGGGCTGAACGCCAAACACTCTCAGGAGGACTGGGGTTCCCATGGCGACGACCCGGAGAAAGGTTGCTGGTCGCAGGCTTCCGGTTCACACCGCTCCGCGTCCCGAACGCCGTCCGCGGTTGAGGGAGGTGTGCATGTGTACGCGCGCCCAGAAGATGACTCTGCCTTCCGTGTAGAAGATGACGATGGAGAGGTTCATATCAAATCGATATTTTGTCAACACACACCACACCACTGTCAGGGTAAAATGCCCTTTTTTCATTGATCTGCTTCGACCACGACAGTTAAAGACGTCTTGTTTATTTTCTTTGATCTCCAGGTTGTGTGCACTGCTGTCTCTCGGCCCATCTCTCTTCCCTCAGTCAAGGAGTCCAGACGCAATGTAAAGAAAAGCCCACACCGAATCCAGTATCTCCTGCTTCCTTCTGCTGTCTGGTCTGATCAAACCCGTTTGTGTGTGTGTCTGTGTGTGTGTGTGTGTATGTATGTGTGTTTCCTTTTTCTATGCTAGAAGCTGTATCCTGATCCCATTCTCCGGCTGAACCGAATCATAGGTTTTGGCGGAGCCACTCTGAAGTGTGTAAGTGTCAGCAGGGATGTGCGATGTGCTTACATTCGCTTTAGTGATCACCCCAAACTTCCGAACAATCCTAATTGGCACAATGGCTGTAAATCCAGTAGTGGCTGACTTGACACTGCAGTAACCAAGACCCCCTGGAGGGTGAAGCGTGATTCGCTCATTGTGTGTTGCAAATCAGAAGTAAACTGTTCTGTCTCTGGCAGGCTTTGTGGACCAAGAGTGGGGACGAGGTGGTGTACCCATGCCACGCCATCATCGTCTCCATGAACATCTCCTCGGGACACCAGAGGTTTTTCACCGGCCACACAGACAAGGTGGGTGTGAAGGGGGACTGCTGGGCGCTACAGCCCTGTCCTGCGTTGAGCCGTGGTCCTCAAGAGGGGTAAACTTCACATCATCGTCCTGTTGTAGTGGAACACACACACGTCACGCGTGCAGTTAGTCTGGCTCGCCTAGTCTGACACTTTGTGTGAGATTTTGTCGCATGTTCAAGATCGTGTTCGATGAAAATTGTTTATCTTCGCTCTATGTCCAGGATATTGTTTTTTTTCGCCCAAGCCCATGTTGTTGTCTTGGAGATGGTCATCTGTCAAATGCTTGAAAACTAGCTACACAAATACTTCTGTCTCTCGACATCCAACAATCAATAAAATCCATCTTGTACTGATGTTCTGGGGCTCCTTTGTGGACTTCAAGGTATTGAATTGATAATTACATGGACATTGGAACCTTTGTGACAATTGAGTGATGTTCTCAACAGTGTGTGTCTGTGTGCGCACGTGTGTGTGTGTGTTCAGGTGTCTGCCCTCGCGTTCACCGGCAACACCACGCTGTTGGCGTCGGCGCAGACAGGAAGCCAGGGCGTGGTGAGAGTGTGGAGCTACGCTAAGGGCAGCTGCCTGGCCATGTTTAAGACCCACGCACACTCTCTGTCCTCAGTCAGGTATCTGCCCCTCAGACGCCCGTATGGGCATGCACTGACACACAAAACAAGTGCGCTTTCCACTACACTAATATAAGGCTCACAGGTACAATTATTACCAGCTGAGTGGGTTGCCACACACACACATACACACACACACACACACACACACACACACACACACACACATACACACACATACACACACACATACACACACATACACACACACACACACACACACATACACACACACACACACACATACACACACACACACACATACACACACACATACACACATACACACACACACACACACACACACCTTACAGTAACTCTGCTTTTGAGACACACTCTTGCACATGAACACTAATACATCATTCACTCTTTTTTTTTCTTGTGTAATCTGACCCTCCAGCTTCTCGTATGGTGGTGGGGTTCTCTGCGGGGTAGGGAAGGACAACCACAGCAAGACGGTACGAACCTCTCCAATGAGCATGGATTTCACATCTCCAACTGGCCTTTACATTTGGACAGGAAACTTCAATTTTCATGATGATGAATTGCCCAGTATGCCCAGCTGCCATTGATTTGTCTACGTGAATCAAATGAAATGAATGAAAAATTAAGGGGAGAAACGAAGGAATGGGGAAAAGCCAATATAAAATGTATCCATCCTCATCTCTCAGCATTGCAGTCATCGTTATTCATCGTTTGCCTGCCAAAATGGTGGCCTAGTTAGAAAAGGTTGTTCTGTGGTCCTTCCCTGTGGCTGTGGATGCAGTGTTTGTGCCTGCTGTCCTCTGCAGATGGTGGTGGTCTGGAGCACGCAGCACGTCAGCAAAGGAGAGGTGACCGTCTTAGCCAAAGCACACACGGACGTGGACATTCAAACCATGAAGATCGCCTTCTTTGACGATACAAGGTGACTGGAATAGTTTCCGATTTTTCCCATTTACGCGTTTAGCAGACGCTTTTATCCAGAGCGACTTCCGAGAGAGAGAGCTTTACAAAAGTGCATGGGTCTCTGATCATAACAAGGAGGTAGCCCCAAACATTGCGGGTAGCCAAAACATGAAGCATACATTGTGGAAAAAACAAATAAGTCCCAAAGGGAAGAACCATAAGATGCATGTCGTTAAACAAGTCACAACTAAAATGTGTGTTCTTAAAAACACTTGTTTGCATTTGGGTTGGTACGTGTGTGTGTGTGTGTGTGGTGTGTGCGCGCGCGCTGACTCCTTTGGGCGTCGTCTCAGGATGGTGTCGTGTGGCCGTGACAACGTGCGTCTATGGCGTGTGAGGGGCGGGGCTCTTCGCTCCTGCCCCGTCAACCTCGGAGAGTACCACTCCCTGGACTTCACCGATGTTGCCTTCGAGGAGGGACAGCGTTCCCACGGCGACCCAGAGGACCGCTCGCTGTCAGTGAACTAACACACTTCACAGAACGCCGATGCGTTTTCCCCCCTCCCTGTCACCGACACTACCTCCTAGAGACCCCTCACTGATTTGACTTTCACCATTTCTTTCGGATGAGATGAAAAGGGTGCTGTATATCTGTGTGAACTCGGTCTGCAGTTAGTGCCTGATCATTTCATGCTTACCTTAAGTAAAATGATCGTAAATAATATTTACTTATTGACAGCTAGCTTGTTTCTATGTTCCAGACCTTTTTCTTTGTGTGTCAGTCAGAGTGAGTTCTCTCTTCCACTCTCTTTCCTGCAGAGCTAATTGTAGTCTTAACAGCATCTACACCTCACACTTATCAACAGAATTATTCTCCTCACATCCCAAATCTAGAAATGTAAAAAATAAAGCACTCAAGGCATCTTCACCAACATGGCCTTTTCTAAACAAACAAAAGAAAGAAAAAAAACACCTTAGAGACCATTCTGTCTTCTTTGGCTCCTGTTTCTTGCAGGTTTGCCAGCAGCAGGAGTGGCCATATCCTCGAAATTGACTATGGGAACGTGTTGATAAGAAACGTCAGGAGACTGCTGCCCGCCCAGCAGTCCCACTCCAAGCGCAGAGAGAAACAGACGTTCAGCACGGGTGAGATGTCAAACCACAGCCAGGAAGAGTTTGAGGTGTTCATGATAAAACAGTCAAAGGCAGAGGAAGCGGGGCTGGTTAGAAACCTGTAAGAAATAGAAAGAAAGATTGAGTGAGATCCTGGCAAGAACATCTTAATTTCCAACATGACTTTTAGGGTAAATGGTCATATTTGACGTGTCGGCGTTGTGGTTTTGGCTGTGTGGATGCATGCTGCGGTCTCTCAGGTCCCGGCATTGCCGTGAGCAGCATCAGCGTGTCGTCTGCGTTCTGTGCCACCGGCTCTGAGGACGGCTACCTCCGTCTCTGGCCCTTGGACTTCTCCACAGTGTTCCTGGAAGCTGGTAGGAACACCAGGCGTCGTTTGCACACAGCTATTCTCACACACTCGTTATTATGTCACTTAGAATGGGATTCATCTCATGGTGAATGGAAATGTACGTTACTTCTCATTGTAGTATCTGGGAAATCTTTTTTTTAATTTTTATACATTGTCTTATTATGCTAGATTAATACTTTTTGCACCTCATGAGTGACAGTTAAAATAATTTACAGAACGACTAAAGCATATTCGTCCCAAAGCGTTTTTAGCAATCAACTCTCTCACAGACTTGTGAGGACGTTTTTTGGACTTTAATTTAATTGAATCCAAAGTAATATTACAATAAATTATTCCACCCATATGAACATAGTCCTTCTGATTGACTGGTTAATGCTACAAGAAATATAGCAGCCTATGCCGATATGACAAAGAGCATTGCCCCCTGTCAGTACATTTGCATAATGAGATTTAGATGTGGAATTGAGGTGCTTTGAATGGGGAAAAAGCCTTGGCTTTTTAATAAAAACTTTTAGGGAATTGTCATGTCTGCACAAACACACACTACACTTCCAGACACACACACAGATCCTCCCTGAGAAAAATATCTCAGCCAACACTGCGTTTGAATTCATATAAATTAATCAAGGTGCACACTCCCACACAGACCTATAGCCTCTCTCTCTCTCTCTCTCTCTCTCTCTCTCTCTCTCTCTCTCTCTCTGTCTCTCTGTCTCTCTCTCTGTCCCTCTCTCCCCTTCGGTCTCTCTCTCCCCCTCGGTCTCTCTTTCGGCCCCCCCCCCTCTCTCTCTATCTCTCTCTCTCTCTGTCCCTCTCTCTCGCTCTCCCTCTCTGTCTCTGTCCCTCTCTCTCTCTCTCTCTCTCCTCCCCTGTCTTTCGCTCTGTCCCTCTCTCTCTCTCTCCTCCCCTGTCTCTCGCTCTGTCCCTCTCTCTCTCTCTCTCTCTCTCTCTCTCTCTCTCTCTCTCTCTCTGTCTCTCTCTCTCTCTGTCTCTATGTCTCTCTCTCAGAACATGAAGGGCCGGTGAGCCTGGTGTCGGTGTCGGCTGACGGCCTCAGCGTCCTCTCCGCCACCTCCACCGGTAACCTTGGTTACCTGGACGTGAGCAGCCGTGGCTACGGCACCCTGATGAGGTCACACACGGACGCCGTGCTCGGCTTCAGCGTGGACGGCGTCCACCGCCGCCTTACCTCCGCCTCCCGCGACGGGACTGTGCGCGTCTGGGACATGGACTCCATGCAACAGGTCCACCAATTGGAAGCATTTAAACTCCCCCTCTGTCCTGTTGGATGGTCACCCCCTTTGCACCCTTTAGCTTTTGGAACGGCTAGCTTCTCTGGTCAAGCTGGAGAGAATGTTTTTGCAGGGAATAGCCACCATTTCTCCCAGTTCTCGGTTACAGGGACGTCACATCATGAGCAGTATCTAGAACACTTCCTGTCGAGAACACTTCCTGTCGAGAACACTTCCTGTCGAGAACACTTCCTGTCGAGAACACTTCCTGTCGAGAACACTTCCTGTCTAGAACACTTCCTGTCGAGAACACTTCCTGTCTAGAACACTTCCTGTCTAGAACACTTCCTGTCGAGAACACCTCCTGTCTAGAACACTTCCTGTCGAGAACACCTCCTGTCTAGAACACCTCCTGTCTAGAACACTTCCTGTCTAGAACACTTCCTGTCTAGAACACCTCCTGTCGAGAACACCTCCTGTCTAGAACACTTCCTGTCTAGAACACTTCCTGTCTAGAACACCTCCTGTCTAGAACACCTCCTGTCTAGAACACTTCCTGTCTAGAACACTTCCTGTCGAGAACACTTCCTGTCGAGAACACTTCCTGTCTTGAAGAGCCTTTAGAGTGGAGCATCAGATCTGGATGGGTTAGTAAGACGATTAGCTCTCAGATGATCTTACTGTTGATTGCCTGATAGGACAATAAAGTGTAATTACATCTTATTTTAGAGCTATTCTCTGTTAGGCAATTAGTGTACCCTGAGAAGATGGGTGGGGGGTGGCTGAGCCATTGGGATTTCAGTCTAATCAGCAGTAGGAATAACTGTCTTTATGGCATTCAACTCCCAGCTGCAAAATCAGTTTTCATTAAAAAAAAGATTCAATAGCTCTCCCTACAAGTTCTTGATTTTGAATCACTGTCACATCAATGACTTTAATATCTCTCTTTCAAACTCTCTCTTTTCTCTCATTCTAACTCTTTAAATTATTTGCGGTCTTCAATGTCATTTCTCAGAAACATGTAGTTGAGTGACATTATATAAAACAAAGACAACCTTGTACGTACAACCAAAAAACCTAGTTCTCCAACCCTCAGTGACCCCCTCTGCCATTGTATCTGTTGTTTTCCAGCTGTTTGACTTTGTGTCGGAGGACACCCCCTGCTCGGTGGCTTTCCACCCCAGCCTCCAGGTCTTCTCTTGTGGATCCAGCTCTGGGACCGTCAGGGTCTTTGACATCGCCAGCTCCAAGCTGTTGGCAGAGCACAGGTAAGGATAAAGAACCCACGACAGGCTATGATTGTTAACTGGGCTTGTACAATTGTTTACTGTCTTTACATGGGAAAAGCCAACCTATATTTATTGAACAGGTTCTACAAAGACATCTTTATTTATCTTACTTGGGACGTCTTTAAAAAGGTATTTTCAAAGGAGTTTTTTTTTTCTTCCCATTCATCATTTAAAAAATAAACACACAGGTTGAATATTGATTGAATCGGCAGTCAGGTCTCAGTGACCAAACCCTGTTTCTAAGTCATCTGAATACTTTTCCCCTTTTTCGAACAACCATCTGCTGTTTTCACCTTTGCTCCCTATCCGGCATCATACAGAGGTGTCAAACTTGTGACGTTTGCTGTCCCCGGATCCTTCCGGATTCTTCCGTCTCCAGAGCCTTCTACTGTGTTTTCATGTATCTGTGATGCTTAATGAGGGGCTTTTTGTGGTGCCAGTGACAGTGATTGACAGTGTTTAAGTGCAAGACCAGCAGTGTTGCTCATAGCAGAGCTCATTAAGGTCCACAGAAGGTGTCGTTAGTGAAAGCCACATCACCAAGCTCTCTGCAGGCAGCAGCTTGGGGATTCTCTGGTGAGGCCTTCCTAGAGAGGTCTCAACGCTACTCACTAACACCTGTACTGTAGGTCATCCAGACACCTCGCCTTGTTTTCGCAGGCAGGAACAGCAGACCTGATCACGTCTGTTTGGTCCTGTAGACGGAGTCAGTAGTAACGCCTCCTGATGAGGAAATATAGGTGTGATCAGCCGTGTTTCCCTGTCATGTGCCTTATGCTTACCCTCTGCACATTTTTTTGTTTTTGAGATATATTTTGGGGGGGATTTCTGTCATTATTATTTATTATAGTGAAAGTGTAGTCTAACAGGCAAGGCTGGTCAGTGACAGGCAGTGACATGCAGCACGTATCTGGTGAGACGCCAGGGCCGCCTCCCCCTTAGATTGTATTTGCTGCTTGTACCACATGTCAGTCTGGATAAGCACATCTGCTTCAAAAGATGGGGGGGGAAAAAAAGAAAGAAAAATAATGAAAAGAAAAGATGTTTTCCTGTGTTCCAGCCAGCACCGAGGTCAGGTGGTGGGCCTGGTCTTCTCCCCAGACGGTGAGTTCTTGTACAGCGTCGGGTCCCTCGGCACTCTGGTTCTGTACAACTCCTCCTCCGAAGACCACCACGTGGTCAGGGTACTGGGTACGTATGTTTAGACAGCATGTGTATGTATTGATTATGCATTTACATTTTAGTCATTTAGCAGACGCTCTTATCCAGAGCGTAAGTACAGGGACATTCCCCCCCCGAGGTAAGTAGGGTGGAGTTAGGCCTTGCCCAAGGACACACCGTGACACACGGGAATTGATCTGGCAACTTTCTGATTACAAGCCCAACTCCCTCACCACTCAGCCATCTGACTGATACATAATCATGTTGTACCTATGGTTTGGTTGGCACTTTCACGATCCGCCCAAAAAGATTGCTAATATTTCCGCCCTATCGCATCCCTACTGTGGTGGTTAATTGGATTTTTTATTTTCTTTAGAGGTTTTTCACAAGCCATGACTCCACATAAAACCACATTTTCTTTCACCATTATTTTTTCATTGTATTGTTGTTCTCATTGTACTCACAACATAAAAATGTAGCTTGTTTTTTTTATTATACAGTATTTTGCTCATGCGCTGTTACTGACACAACATTCCTACAGTGCTTTTTGCTAGTGTAATGGAAGCTTTGTAGTGCATCCTTGACTTTGAAAGTCAATAACTTGTTAAAAGGCCCATTCAGACTTTTCAAATCAAATCAACATTTTTGTATAGCCCTTTTTACACTCAGAGGGCTTCACATACGCCCATAGAATTGCCCCTCAGCCAACTTAAACCCTCAAGGAAGTCAACGAAAAAATTGAAGAAACCTTGTCAGGAGCAATTCAGAGAGGGATCCCCTCCTCCAGAGACGGCTGGTGAAAGAGAGGAGCAGAACAGGCTCATAGTCGTACAGCAGGGAAGTGTCAATGGGTTTAGAAACACCAAAATCCATTGTTCAATTTGTTACATGTAGGAAGGGACCGGGAAACTGGCTGTTGGCCGTCATAGAGACTGGTTTTCCGGTTGGCGACCAGCTCCAGCGTTGGCAGACCGACGACCAGGCAGGTGCTGACAGCTCAAACCCCCCACACCACAGGGGATGTGCGTGTGGAGGGGGGGGGGGGACAGAGAGGGGAGAGCAGGGATTAGAGAATGCCAGGAGCAGCTAACAGAATATTAGAATGAGATCCCCACCGGTCAAGTGTGGACTAGTGCAGCAATTTAGCAGAGCAAAAAAGGGTATTTGATGCAGCCTTAAGACACTAAGACAGCGCCAGCCCCCCTCGGTTGGAACATGAAATCTGTTCCAGGGGAGAGAACTCTAAAATAAGTTATATTGATAGAATAAGGCTGGATTTGAGTCACTTCGAACTTCAGCGTGAGCAAGGATAAAGGTTGCTCTCGGGAGTAAATCTGTCCATAATTGGAGTCACAGGCTGAAAGTCAGCAGGAGGGATCTTCGGAAAACGCATGAATGGTCCATTAGGTGGTCAAGGTACTGACAACTGGTAGTTGCCTCATCGGAAATAGAAATTTCATTTTGTTTTTGACCTTTTGTTCCAAGAAAAAAAATACAATGTTGCTAATTACCTAGGGAGTTGAGTGGCTGAGCGGGTAGAGAATCGGCCTAGTAATCTGAAAGTTGCCAGTTTGATTACCGGCCGGTGCACATGACGTTGTGTCCTTGGGCAAGGCACTTCACCCTACTGGCCTCGGTGAGAATGTCCCTGTACTTACTGTAAGTCGCTCTGGATAAGAGTGTCTGCTAAATGACTACATGTAAATGACCTGGACACCACTCAACCCTGCTGCTCCGTTGCCCAGGTAACGTGGTGGCAAGAGGCACCGATCGGGGTCCGGATGCCGTTGTCGTCAGTAGCGACAGCCGCTGTTTGGCGTTTGTGGGCCCCTCAGAGTACACAGTCACCATCATGGATGCCCGTTCTCTGGACGAGGTACTGTTGGAGCACTTACAAACCTCCCCCCTCCTCCTCCCCAGCCATCTTCCTCTTCACAGCCCTGTTATTGTCCTGTGTGTTATTAAATGTGTCTGTTTGTGGGGAAATGGTCACATGTACAAAAGTCTATGGAAAACTGGTGTCATATACATCACAGTTAAATTTGAAGGCCCATAAGAAGGTTGTGAAGGAGCTCTCTAACGAGTGTTCATTCGTGTCTGTCCAAACGAATTAGCAACATGCGTTGTATCCAGCCCCTCCCCCCCAAAAAAGAAGATAAAAGTAGTGTGATGTTGGGTTCCTGTCAGGGTTTCAGAAAACCCCTCAGAAGACAGAAAAGTGACAAAGCTGACCCACGCTGCGTTGTGTGCTGCAGCTCCTTCGCGTGGACGTCAGCATCCTGGACGTGGAGAGCACCAGGCTGGACTCTGCCCTGAAGGTGGGCTTCTCCCCAGCTTCCACCGCCCACCTGCTGGTCACAACCACCGCCAACAAGATCCTCTGGGTCAGCGCCAAGACTGGGAGGCTGCTGCGCGAGGTGAGCCCTCCAAAACCCCCTTAAGCTTGAGGGAGAGAGAGAGAGACTTAGACGTGTGCCTGTGCATTAGTATGCCCATGTTCTGCAGCGAGTGACTGTTTGCTCACCAGTACTGTTACTGAATATTGACAGCTCTGCGTTAATGTAACACAACTGACGGCTGAGTTGAGTCAGTAGCTGTGTGTCAGTACCTGATAGTCAGTACCTGAGTTTCTTGTTTGGTGGGTCTGCCAGGCCTCCCATGTCCACAAGCACCAGTGCTCCTCTGTGGTGGTGAGTGAGGATGGCCGCTACCTGCTCACTGCAGGACACAACATCATCAAGGTGTGGGACTACAGCATGCAGCTGGACATCAACTCCCAGGTAACTGACCCTGAGACACCTGGACCTCACTCTACCAGTCTGGATTCAGTCTCACACTCTGTATTTCATACTCCCAGTCGTGGAAACAAGATCAATAAGCTTCGATTGGACCTGACATTATGGAGATTTTCTTTACTTTGAGATTTTCTGTATCCCAGTTCCCATCCTTTATCCTATTCCTGAGTGGATTGAATAGGTACATTCAATATGCTTCGATTGGGAATGTAATTGTGCAGATTTTGTATTCCAGTTAGAAAATATCGATAATCAATTTCCAGCGTCTCTGGCTGTTAAATTCATGAGTGTTGAGCTCAGATATGGATTACAGTCTTGTCTTGGGGTAATGATGAAGGCAATCACACTGCCCACTGCTGGATGTCAGATGTTTATAGGACACAGCCAGCCTATCAGCCAGGTGAACTTTACACCCGACCAGATGAGTGTGGTCTCCGTGGGAGACGCCATCTTTCTTTGGGACTTCCTGGCCCACACACGGGATTCTGGGACTTGTAGTCTGTAAGTCTGTGTCTCACTCTAAACTCCATCTATTTATCCTTGCGTCTGGTCTCAAGGCCGTTGCTTGTGTTCTCAATGTGGGCTTGGCACAATATTTACCTCGTACTGAGAGTCGTGCGTGTCGTTTTTTTGCAGTTCGCCACCTACCACAGCCTCGATCACGCCTCATAAATCAGGTAAACGACTCTCTTGAGGACAGGAGTCCAGGTTGCCTGGATTGATTGATGGTCCCTGTGATCTAAGGGGTCTGGTAGGCATCTTGTGATTAAACCTGTTAGTGTGCTCCGTTCCAACAGCAAATGGCGAGCCAGATGTTCACGTAATGCTGCTGTCCAATGGGATGCCTCGAGGGATCGCTCCCCTGCCGTTCTCACACCCTCCCTGTTTGGATATCAGCGCCATTGACGCAATCGGACTGGAAGGTGAAAACAGTCGACTCTTTGTTTCTCATGCGCCGTCTGTCTTCTGTCAGTCATCTGACCCTCGTTAAATCCATCCAGATGCTTGTAGTCAGTGTTAATAGGTTATAAGGCCCTTATAAGATGCTTATTAATAGAAACATGTGTTAATAAGTCTAGATAAGTGTTCATAACGTCTTAGGGTTATTGATATCATAACGTAAGCGTTAGTTAATAAGTAATACGCCCCTATACGATGTTCATTAACATTAATTTGTGTTAGTAAGACTCTCTAACTTGTTAACCTTATGAATGAATGCCTTTATTGTCATTGCACATAACAACAACATTAAATTGCACTTCTCCTTGTGGTGACACATAGTACGACAGGACAATATAGTAAAACATGAATTACAATGACGACAAGCACCTGGCTCTAGAGCGGTGCTTTACTGTGTCGTCCTGGCAACACTCAGCAGACGCAGACTCGTCGTGTCCGTGTGAGGAGATCCCTCGCCACTCTGTCCACTGCCCCACTTCAGGCCCCTCCCCCTGCCCTGACCCCGCCCCTGTCATGGCGGCCGGCTCCTTCCTCAAAGTCACCGAGATGGCGCCAGCTCCAGGCTCATCTCCTCTGAGGACCAGTCAGAATAGAGAGTTGGACAATGGTAGGTACTAGACGGTCTCATCTCCTATAAAAAACTAGGGTGCAAGCTACCGTTACCTAAATAAAGATTTAATCTCTTCTTTGACTTCCTGTGTTTGTTGTGTGACTTCTGCAGTGGAGTCTGAGGAGGAGGAGGCTGTACGGCCTGATTGTTATAAGCACTTTACACCGCGTTTCAAAACCTCCACTCTGGATCAGGTAGTCAATGTGTTGAGTTTCACCTCTGGTGAAGGACCACTGAATGTGCCTGTTGAGCGAACGCGCTTGTTTTTCTCTCTCTCAGACGGCTGGCAACGCCCACCAATCAGAAGAACAGGGCTTGAGCTTAAAAGCTGTGATTGGCTACAACGGGAATGGACGTGGAAACATGGTGTGGAATCCAGATACAGGTACTGATCATAAAATGTATGAAATAATAATATATATTATACGCATATTATACTTATATTAGTAACATATAGTAACTTAACATATAGTGTATATATGTAATGTAATAATAATATATTGTATATTTACGGAAATATTATATTAAAGAAGAAGAAATCTCTTAACACGTTCTGTTTGAATGTTTGTGGCTGTTTGCAGGCCTGTTTGCGTACTCGTGTGGTAGCGTGGTGGTGCTGGAGAACCTTCACACTGGCTCTCAGAGCCTCTGGTGGGGTCACACGGAGGAAATCTCCACTCTGGCTGTTTCCAACGACGCGCTGGTGGGTGGTAGGGAGGAGGACGACCGGACAAGGGGGATATTTTGAGCTTTTACTTTATTTTATTTTTCCACTTCTTCATTTTACATAACTGCACACAGAGGTACCAGAACACTTGAATTTCATTTGGGAACTGTGGTGGAATTGTCCTCAACAGGAACGATCTAAGGAAGTGACTTCATTTTGATACGAACAGGGCTGATGATTGTAATTATAGGTGTGATGGTGACAATGATGGTGATGATGATTATAGGGTTCACAAGAGGGTTTGATGTCAGTGTGTGGTAAGATAGGGCAGTCACGTGACCGGATTCTCCCATTTAGCGTCCTTTGTCTTCACTTTCTTTTCTGGTCATGAATCTGAAGGATCAGCGTGGACTTAAACCACAGTGTGTCAATACTCCCTAGTGAAGGCTGTGGATCTGCTGTCGTGGGGTTAAAACGGGTGTTTATCTGTGTCAAGATGGTGGCATCGGCGGCGGGGGGGAGCGACGGCGCCACAAGCCTCATTTGCATATGGAACGTTCAGGATGGCGCCTGCAGGAATACCATGTCCCACCACCGGGGGGCAGTGCAGAGCATGGCCTTCTCCAGGGACGACCTCCTGTTCCTCTCTGTTGGTCAGTGTGACTGGTTACCCTGGGGGCCGCTTCCTAGGGGCTGGTGGGTTTCAAACTGTGTGGTTTGACTCCTTTGGAGGGGGAGGGTGTTTGCATCATGTCAGGGAGGGAGGGAGGGAGGGAGGGAGGGAGGGAGGGTGGGTGGGTGGGTGGGTGGGAGGGGGAGGGAGGGAGGGAGGGAGGGAGGGAGGGAGGGAGGGAGGGAGGGAGGGTGGGAGGGAGGGAGGGAGGGAGGGAGGGAGGGAGGGAGGGAGGGAGGGAGGGAGGGAGGGAGGGAGAACAGGGAGGGAGGGAGGGAGAACAGGGAGAGGGAGGGAGGGAGGGAGAACAGGGAGAGGGAGGGAGGGAGGGATCTTGATATAAAAAAACTGGATATAATTACAATGCGAGTGGAGTTTGGAAATGTCACGGTCGTAAAATTAGCCAACGGCCAGCCGCAGGTGTCTACACAACCGTTTCCGATCGAGTGTAAATTGGTTTAAACAACCTCCCCCCCCGCCCCGTCCCTCCCCCTCTGCAGGAGACTTCCGCGAGCCAGAAGTGGTGCTGTGGAGCAGCAGGAGCTTCCAGCTGCTGTCCAGGGTGGGCGTGGCTGGGCCGCTCCACGATGTGGCCTTCAGCCCCTCGGCCGCCAGCCAGCTGGCCTGCGTGGGCCGCCTGGGGGTGGCGTTCTGCCAGGTCACCTCCTCAGGCCCAGACCTGGAGCTCCAGGTACTGACCTCTCACACCTCCTCGGGACCAGACCTGGAGCTCCAGGTACTGACCTCTCACACCTCCTCGGGCCCAGACCTGGAGCTCCAGGTACTGACCTCTCACACCTCCTCGGGCCCAGACCTGGAGCTCCAGGTACTGACCTCTCACAGCTCCTCGGGCCCAGACTTGGAGCTCCAGGTACTGACCTCTCACAGCTCCTCGGGCCCAGACCTGGAGCTCCAGGTACTGACCTCTCACACCTCCTCAGGAAACGGAGCGTCAGCTTTGGTTTAGTGTTCCAAATGCTTGTTTCTTTGTTTAATGATAAGCTGTTTATACAGGCGAGGGTTATTGACATGCTTATCCTTGATTAGCTGCTCTATTTTGTACGTGCACAGTTTGGATAAAAGGGTTTGCTGAATTCATGTATTGACACTGGGTTTCTATTGTCAGTGAATAGAAGTCCTTAAGACGGCCCGTGTAGTGGTTAATCATCTTTGTGGAAGTGAAGTGTAGCACACCACCTCATCAGTCATGGAGTCGATGGGGCCTCCATGCACTCACACACGCACACACACACACACTACACCTGAACCCCAGTGGATAAATAGCTGCCCTGATGACGAGAGACCCTTAATCAGTCTCTCGGTGTCTCAGAGGGTCTCATACCTGATTGACTGTCATTACATTAATGATGCTATTCATTCTCAGCTGACACAGCTGTTTCTGCCCGTGTGTTGAGTTGGTCTTGTTATGTTTTTAATAGGCCAGTAATGACAGTTATTATGAAATGTGCAGTGGTATGTGGAGAGCCGTCACTTTGAGGCCAATGGCGGCAAAAAGCTGTGATGCCGGAATTTTAATTATTTGTTTTTCCAGTGAAAAGATATGTAATTGCTCTACTGTCTTTAATCCACCACTGCAATCTTTGCCTGGTTTAGGTGTTTTGAAATGACATAGGTATGAGAGACTGTAGTTTGTTACAACCCAGTGTGTGTAGTATTATGACTTTATGGAGGTTTGTTATCACTAAAACTAGGGGTGACTTAACATCTTCCTCTGAACATCCTCCACCTCCCCTTCTGTCCACCTCCCTCCTCTCCACCTCCACTTCTCTCCACCTCCCTCCTCTCCACCTCCTTCCTCTCCACCTCCCTCCTCTCCACCTCCCCCCCTCCTCTCCACCTCCCTCTCCACCTCCCTCCTCTCCACCTCCGTCTCCACCTCCCTCCTCTCCACCTCCCCTCCTCTCCACCTCCCCCCCCTCCTCTCCACCTCCCTCTCCACCTCCCTCCTCTCCACCTCCGTCTCCACCTCCCTCCTCTCCACCTCCCCTCCTCTCCACCTCCCTCCTCTCCACCTCCCCTTCTCTCCACCTCCTCTCCACCTCTTCTTCACCTCCCCCCTCTCCTCTCCACCTCCCCTCCCTCCTCTCCACCTCCCCTCCCTCCTCTCCACCTCCCTCCCCTCCTCTCCTCCCTCCCCTCCTCTCCTGTCCTCTCCTCCCCCCCTCCTCTCCACCTCCCTCTCCCTCCCCCCCTCCTCTCCCCTTTAGGTGCAGAACATGGCCGTCCCTGAGGAGGTGGGGGAGGTGGAGCTGACGGCGCTATGCTACAACACTAACAACATCCTGTTCACGGGCACAAACGGAGGACACGTGTGTGTCTGGGACTGTGTGAGCCAGAGCTGCTTCATGACCTGGGAGGCAGACCAGGGAGAGATCGGTACTGTGTCACATGCAGGCCAGCCATGTTGATGCGCTTGGATGTGTTGCAGTATCTCTTCTATTGCTGTGTAATACACTACAATAGGTTGTTGTTGTTGTTGTTGTTGTGTGAGTGTGTGAGTGAGTCTGGGTTTTGGCAGGGCTCACCATTGTCGTGTGTGTGTGTGTGTGTGTGTGTGTGTGTGTGTGTGTGTGTGTGTGTGTGTGTGTGTGTGTGTGTGTGTGTGTGTGTGTGTGTGTGTGTGTAGGAGTGCTGCTGTGCAGAGGGAACCGCCTGCTGACAGGCAGCAACACGCGTCGGCTCAGACTGTGGGGGGTCTCTGCTGTACAGAGCCTGAGGCCAGGAGGAGCAGGAGGAGACACTGCTACCACAGAGGACCGGTCTGTCCCTCCCTCCTACCCCTCATCCCTCCCTCCTACCGCTCATCCCTCCCTCCTACCCCTCATCCCTCCCTCCTAGCCCTCATCCCTCCCTCCTAGCCCTCATCTCTCCCTCCTACCCCTCATCCCTCCCTCCTAGCCCTCATCTCTCCCTCCTACCCCTCATCCCTCCCTCCTAGCCCTCTCATCTCTCCCTCCTAGCCCTCATCCCTCCCTCCTACCCCTCATCCCTCCCTCCTACCCCTCATCTCTCCCTCCTAGCCCTCATCCCTCCCTCCTAGCCCTCATCCCTCCCTCCTACCCCTCATGGGACTACTTTGTGATTGTCTGATAAAATAAAATATATCATATTTATTGGCTTGATTTGATTGGTCCGTGCCTCTGTCTGTCAGAGGGGGCCTGGTGCTATTGGAGCAGGAGATTGTTCTGGACGGGACGGTGGTGAGCGCTGCGTTTGATGACGTTCTGGACATGGGAATCGTGGGCACTACGGCCGGCACGCTCTGGTACATCAACTGGGTGGACAACTCCAGCATACGCCTCATCAGCGGACACAAAACCAAGGTACACCCTCGCTAAAAGCAGCGATTCCCAACCTGTGGGTAATTCAGGTTGGCCTCCAAACCAATAGAAACTAAAATATGAAAAATGAAATAAATATACAAAATATTTATATATACTGTTTGTAAATTATTATTAAAATTCTGCTTGGCACGTTGACAGATGACCAACTGTAATTTCCATGTTAACTTGCATACGCCCACTTTAATCCACTATGAATGCATCACTTCATAGTAAAGCATATTGCATAAGCTATGTCAACAACTTCTGTTAGCTAGCAGTTACATAAGTTCAGGCTCAAAAATATTTGATCTATGCAAGTGGGCCGTGCAGTGGAAAGGTTGGGCATGACTGGGTCAAAGGAAAAACTAGAAAAGGTGTCATCTCACTTTTTGAAGGGTGACTACTCCTAAACCTCAGCTCTATAAATGAGTGTGTGTGTGTGTGTGCGTGCACGTGTGCGTGCGTGGTGTTCAGACCATTTTTCTACTCTCAATTCTCTTCACAGAGCTGCCTGTATCAGTGTTGCTAACTTGGACCCCCTCATAATTTCGTTGGCAGGTGAATGACGTGGTGTTCAGGCCAGGCGAGACCCACTTTGCCACCTGTGGAGAGGATGGAAGCGTCAGGGTCTGGTGTTCCCCCAGCAACGAGCTGGTGATGCAGTTCCAGGTGCTCAACCAGGTGAGGGCGCTGTTGGGCTAGTGGATTTCCAAACCCATTGAAAGCGGATGTGTGAATTTCCGATGTCAAACTGATTAATTTAATCACCTGTTAGTACTTAACACAAAGGCTTTAGAAAGACTTGAAACAATCACCCAAACGCCAGTGCAAATCTAGACACGATGAATCTGCTGAGAGCGACATACATTTACATTTACATTTAGTCATTTAGCAGACACTCTTATCCAGAGCGACTTACAGTAATTACAAGGGACATTCCCCCGAGGCAAGTAGGCTAAAGTGCCTTGCCCAAGGGCGCAACGTCATTTGGCATGGCCGGGAATCACCGGCAACCTTCTGATTACTAGTTTGATTCCCTGACCGCTAAGCCACCTGACCATCTGACTGACATAACCCTCTTCCCTCTACACCTCCGCCTGCCTTCCTCTGGGGGGGGTCAGAACTGCAAGTGTATTTGTTGGAGCCCCGAACAGGCTTCGCCTACGGGGGGCGGCGCGTGCGTGGCGGCGGGCTACAGCGACGGAACCCTCCGGATCTTCCACCTGGCGTCCTCTGAGATGCAGCTCAAGCTGCAGCCCCACCCGGTGGCCGTTACCTCGGTCCAGTACTCTGTTAACGGTCAGTGGCCTCTGGGAACACGCCAAAGCAGTTTAGAAACTCACTGCACAGTGAATGTTTTTTCCCCCCACCCTGATTATTTTTTTTTTTTTACATTTAAAAGGAAATGTCAATCCTCTCTTACCCATATACCCTTGGTAAACAGGCCTGGTATATACCTCCTATACTCACGCAACTATTTATCGCTCTTTTGTAGAGTTCTAGTATATATATTTTTAACTCTCTTGTGTATGATCTTATACACACCAACAAACAAAAAAATACTAGGAAAAGTGTGAGAAATAATGTTGTGAGTGTTTGAGATGAACAATAGCAGGCCTTTTTAATCAAGGCCCCTTCTGTTTTTCCTTGTGCGTTCCTGCACGTCAGCACAAGAACAGCTCACGTTTGGTTTGCCACAGTGGTCTGACAGCTGTATGTGAAACCTAGCTTGACCTCTGGCTCTCAGGTCTTGTGCTTCTGTCAGGGGGAAAGGATGGGCTGATAGCGGTGAGCAGCCCCGTGACCGGAAAGATCGTCCGCATCCTTGGTGACCACAAGGGGGCACTCATCACCACCATCCAGTGTGTGAAAAAACAGGTCTGTGTTCATGAACAGCGCTGCAGCTTACACCCAGACACTTGCAGTCCTGGGTGTTTAACAAGCAGGACCAGCCCCACTGTCAAAAAGGAAAATGTGGAGTACCATGAATGCGTTCTATCCCTCAGTACAAACAGTTTGGACTCGAAGGAAACGACATGTGGTTGGCTGCCAGTGCAGACCGACGTGTCAGCATTTGGGCGTCTGATTGGATGAAGGACAAGTGTGAACTGCTTGATTGGCTCACGTTCCCTGCTCCCGCCCACTCCAAGGTAAAGTTTAGCAGGTTCTATTTACTGATGAAATTAGACGACTACTCCATATGTCATGTTGGCTCACTAATTTAATCATGTCTCTCTCTCTCTTACACACACACACACACACACACACATATCAGGACCCAGACAGCCTACCCCCCAGCCTGGCTGCTTTCAGCCCTACAGACCCTGGTCTCGTCATCTACACAGGCTTTGGGGTGGAGAAAGAGCTGTCCTTCTATAGCCTGTCTAAAAAACAGGTACCAACGACTCTCCCTGCCACATCCACATGCTCGTCCCTCTCTCCAAAGCTTTCTTGCTGAACCTTTGCATGTCGTTCTCCCGTGCCTCAGGTTGTTAAGAAGATCGCCCTGTCTCACTGGGCCACGAGCCTCAGTCTGTCCTCCAAGGGACATCTGGTTGCTGTGGGCTCCCAAGGTACCTGACTACTGAACACACCAGGGGGTGCTGGGAGAAAGGGGGTTGTGGTTGTTTTTTTTGTTTTTTTTACAAATGTAAACACATCAACCTTGTGCTGACCTGTAAACCTGTATACCACGGTGGTCTTTGAGATACTGTATACGCCAAGCAGTACTCTTCCTTGATGGGAGTGATCAGAGATTTTCACAGACGGTAATTCTCTGCACGGTATCCCTAAAGTGCTTACGTCAGATGATTGGCCTGTACTAGCTTGCTGTGTGTCTGTAAGAGTGTCTGCTAAATGACTAAATGTGTGTCTGTCTGGCAGAGAGGGTGCTGAAGCTGATCCAGTCCTCCAGTGGCAGGTTCCAGGACTTCCTCCATCACAGCGACTCTCTCCAGACATGTCGCTTCTCTCCCTCGGGGGAGCTACTGTTCAGCTCAGCCTACAATGAGATCCTGCTCTGGGACGTCCAGGGCCTGTAGATCTGGAGAGAAGGGCAGGTCGCCATGCCGACAACATCCTGACACGCTCAGACCTGTCTCTGGCTCTGCCTGTCTGTATGTCTGTCTGTCTGTATGTCTGTCTGTGTGCATACTGATAACGTTTTCAAAAGCTCTGTTTTTATAGTTGGACCAAAGTCTATTTAATTGAAATGAATGATATGGGTGGTGTTGGGAAATATTTGAAATGCTAAATGTTAAACCTCACCTGGAACTGAAGTCAATTTAATAGAATTTTACTGTGTTGGTGGTGATGGCTACCTTGTAGGTTAGCTAAACACCACTCCAATATTGATCTGTTGAAGGTAGGACTTAATTCAAAAACATGGAAAGAGAATTTGCAAGGATATTGTTTACACGTGTGATTGTAAGTCAGTGGTTGTTATTTGACTTTGCAAGAAAATTCTGTCTTGAAATATTTAATTAATTAAGGAAAATTTATTCTGTGATATCTCAGTTGGTTCTTTTAATCTGGGATTTGTTTAGTTTATATGAATCAGTTTTTTAACATGTTTGTTCAATTCAAACTGTAAATTATGTGCTAAATGTTACAGTTCAAATCAACACTTATTTATTTTTGTAACTCTTCTTTTAAATAAATAATTTTAAGACAATATGGATGTAGTTGTCATCAATTGCATGCATTGGTAAAAGTAAGCTCATTTTAACTTAATTAAATCTGTCTTGGATTGGTCGTAGTGACGTTTGTCATGACTTTTCTCTTTGTACTTCTAAATTCCGCTTTTATAAAGGGGAAGTCATGACCACAGGCCAATATGTTTTAAAAGTGAAATATTACACAAGGTATTTGGAAAAATTAAAATGCGTCTGTCTTAGTTGGGGCCGACAGGGTCGCTTCACTTTCCAGTTTCTACTATGAAGACAATTTTGTACTTCTGGATTGTTGGTGAGCAATTGTATTCTTAACTGTGCTTCAAGTGCTGTAGAGAGTCATTAAGAGACCTAACTCTCTTAAAGAATGTTTTCAAGACATACAAGGTTCAAATAACTTACCTTGATTGTTACTGACTGAGACAATTTCAATGAGATAATTCGACAACCCAGTCACCGAAATTCTGCTGTTTGTGTTCAGTCCTTCAGTATTCCCTTGCTATAAGACCCTGCCCTCCAGGATATAGAGGACAATTAAGGACCGGATGCCGTGGTAAGTAGATTATGATTTTTGTGTTAAATCTTGGTCAAATGTAGCATTTTTGACAGGTGACCTCGATGTCCTGAAAATAGCTTGAATACCCAGAACTGTAGCCTAGGGTGATGATAAATACATTTTCACGCAACAGTAGGAACCCAACATCAGGTAGTTTGGCCAGATGCTAGTCATGTTCAGCCACACTTCAAAAATGTTCCATGTCTGTATAAAAATAATTGGTCCAATATTAATTTCTAAATAATTATGAACTTTATAAAAGTTAAAAGTTATTTTCAGTCATTTCAGTCAGTATTTTGCATTTATTGAATACTCAAAATGATTTTAATTTGACCTTCCACCCTATCGGACAACCTGTATTTTCTTTGACAGATATTGATGAGTGCAAGGAGTCTTTCACCATCTGTGGAGAGCATTCAATATGTTATAACACAATCGGTGCCTTCTCATGCGCGTGTAAAGCTGGGTTCCATTCAGTAGATTTCAGTGGTACAAAATGTGTGGGTGAGTATGTGTATTATTCAGAGATTGCAAAAGTACACATCCGTCACTCAAGTAGAAGTACCAATAGTTTATTTTTATCAACTTAAAAAAAAATGTTATTATGTTAATATAATTATGAACTTAATCAAAGTTAAACGTTTTTTTCAGTCATAGTATTTTGCATTTATTGAATACTCAAAATGATTTTAATTTGACCTTTCACCCTATCGGACAACCTGTATTTCCTTTGACAGATATTGATGAGTGCAATAATTCTTTCGCCATCTGTGGAGAGCATTCAATATGTTATAACACAATCGGTGCCTTCTCATGCGGGTGTAAAGCTGGGTTCCATTCAGTAGATTTCAATGGTACAAAATGTGTGGGTGAGTATGTGTATTATTCAGAGATTGCAAAAGTACACATCCGTCACTCAAGTAGAAGTACCAAGCTTTTTCAACCTTTTGAAACTTCTTTTCAAAATAATTTTTCCAACCTTTTTTTCCCCCAAAAAAATAATTTTTCAACTTTTCAAAACTTTTTTAAACACGACACATAAAAGTTGTTTTTTTCTAAACTTGTTTTCCTTGTTGCCTTGCTCCGTGGTAGCTGCGAGAACTAGCTTCCGATTGTTGTGCGTGATAGCCAAGAAATGACAAAAGTCACCCAATGACAATAAATAATATTGATCATGCTAAAGTCATGAGTCTGGTTTTAAAATGCAAGATATAAAAGTACAGATAATTGTGGAAAACATTTAAGGAGTGAAAGTTGAAAGTAGAAAAATAAATAGTCAAGTAAAGTACTGATACCAGAAAAATCTTATTAAGTAGGCACTTTGTTACTTATCACTTCGTATAATTTGTAGCTGTGACCAATAGTTCTATAGCTCACTTAGTCGGTTCACAAAAATGTCCCACCATCAAAAGAAACAAAATTAAGTGTGAGGGTAGGAGGACAAACAACTCCGAACTGTCTCCAATGATGCACTGCTTCCTCAATTGTCTTCTTATGATTTTCTAAATCGTTTAACAGCAGTTGTATGATGTACTTAAACTAGTTTCTGAAATTTATGTTTTTAGAGCTGAACTGTGACCTGGATAATACAACGGCTTCACATGTACAGGTGAGTTCTTTAGGAAGTATATTTTGCACTACATTGCCACCATTCTGTTTCACTCACAATTTATCTTGCTCTGTCTCTGCCTTGCTTTCCTCTCCATGTGCAGACTTTGCAAACAGCTTTTGGAAATATCTTGTCTCTGGTGAAAGACAGTTGTTTGAGTACAAAGTTACCGAAGAATTACGAAGTAACAAAGCAGTTGACTGGTGAAAGACATTTGCAAGTAAGTCCACTTACCCAAGCCTTTAGTCTACTAAAAATTCAACAATGAATGTCCCATCTTGCAATTACGATACTCACTCTCTTTCTTCTGAAGGAACTACTCAACATTACTGAGGTTTTCTCACTGGGTCTTACAAGGAAAACTGACAGGGGAAACACAAATGAAGTCACCGTGTTTCTGACTGTTGTTGAAAACATTGTCAGTCTGATTGCTTCCCAGCTGCAGGACAACGTAACCCGTGTACAGACAGACAACACTGGTAACACACACTGGCCACACGACAAACAGTACAGCACATTCCTCGATCTGTTCGCACTGTACGTCACCAAACGCTTCACACACAGCCTACACACAGACACAAGTCATCTTTATCTTACACTCAGTCATTTAGCAGACGCTCTTATCCAGAGTGACAGTGAGTACAGGGACATTTCCCCCGAGGCAAGTAGGGTGAAGTGCCTTGCCCAAGGACACAACGTCCTTTGGCACGGCCGGGAATCAAACTGGCAACCTTCAGATTACTAGCCCGCTTCCCTAACCCCTCAGCCACCTGACTCATTAATGATCTCGGATAAAAGTGGATGAAAGTGTCCGCCACTCTAGTTTAAATTAATTGACAAATTAATTGACAAATTAATTGACCCTCAGGGACTTGACAAGGTATAAATGTAAATAAGCATGAATTGTGTTTAGGAGGGGTCCAGCAGTAAAGTGGTTAACGATCAGTTGTGTCTTGATCTACCAGAGTTGGAGATAGTGGTGACAAGGGACAAGATTCCACCCAGAGGACCAGTCCGTCTGACCAATCAGAACAGTCTGCTTGACACCACTTGGGAGACTGTAATTGGTCATGACAAGAACTACACTGGTACTGTACTCCACCACTAATTCATTATTTAAAGCAAAGCAGTCGAGAGTGTGGCTGTATTTCACAGCCAAGGATTCCAACATCGCAAAATGCAACAAATGTTTCAAAGCTATTACATGTAAAGGGGGAAGCACGTCGAATTTATTGAAACATGTGGCGAAACACAGGATAGGCTACTTCTTAAAGCAGAGGGATGCTCCGTGTTCGATAGCTTGCGAAGATTAGTCTCTGGTCCCAGTGACAGTGGGACCAGTAAAACGTTAATATGTTGTTAGATTTAATTTAATTGATTTTTTAAAAACTTGATAAAAGAGCCTTTCCTTTGTCGTTTTTCAAGAATCGGTTGAGGAATCTGAATCGTTTTAAAAGTACCGGTTCGGCATCGGAATCGTAAAAATCCAACCCTATTGGTCATTACATTTACATTTAGTCATTGAGCAGACGCTCTTATCCAGAGCGACTTACAGTAAGTACAGGGACATTCCCCCCGAGGCAAGTAGGGTGAAGTGCCTTGCCCAAGGACACGTCATTTGGCACGGCCAAGAATCGATCTGGCAACCATCAGATTATTAGTCCGATCCCCTAACCGCTCAGCCATCTGACTCCCCAGTTTTACAGTATGTGTGTGTGTGCGTGTGTGTCGTATTCTATGTGCAGGGTTTGGATCTGTATTTCTGCTAAGTTATGAAAGTCTGGATTTCATAACCAACATCTCAACGGTTACCACAGTATCAGTTACCAACAGCAACACAACCAGATTGCCTCAGGCTGTTAACATCACATTCCGACACCTTCAGGTGATCTTAAAACTTTCTATCAGTACTTTGTGCCAATAAACACATGAAAAAATATATATTCTTACTTTTTATTAAAGTTGACCGAAGTCCAGCTGTTACTTATAACTTCAAAAACATAATATTTCATAAGGCCCTAATTCTGCAATTGTATTGGCTTTCTGTCCCCAGTCTGATGTTGTTGAACCCACATGTGTGTATTGGTCAACGTATGGCACAGGAAATTGGTCAAAGCAAGGCTGCACACCACTGTTCTCAAACTCCACCCAGACGGTGTGTTCCTGCAACCACCTGAGCAGTTTTGCTCTCATTCAAAGCTTACATGCTCCAGAGGTGAGTCAGAGGGGCAAAGAAAACACCCTCTTAGTATTACAGATATGACACTCTTAAAGCCCAATTTATACTTAGGTCGCAGACACTTTCGAAAAGGTCGCCGACATAAATGGCGTCACGGTCGACACTTTTAACCGTCGCTTGAAAGTGTCGCCTACCAGGAGAAATTTCTACTGGCGCTGATGTCGTCACATAGTGTCGCGCAAGTGTGATTGGCTAGATAGACGGCACGCGTCGTTGACTGCATTGTTTTGAATTTTCAGTGAACGCTCAACAGCTGTTTAAGATGGAAGGAAAAGAGGAGAGATTGGCCGAGCAAGTTAGAACATATCCACACCTTTATAATGCCTGTCAAAATTAGCTACAGCCATTTTTCTCCGATCGATCACCTAGGCTACAAAGCGTAAACAATGTAACCATAGCTATGTGTTTGCCGAAGTATAAATGAAGCAGCTTCAGCGACACTTTTTTTTCTTCGTCTGCGACGATTTCAAAAGTGTCGGCGACATAAGTATAAATTAGGCTTTATTCTTACATAGAACTTAAAACTGTATTTTTATCTCCCCTTGACAGGAAAGTGACAAGCAGTCGTTAGTGTGGTTGGTGGCACTATGTGTGGGTTTGACCTGTGTTGGCTTCTCCCTCTTTGCATCCCTGCTGTGTCGCTTTGTCAGCCGTAAACAAGGACGAGGGAACCGTTCACAGAATGTTCAACTCTCAAGTGTGTCGAACTGAAGAACAGAAATATGTTTATTTTTTTCTATTTAGAAATCCATTCTCTGATGCAACAGCCGCACTGAGGCAACTCACAGATTTATAGAATTGTCCTTAAATATCTGTTTCTGTAAATGAAGGTGAAGACTTTGTATTTAGTAGCTCTGTTATTAATTTTGTATATGTAATAATGATATTATTATTATAATTATAGACACCCCCCACACACACACACATAGGACACACATGAAAATAAAGTGCATTTTAATCAGTCAATCATAGTACATTACTGTTACAGTTGTCGAAATAACAATTATTAAAACAACAAATAATACAACAATCTCGTGGCAAAAGGGGAAAAATCTGTTATTTTTCCTTATGTTGACGACAGAGAGGCTGTCATGAACCGGATTCGGAAGCAACTCGAGTTTTCTCCTTGGCTGGATGCTGCTAGCTAGAAGCTAACGTTGGAGAGGGATGGGTCACAGAAATAGTTTGTTAGCTTGTTAGCCAAGTACCGCCTTTAGAGGTTTATTAATAAAAATTGCTCGTAATAAAGCTACGTACACATAGCTAACTATCCAGCTGCTGTAATAACAGGACAGAACATGAAACGAGATGTCAGGATACTGTTATTGGGGGAACGTAAGTCAATCCTCTTAGCTAAACTAGCTAGCTAGTTACTTGCAGAGAGAAGCAGACTCAATCTGGCGCGTTAGCTAGCCGACAGACTGTAGCTAGTTTGTTGAATGTAGTCTAATCTCAATGGAGATGTAGCGAAGAGAGCTTTGCTATTAACATTAGCTCTAGAATATCACAATTGTTGACATGTCCACACTGGATCACTACCTATACACTAGTAAACCAGCCTGTTCGTTGATGTCCACTTCACTTAAACTTACTACAACAAGAGCTGCGGTGATCAAACTTCAGCTTGTACAGTAGGGTAACCAAGTTGATAGCAAGCGAGTAGCCTATTGTAGCCTAACGTATGGTAGCTTAACTTGTGTATCGTTATTTGGCTACACATTTAGCTAACTACATATGTATCTAGATAGGTCTATTGGCACAATTTTAAATCAGAAAAGTCGTAAGTCCTGATAGTATGGGCGTGTTAACTAGTATAGCTATATAGCTATACCTATAGAAGGTGACATGTTGGTAAATTAAGTCAATAACACACAGCAATAGTGACACGTGCTTGTAAATAATTATAGATTAGTTGTTCTGAAAATAGAAGTATAAGTTGATGGCACAAATATTTTTCATTCCAACAGTTGGGTGATTAGTTAGGGATGCAGATAGTTTAGCTAGTTTTCCCTCTTAATACACTTCCTAGTTAGTGATATTTGCAGTACTCTCTCTTTCCGATGTAATAATAAAATAACAGACCTAGTCTAGCTACTGTAGATACTGTTCGCAAGCAGTAGCCTATTTGGTGGAATGTGTACAAACGTCCACTTTAGGACGTTCTGTAGCTGGCCTCAGGTGGCCTATCAGGGTGTGTCAAGCGTACGGTGTAGTCCTTGCTGCAGAAAGTTGGCTTGTTAATTTCGTGTGAAAGGCCCTAAATCATAAAGTTACAGGCACTGGCTTAGGCCTCCCGTATACAGTGCTACGTGTTGTTTAGGCATGGATAAGCTGAAGTAGTTTATTATCCCCTATGTTTAATCCAGTTGTCTTATGTGGTGGGGAGGTGGTGTTAGAAGGGCCTGTTTACATTAAGGTCTGACCCAATCTCAAGGTGAAAGCTCTCGTTTTGATCTTCAGCTGTGTTTTTCTTTGGCATTAGCTCCCCAATGTGGAAACAATCTCCTCTATAATTTCTATTTATTTTACTCATTCACAGCCAAGGTGGGGAAGACTTCTCTCATCATGTCCTTAGTGGGGGAGGAGTTTCCAGAGCATGTAAGAGTCTTGAGTCTTCGCAGCAATGCCACTTAAGTCAATCTTTTAGACCTGCAAAAAAAGTTTTGACACTGATTGATAGCTCTTCACTGACCATACTCACTGACCATACCTGTCGTGGCCATAAGTTTTGGAAATGACTAATGTTGTCTGGATATACTGGAATACAATAAGGCACATTTCCTTTTTTTTTTTTTTAAAGCTTTTTGGGGTGATCATTTTCAATATATGCAAATAGTCCCCTCTTTTACACCAGCCAATCTGCTCTTATAATCCAATCAGAATGATAGAGTGATTTCACCTGGCTAGAACTAGTTCACTAGTATGACTTAATTAAATTATGTTAGCAGTCATTTCATGCCAAGGCCCAGCAAACTTTGCAAACACTAAATGTATGTCTCTCCCAATACTTTTGGCCACGGCTGTATGTTCTCATAAGTTTGTAAGAATGTGAATGTCTCACTTTTTTTCCTGCACCAACGATCGCTCCTCTGTGGCGAATTTATAACTGTTGATATATGATGGTTTAGGGAAATCTGTCACCATGGATACCTTGTATACTTATCTTACTTTGAATTGCTCTATTGAAACACGGCCAAAATATATAGCAGACCAAGTCATTCCCATGCCACAGTGAAACGGGTTTAGCACTTCTATTAAGGCAAATAAAACAATGTAGGTCAAATTCTAGTAAAAAAATAAATAATATATATATATATATTTGAAGGCCAGCATTGTACCTTTGCTGACTCTCCTAAAATAAATCAAAGTTGAAGGTAATTGGAGGGAGGTTGATTATAGGCTGCTTGGTGTGACAAACCGTGTAGACCTGAGTTAGATGTTGTGCTGCCCCACAGGTGCCCCTCAAAGCCGAGGAGATCACCATCCCTGCTGACGTCACCCCAGAGAAGGTGCCAACACACATAGTGGACTACTCTGGTGAGGCGCTGTCCAGAGACCCAACACACACACACACACGTCTCAGGTTGTCAAAACAAGGTTGCTGTGTACAAGTTCCTATTTTGCGTTGGTGTTACTAGTCAGGCTTGTATTTCTGTCATGTTGTGCCTGTTTTGTAAGTGTTTTGCTGTCGCTTTGGCCAAACAGAGAGTGAGCAGACAAATGAAGCCCTGAGAGAGGAGATTGTCAAGGTAAACGTGTCACTTTATTCTTACTGTGTACTTCCTGTTAGGACGGCATGATCAGATTGATCAGCCAATCAGATTGCTCAGTAGGTTGGGTTGAGGTGTGGGGAAGTTAGGGGAGGTGTGTGACAATTACGCCCAAGATAACCATGACCTCCTCCTCATACAGGCCAACGTGGTGTGTGTGGTGTATGACGTCACCAAAGAAGAAACAATAGATAAGGTATACCTTATATACTGGACAGGCCTATACCCAGTCTCTCATAGTTACAATTTTCAATGTGAAACTGCCTCATATTCAGCCACATTACATGCCCTAATATGTGTTTTTAACATTTAACTGTGACAGTATGATGGAGTAGAGCTGTTGAAAGAGTGTTATTGTGTCAAACTTCTGCCCTTTCAGATTCGGACAAAATGGATCCCTTTGGTAAACGGCGAAGCAGAAAAGGGTAACAAGTATGTGTCTGAGCAAATCAATGCGCTGCGCGCAGCTCCACAATTAAATTCTTTTTTTGCCATGTCAAACAGTAAAAAATGTAATGAAAGTTGCTATATTTGTGGCGGTAAATTTTTTATTGTGGCGGGGCGCCACAAATAAATCAATGCATGGGAAACACTGGATATGAGTGTCCTGATTGTTGCCAATAATGTCATAGAGTTCCTATCATCCTGGTGGGGAATAAGTCTGACCTGCGTTCTGGGAGCTCCATGGAGACCATTCTACCCATCATGAACCAGTTCTCTGAGATTGAGACGTGTGTCGAGGTATTTACCTCTTACTGCTCACCATCACTCACTCACTGACACGCTTACCCATCCACACACACACTTACATACTATCTTACACACACACACACTCACGCACAATGGCTCACACAACAACACCAGTAATAACATTTACTTGGCTAACATATTGTGACCTTCCTTTTTTTGAAAGTGTTCTGCAAAAAACCTGAAGAACATTTCCGAACTGTTCTACTACGCCCAGAAGGCTGTTCTCCATCCCACCGCTCCGCTATACGACCCTGAAGACAAACAGGTCTTTTAAGGAATGAACCACACGGCAGGATGTTTTGGGCTGACATCCTCTGTTGGGTGAATTGTAGCTCAGTTACGTGTTTTCAGCATTTGTTTGAATTGTATTTTTTCCATGCTCTTTGTTTGCAGCTGAAGCCGATGTGTGTTCGAGCTCTCAGCCGAATCTTCTGCATCTCCGACCAAGACCACGACCGCATCCTCAGTGACACTGAACTCAACTGTTTTCAGGTGAGGCACAAGAGGCACTCATTCACTTATCATATCCCTCCCTCCCTCTGTCCCCTCCCTAACGGCTGGGTTTATATACATGGTTCCTCAGAAATCGTGTTTCGGGAACCCCCTGGCGCCTCAAGCGCTGGAGGACGTGAAGACGGTGGTCTGGAAGAACACCAGCGACGGCGTTCAGGACAACGGCCTCACCCTCAACGGTCGGCTTTGAAGCCTTGAATGTTTCAAAGCAACCAGGCTCAAGTTTTTCATGTTTAATGTCCCATATTGGTCCACGTCCGTGGTGTTCTGACTGAACGAGTTTATCCACCTTTCAGGTTTCCTGTTCCTCAACACGTTGTTCATTCAGAGGGGTCGTCACGAGACCACCTGGACCATCCTGAGGAAGTTTGGCTACGATGACACTCTGGAGCTGACTGATGACTATCTGTACCCACAGTATGTACAGCACAATACAGCACAGTACAGCACAGCACAGCACAGCACAGCACAGCACAGTACTAGCCTCTGCGGTCAACCTCAGGCCTGCCATAACATTTCAAAGACTGTTTCGAAATTGAAAAGAAATTACATTCATCTCCAGGTGGCTAGGTTTTTCCTTGTCATGGATGGGGACATTACATGCTATGTTTTTTTTATTTTGACAAAGTAGCAATGTAAGTGTCTTTCTGGAGATTGGGAGTGCTCTCTACTTTCCCCTGCCTGTTTGCGTCTGCCCTTGTCTGTGATCACAGTATCCCCACGTATGTATAAGGCTGTTTGTTGTTTGCGTTGCCAGGTTACGGGTTCCCGTGGGTTGTACGACCGAGCTAAACCATCTAGGTCACCAGTTTCTCCAGCGGCTGTTTGACAAGTATGATGAGGTGAGGAGACGTCCCCCTCAGCCGTCCACCTTCTATTCAGATGACTGAAAGAAGGAAATACGTTTCTCAATAAAAAAATTAAATAGTAATAATAAAATAAAATAGTTATGAAGAAACGTTTCAAGAATCTCCGCTTTCTCTTATTAATGACGTGTGTTTCCGCATTTGAATTTTCAATTCGAACACGGTAGTTGGCTGTACAGATGTAGGTGAAACCGAAACGCTAACATATGCATCTCTCTTCCGCGCCCCAGGATAAGGACTTGGCCCTCTCACCTTCGGAGCTCAAGAATCTCTTCTGCGTATTTCCCTACATGCCTTGGGGCTCGGACGTGTACACGGCTGTGTCGACGACGGACGAGGGATACATCTCGTTGCACGGCTTCATGTGTCAGTGGATGTAAGTATTGTTATGGCCTTGTCCTGTGTGTGTGTGTGTGTGTGAAACCTTTAAAGACCACCCACCTTCGCCATTGAAGAGCTTTTCGGTGTAGCTGGTGAACGCACAGCGTTGGCAGAGGTGGTGGTGTGTGTACTTGTCTTGTTTGGACCCGGGTTCGAACCCTTGCGTGGGCAAGATGGCGAAGAAGCAATGTTGACTGGCAACGCCACTACCCTGTGCCAGGAGTGTGTGGACATTCACGTCCACCTTCCCCTGGCACATGTCATGTGACCCGCTTGCAGTCCCCCCATGCTAGATGATCCCTGGTGTATTTTTTCGCGTGGCATTTCCCACTCTGGCATTTTGCTCTCGTGCGTGTGAAGGGATTCTAAATCGGGGGGGTGTGGATGTTCCTGTTCTGCGTTCCGGGTTCCGTACGCTCACCAGCAGGGTCCTGCTTCTCCTGCCGCCCCTCACAGGCTGTCTGCTTACGTTGACGTGCACCGCTGCCTGGAGTACTTGGGATACCTGGGATACCCAGTCATCACCGAGCAGGAGTCCCAGACTGCAGCTGTCACAGGTGTGTTTGTGTGCCCGTGTGTGTGTGTGCCTGTGTGTGTGTGCCTGTGTGTGTGTGTGAGGGTTAGGTGTGTGCGCTTCAGTTTTCCTACCCTGAAGCCTGACTGGAAGAATGCAGATATGTTACCTAGAATCTGTAATCCTAGTCCCAGTAGTAAACCCTTTGACGGATTACCCTGTTAATCTGGAACAGTGAACTCTCTACATATAAATATACAGCGTTCCCTATGAGGACATGCACACAAAAAAACTAATATTAAATATTTAAAAGTTTGTTATTTTAAGGTAATATTTTGAATCATATAAAATGATTCATGAAAGAAAGCCATTAGTTTTTAATAATGTCATCAATTCAGTGTACGATTATGCAGTGAAGCCCCATTAAGTTCTGTTGATATAACAGCTACTGCTGTCAGGATTTCTTGATGACTAGCTAGTTGTTGTTGTGTGTGCATGTTGAGGGTAGACAGGGCTCATCAGTACGTACTGTAGTAAAGGATTAGCGAGGGCAATGATGTAATAGTCTCACCGGCGCTAATGCCCTCGCTCCCTCAGCGTAGAGGTGAGCTTCTTTACCTGAGCCTGCGCTAAATGGGGGACAGGGCCCAAAGCCCTGCAGCTAGCCCCTCCCACGCAGCTAACCCCTCCCACACAGCTAGCCCCTCCCACACAGCTAGCCCCTCCCATGCAGCTAGCCCCTCCCACACAGCTAGCCCCTCCCACGCAGCTAGCCCCTCCCACGCAGCTAGCCCCTCCCACACAGCTAGCCCCTCCCACGCAGCTAGCCCCTCCCACACAGCTAGCCCCTCCCACACTTTCCCGGCTGCAGACTGGGTCTGACAGACGAACGGAATCCTTCCCATGATGCTTCGCTTCGTTTGCCCAGTTTTGTGTATGAGCATGTCTTGTTCCTATATATATATATATATATATATATATATATACATACATACATACATGTGTGTATATACATGTGTGTGTGTGTGTCTCCCTCCGTAGTGACGCGGGAGAAAGATGTGGACCTGGAGAAGGGCCAGACTCAGCGCTCTGTGTTTCTGTGTAAGGTGATCGGACCGCGAGGAACCGGAAAAACGGCTTTCCTGCAGGCCTTCCTGGGCAGGGGAGTCGCGGTACGACCCTTTCAAAACACTGTGGGTGGGGCAGGGAGAGAGGGAGACTCAAACCATCATGTGAAGACTTTCCTTCACCCAGAGAAGTCTAGTTTGTCATGCTGTCCTTTTATTGTTTGTAAACGTGGCACCACATTTGGGTATTACGAATAAAATAATTGCGCCTATCAATGCTTGATAATGAAAAGGCTATTCATGTGCAAATGCCACTTCAGTGGTGGTTGTCCACTGTGGAGGGGATCAAAGGAGCAGCATGAGTCTGATGTCTGTTTATGTGTCTGTGTCTGTGTCTGTTTCTGTGTCTGTTTCTCAGAGAGCCGAGCGTGAGGTCGGGGCCTTCTCCCTCCACACCATCAACACAGTCCAAGTCAGCAACCAGGAAAAGTATCTTATCGTAAGTACATTACTGCCGCAACCTCCACTCTTTGACCTCTGACCGGGGTCTAACACCCCCCCACCCTCCTCCTCTGATCCGGGCAGCTGTACGAGGTGGACGTGGAGACGGCGTTCCTGAAGGCGACGGACGCGGCGTGCGACGTGGCCTGTCTCATGTATGACACCAGCGACCCCCAGTCCTTCGACTACTGTGCCAGCATCTACAAGGTCAGCTGGGCCAGAGATAGCAGTCCTCACTCCCCCCCCCCCCCCCCTTATTTTTTTTATCTCCTTATTGCACACACCGAACTTTGATTGTTTACCATGATGTTGCAACTCAAGACTCAAGTCTTTCCGTCTCTCCCTCTCTCTGTCCCTCCCTCTCTCTCTCTTTCCCACTATCTGTTTCTTACTTGTCTCGTCCCTCTCTACCTCACCCTTTCCCACTATCTGTTTCTAACCTCTCTCGTCCCTCTCTCTCTCTCCCTTTCCCACTATCTGTTTCTTACCTCTCTCGTCTCTCTCTCTCCTTCCTCCGTGTATTTGCCTTCCTCTCTCTCTCACCTCGTGTGACAGCAACACTACATGGACAGCAGCATCCCCTGTGTGTTGGTGGCCTCCAAGGCCGATCTCCCAGAGGTCAAGCAGTACCACGGGATGACCCCCGCAGAGTTCTGCTACAAACACCGCCTGCCCCCGCCCCTGCCCTTCTCCAGCCTCTCCCTGGACGCCTCCGGACGGAATATCTACACCAAGCTGGCCTGGGCTGCTATGTTCCCGTGAGTTCAAACACACACACACACACGTGATTTCAGATGTAAACACTCGGTGGAGTGTTCTGTGTTTGTCTGCCTGATGTGAGATCCTGTGTTGACGCAGTGGTTCTTCCTTCAGACATCTGAATGGCAGTGACATGAGCAACACCTCCTTCTGGCTGAGGGTGACGTTAGGCGCAGCGGTGGTCACGGTCCTTGGATTTGCCCTCTACAGAGTTTTCCACCGACAGAAATGATCTGGACCCCAGGGGACCCCCTCCCCCTGACCCAGAGCCAGAGCCCACCTTGGTCCAACTCTACCCTGATCTCAAGACCAACTCTTCTCCAGACCAGCTCTTCTCCAGACCAACTACTCTCCAGAACGCTCCACTTTGTCACCCCCAGCAACAAATCTTTAATTATAATCCAAGACAAATTAAAGATGGCGGCCATATCTCCCTCGCTCGCTCGCTCGCTCGCTGGCTGACTCTGCCTTACGTTGTCAGAACCAGGCTAAGCAGGAGTTAGCCTCATGCATCGATACGCCAGGAGCTGCTATCTACACCTCGCTCCTACACGGGTGCTTTATCACAGCGAGGAAGTGCAAGTTGATGACTTCCTGTAACGTTTCAGACCCAGAACATTTCCTCACTATTCCAACATGGTATTCACAGGGAGAATAGATAGGTAGGTTTTTAGTTTTCTTTATTTTATAAGTATGCAGTCTTTCCTAAGAAGAAGAAGGAGGAAAAAAAGAAAAATGCCAAAATGTTGAACATATGGACAGTTTCAAACTTGGGACACTGGGTATGTTGGGCATGTGTCGTTCAGTACCAAGCCTCAGAGCTCCAGTGGAGGTGAGCCCCCAGCTGCAGAACAATAACCCCACCTGAAGACACCCGGGTCGGGCAACATCTGGTCCACAGCAGGATAGCTCGCTGGAAGTCCCACAGAGTCTTCTAACTACTTTCTCCTTCACTAAGACACCTGATCTGACTTGCCAAATAAAGAGAACCCCCTCTAGTAGGTATTCAAAGACAAATATAGTATTTTGTTCCTATAGGCTCTGCTGTATTGAATGAAAGCAATAGAATATGCCCAGTCTGGTATGTCCAGTGTCTTTTGATGTCTATTTTAAAGAGGTTTTGCCTCTGGCCAACAGCTGAACTGGTGGCTTCTCAGATTTTAGAAGGGGAGTGATCTTTATTTTGTGCATGAAGCAAAAAATGTTTGAATGAAAAACAAAATGGCTCTGGAATGCATTGAAACTGGAACTCAATTCTGTACCTTGCAAAATAACTTATCTGATTCTTATTTTCTTAAGTTTATTTTAATTCAGCAATTCACCTCAGATTTTTTGAATTTATACCCCTCCCCCCTGCAGATGTGGTGTGTGTGAGTGTGTGTGTGCTAACTGGGGTACACACATGGCAGTGGGTGTCAAGATTGTGTGACAGGTTTATTTGACTTGTAAACCAACTGGTTTATTTTCAAATTGGGACAATCGTTTCTCGTGTTAACCAGTCTGGGATTTACCCACCATTGCTGCAGGAAACTGACTTGTTCCTCTGTGGACATTGTTGACTGAAGGTGCTGAAGTCATAGATGCTTACTCAATAAAACAAATCAGTTACTTCTTTAGTTTTTTTGGCCAAACGTGGTTGTTATGCTTTTATTATAAACATTTGTGCATTGTATGTTTTGGGGAAACTTTGCTGGCGAAATAACTTGTATTGACAGAGGTCTTTATTCGTTAATTTTACTTTGTCCGACAGCCAGACTGACGGCGGCTAATGTAATGGGCGAAACAAATTTTAAGTAGAACAAAGCTTTTCAAAAAATTCTAACAACCGGAGACTGCCTCCACGAATCCACATGCTATCAGACTTCGTTGTAAATGGAACAACGAATTCCCTTAACTTCCTTTAATGTGACTGTTTAGAAAGGTACAGCATGTACGTGCCTTTCACTGGCTGTAATGGCTTAACGACAGGTCTCTATCCTGGAGGATGTTCTGCGGAGCGACCACTAGCTGGGTGTAGAGAGCATCGGTAAGGTAAGAACAGATAGCAGGGCTTAAAACCCGTCCGGAGAGGGAGATTTCAGAGGGTTTTCTGTAGGTATGCCAGCCTTTGATAAATAAATAAATAAATAAATAAACGGAAATAACATACGATTTAATTTTACTACCAGGATATTTACAAGTGTCATGATAGAAAAATATACCAAAGTAGCCACATGGTGTGATTATCCTATGATTAAGCAAGAGCAGTTGATGCGTTTGTGTGTGTGTGTATTGTACGGTCTTTTAGGACCCACAGTTCAGCCATTGCAAGCATCATGCTGTACTAAGACTACTACAGGTCCGTAACATTTTTAGGAAAGCGCATGGCACGGTGAGTTAGACCTAAAGAGCTTTAAAACCGCCCAGCACCTTTCTCTTTCCTAACTCGTAAATTAAGACCCAGGGGTAACCGAGGGACCGTTTCTATAACTGCTTTTCGTTACCATCAAACCATAAAGTGGCGGAAATACCAGGATAACGCATGCGTAAAAAACTGAATGAATGAGGGAACACTTCATATTTAAAAGATGATAAAAGTTTATTGAATTACAGTATAAACAGTTTCAAAAGTTATCCGTTGTGGTTCGTTTGCCTACAAACAGACTGAATTAATTGAGAATGGTAGTGTTATTTGACAAATGTAACATAGACAGACTACACATTTAGAGCCATTCGCTTCACTTGGTATTCTTGCAGTTTCCACTCATGTTTTACATTGTTGTCAGGCTCAACAATGCGCGCTATTTAAACAGTTGTATTTTCAGAATGACCTCGTGCACCGACAAGTACTCTATTGGTTCTGATCAATAAAATGTCCAAATTGGTGTTCACTAGGCCTACATATTCTAAAAGATCCTAGACAACAGGTATCCAATGACCGGGGAGGAATAAATAGTAACGATGAATACTGCTACATACAATTTTTTTTACATTCCATGACTCTCCTTTTCAGCATCATGTAGACTAGTGCAATGGAGTGGGAAACAATTGGTATAAAGGTTAGGTTTCGCGGGAGACCATACAAAAATAATACATATAAGAAAAACATTTTTTTTTTCTCCTCCAAAAGTTATTTACAGTGACTCAAGTCTCTCTGTTGATGTCATTTTTACTTCTTCTTCGTTGCTTTCTTGGCTGTTGTTTTGGGCTTGGGCTTGGCGGTTTTGGCCTTCTTGGGTTTGCTCGCCTTGGGCTTGGTGGGCTTTGCCTTCTTCACTGCTTTCTTGGGCTTTGGTGCTGCTTTCTTCTTTTCTGGAGACTTCTTCACTTTTTTCGGCGCTGGCTTTGCTTTCTTGGCTTTTGCTGGTGATTTGGCCACCTTCTTGGGCTTGGCCACTTTCTTGGGCTTGGCGGCAGGCTTCTTTGCTTTCACAACTGGTTTGGGTTTAGAAACCTTTTTGGCGTCCTCAGCTTTGGCCAGTTTGAAGGAACCTGACGCACCGATGCCTTTGGTGTGGCGCAGAACCCCGGAGTTCACCAGCCTCTTCAGTGACAGCTTAATCTGAGAGTCGGCGTTCTCGCCCACCTTGTAATGGCCCTTGATGTACTTCTGGATGGATTGACGGGATGCGCCTCCACGACTCTTGTCAGCCACGATGGCTGCCTTGATCATGTCCGAGTACTTGGGATGTGAAGCAGTCTTCTTTGGAGTTTTCGCCTTTTTGGCCTTCGGGGCTGGAGCTGCCGCCGTTTCTGCCATGTTGACTTTTTATGAAGTCTTTGGAAAAAAAAAAAAATTCTGGAAGCAAGTAGGATATCCCTGTTGAAAGTCGTTCACAGAGCGCAGGTAGCTGTCAAACGACAGTATTTAGAAAATAGTTGATATGGTGTTGTTAGAACTCCGAAGAGTGACTAAAACTAGCTTTTTCGTAATAACAGAAAGTATTTTTTTTTTGGCCACATACAGTGACGTGTCAAATGTGAATCCCTATGAATGTATCTTATTCCACAAGCGCTACTCCGAGTCTATGAAGCCTACGTGCGGACGTGATTGAGAACACCAACTGCCAGCAGCTGATCTAGCAGGCTCCATGGAACTCGCCTGGTCCCGTTTGTGTTTCTTCATCCTCGAAATCTCCACAAATATAAAAAGTCCGGTGTCGCATAGGTCCACAAAACCTCATAGATAGAAACTAGACAGTTACGGCTTCACACACATATAATGGTTCGTATATATTTCGCTGACCGATTAACTTTTATTTCCCGAAAACCTACTCGTAGCACTGCACGGTGTGATCAATTTTGCAGAATTCCGGTCAAATTGACCCAAACAGACGGAACCAAGCAGAAAAATGTCAATTGCATATTGCAAATTAATCTATACTCTAACGAATCCACTTGGGTTGAGTGGTGCAAAACCTCGTTTTTGCTTTTAATACACCGATATAGTTTTCTAACTAACACAGCCCAGCCAGTGACTTTGAGTGACGTGGTTGAGATTATTTACTGTTAAACCTCCTATAAATTAAATGTCACAGTATTTGAGATATTGATGAATCAAGTAATGTTAATGGAGATTTTGGTAGGTTGTAATGCTATATATGGGTCTCTTTTCCTTAATGCTTAAAGGCAAAATCAGGAATAACAAAGTGGCACTATGCAAGTCGCACCAGAGCTCCATTGTCAGGAAAGTTGCCAACACCTCTAAGATGTAGAGCTCAGATAATAACCGATTAAATTTGTCAACAATTTCATTAGAGAGACAAAATGATCTTATATTTCACAGGACATTCGATCAAGTTCAAGTGCGACTGAATACAAAACTATAGCTAACATCCAATGTAGGACACATTGATGGCATTCTTTTGTTCTGTGGCTGGTAGAGCAGTCGACTGAGCGGCATGTTTAATTTACGAGCGGTTCATCTCATTTTTCATTGACTATGAATACAGCTATACAGTAATGGATCATAACTTAATACAAGAAGAAAAGTGTAAATTGTTTGTTACTATCCAGATCTTGATTTCATACATTTTCTCTGCAAACGCCATCTTGGATCCCATATGAAAGTCACACTACTTTTGACTTGTTTCCCGCTATCAGACAGATGTGATCATTAAGACATTAATTAGGTTACATTTTCTCATTTAGGAAAGTAGTGTATGTAAAATTATGAAAACGTTGGCCTCCGTATTTTACGAATGGAACATAATAAATCGCCTCTCTTAACAGGTCTTGCCCACGCACCTTGGCTACTTTTAGCAAGTGATACCACATTTTACTTGGTCATTAGCAAAGTCAATACAAATTAATACAAGTAGCCTGTTGCAATGCAAATGATTCCTTTGTTAGAACCTTGTCATAGTTACTATGTGCTCCACATTTAACATCCAGTGAGTGAGTAGCTCCAGGCTCACCCTCCACCAACAGTCCTTTTGCTATGTGAGTTGCGTGTGTGTGCCAGTGTATGGGTGAGTTGGAGGGTCGGTAAATGAGTGAACGAAAGCGCATGAATGAGTGGGTGAGTTAGAGTGAATGCGTGAATAAGTGCGTTGAAGGAAATGAACGCGCACGCGCGCACTAGCGTTTGGCAATGTCCCAACATTGACTGTGGCAATATTTCCGTTGCTTGTTTGTTAATTGAGAAATGTTTTTAAGGAATTTATTTTGGATTTACAAGGTTTATTTAAACGATGTATTTCAGTGTCGAGCAGCTATAGGCTCATTGTGTGTTCTGAAGGGGAGGCTGTCTACAGTTCTTCAGCCCGTGGCCGTGCCGTGCCCGGGTGCTGAAAACAGCACCCCGAGACACTTCTCGCCCCGTTAGACCACTCCCTCGCTCCGCCGACAGAGGGATGTGTCTTTAACAATGGGCGGCCCGTCTGTTGGTCAACCCCTCAACATCATGGCCTTTCATTATGTCCAACTTTTATTACTCTGACATGAACTCGCATTGACAATGTTGGGTTTACTCACTATGGCAACAATCCGAATGATATTTATTGTCTCACCAGGCCTCATGCGCTGCTTGTGCCTGATCCCATACCATAATAACCTTGCAATGTAACCATTGTAGATACTGCAGTTATTACATAATAGTGTAATTCTTGGGGCTTTTGCAAGGTCAGTAAGGTGCGTGATGTGATACTATTATAACATTATTTATATGTAGTTTATATGTTTTTTCTTTCCAACTATACAAATGTAGAAAAACATTGTGTTAGCATTTTATGATAATTATATCACTAGAAAAAAAACATAACACAAAGCTTAACACATTATCACAATGTCTTATCTTCCAATTTTTTTGGGTTGAACAAAAACATTACTGCTAGATATGGTTAATATGGTAATTGTATTCAAATTTGCTAAAACATGATACTTTGAATGACTATGATTATTATTAATTATATTGTTTTCATAATATTTTATTATAAACATGTATAGTATTATAATGTTTGTCTTATTATTCATAATTTCCCACCAAATATCAGTATGACACTATTATGACAATACTTACCTACTTGTTCTAAAAAATACATCTTTTAACAAGAAGGACAGTGTTTTACAGACATGTACTTGAGTACATACTCTGAGAAGAGACACTGCTAAGTGTCAGGACTACTCGGTCTTAGAGTTACAACCTGAACTGATCTCGTGCCAATTTGTAATTTTAACCTTTTAAACCTTCTCAAGTCCTGGCTGCCTCAGCCACTGAGGCATTATGGGAAATGTCCTCCGCCATGCTGTTTCATGGTTGCCTGTTTATCCTTGGGTGTTGCCGTGGAGACGTTGTTCTGGGGTAGAAAGCGAATCTAGCATTCCACTCTCAACAGTCTGGTTCCATCTGCCATGGCAACCCACTGATGTCTGGGATTCCATGTTTTTCTGAATGGAGCTAACTTAGATTACGACTGAGCTTGACTTTGTAAAAATTTTTTGGTTATGTTCCGCGGTTACTGAGGAGGGTTTTATTTACATACTTATAAGGTAACTAAGGGAAATATTGTCCTCAAGGGGCAATTTGTTGCACAGCCAGCAGTACATACAATCAATCATCATACATAGAATCAAGAGCTGATCTGGAGATCAAAGCAAACAGTTTAGTTCAGATTTAGACATTTTGTGTTACAATGTCCTTATACTGTATTTTATTAATTGATTAGTGTACTGCATGTATCACATACATGAAGCAGTATTAATATTACCCCACCAAAACATTATTCTTTATTTGTGTGTCTTCTCTGTGTCACGTATGGTTATTACTCTGACTGTTCTTGTGTCAGTCGACAACAGCCGTGTTCTCCAGCATGTGTTCTGCTGGACAGTTGCAATAACACACGTGTGTTTGTGAGCAGGTGCCAGCAAACAAGTACTCTGCTGACTGCTGCTGAACCACCAAATAGACACACACACACTACACACACACACTACACACATACACACTACAAACACACTACACACAGTGGGCTGTTAGGGTGACTGCCAACAGAAACACACCGGTTAGCCCCCACACACTAAAGGCTTTCTTTGTGAATGTCTTGCCTCCCCCTTCCTCTACCTCTTTCCCCTTCCCCCCCACGCCCCTCAGACCCAGTATTTAGAACAGGTAACCACGGCCACAGTACCAGCTGTCAAGTCACCTCACCCCACACCGTCCACTCATCAGTGTCACAAGCATCTGTGTGCTGTCAGTCAAACCCACAGCCATCACATCCAGGCTATCATAGGTGATTTGCCTTCATAAGAACTCTTTCTAGATTGTTCTGAAGATGTATTTCTGACCTTTTTGGACAGAGAGTCAGGAAAAGAGGAGGAGAGATCGAGTTGAAGACATGCAGAGATGGTCTCGAGCCGGAATCTAACCCAGGCCGCTGCGACAAGGCCTCAGCCTGCGTGGTACGTGCTCTAGCAGGTGAGCAACACTTTTTACATTTGCGCAGTTCAAAGAAATGTTTGACATGTCATGCACACTTTGTTTACACATTTATGAAAAATAATTCTATAAAAACACACAGTTACATTTTAATTCACTGTTTTGTTTTTCCTGTGATGATCATCTAACTAGATGATCCTAAATGAGCTGCCAACCTTCTGTTGTCTCTATACCACATCTCAAAACACAAAATTAACGGCTGATGAATTATTATGTGACAGTGTTGTGTGTAACGTAGTAAGAATCTTGCAGATAATGTATACTTCATGAAATATGTTATCAGGCTCTTTTTAATCCTTGATTGAATAAAGTATCTAACTAGGAAGTCATAGTCCCCTGATTACGATCTCTCCATATTCCCTTTATTACTTTACCATGTGAGTTCTGGAATGTTAGTTGTTATTCTGGTGTCATTTACGTCAGCACATGACTTTAGTAACCCTTAATTTAGACACAAGTCAGTCTGAGACCACAGCCTACTCTGCAGATGTGCTCAGAAATACAAAAAAAACTAAAAAAAGATTTTACAGTATTTGCAGAATTTGTCACTTGATGAAACTAGTGTTATTATACTGATAGTCACCAACAGAGGGCAGAAGGACCTTCAGACCTAATCCAAATTCCTAGATGGTAAACAATGGTTGCACTGAAGGTGTTTGACTGGTTCAGTCCAGTATTTATCCATGTCTGAACAATGTTTTATACCCCAAAATATAGTCCTATATTAACATCTGTGAAGGCACCAGCAAATAGGCACAACTGTCCAAACATCCGGCTATTTGTCATGGATGTATTTCAGTCTGCTTTGCGGTGGTTATTTTGGTGGTTAATGGAGATTAATGTAGGTGACTCTGTACAGTTTGAATGTTCAAAATTCCTCCATAGTTCTGTGGTTACCCTTCATGGCCTGTTGCCAGAAGATACCTTGTGTGACGGACTTACGATTCCAGTCCTCAACACTAGAGGGCGTTCCACACTTTCTTTTTTCAGACTGGTTCCGGCTGAATACTGTTACACAGCACTCTATGGGAGAAGTAGCGTTATGGGAGCAAGACTCCGTTTAACTGTGTGTAAATAACATAGATAGTGTGACACCAAAATGTCAAAAAGCCTGGCTCGAAGTTCTGAACAGCTGAGATCAAATCCCTTGTGGGCCTGGTGCATAATGAGATGTGGATGACATGTACTTATCCCATGTGGTGCAATGAGAATCATGGTAGAACAACAATCTGCTTGTCCCATTTCCCCCCCCCCTCTCTCTCTCTCTCTCTCTCTCTTCTTTTTCTGTCTTTCTTTCTCTATCCCCGTCTCTGTCTCCCTCTTCTAATGCTTTCCCTTTCTTCTACGCATCTTCATCTTTTCTTCCCCTCCTCCTTCCCTCATCCCTGGAGGACAGAGCACAAAGTAGAGCAGTTTGGGCTAAAACTATGTCAGTCAGTGACCCGATTCATTCTGGTGTGGTTTTCATCACACGAGTGGTTCCCCCACTTGTACGATCCCCTCCTGCAGGAGCTCTGAAGGCCAGAAGGGCAGGTGTCATCTGTCTTCATTGCTGTCATTCACTCGACCACTGTAATCCATAATAGACTTAGCAGCCTTGTTCCCTCATTACCAGGGATACTGCTGCAGTGCAGAGAATACAGTGACCACCTCCCTCCCTCCCTCCCTCCCTCCCTCCCTCCCTCCCTCCCTCCCTCCCTCCCTCCCTCCCTCCCTCCCTCCCTCCCTCCCTCCCTCCCTCCCTCCCTCCCTCCCTCCCTCCCTCCCTCCCTCCCTCCCTCCCTCCCCCTCCCTCTCTCTCTACCTACCTAACTACCTACCTCTCTACCTACCTACCTACCTACCTACCTACCTCTCTACCTAAGCAGAAGTCTGTACGGACGAGTCTCGTGACTGAACCATGTCTGAGGGCAGACTGAACCATGTCTGAGGGCAGACTGAACCATGTCTGAGGGCAGACTGAACCATGTCTGAGGGCAGACTGAACCATGTCAGAGGGGAGCACGCTGTCAGTGTCTGTGTCTATGATGAAGAAAAAACCTCTTGTCTCGTGGTGAAACTTTGAAATTGAAAAGTTATGTGATTGCTCCCCAGCCGACCAAAGACTGAATAACTCACATTTAATGTATTCACTCTGCATACACTTTAATCCAAAGCGACATGTAAGGGAGGAAGTGAACCTGGGACTTCTTAATCTGCTGGCAAATGCTTCACAACTGAGTTATACCCATCCCAATATCCCAAATGTAATCTGTTTCTGCCTGGCGCTCAGCATTCAGAGGATACGGGTCAGACCTTCCAACAGGCTTGTAGTGAAGGTATGTTTATACATCAAGCTGCTGCTCTACAAACAGGAGACAGGCTTTCTGGGAAATCCAGGCTCCACTAGACTGTTATTTACCCACATCTAACCATAGACCTTTTATCTCTCTCTGTCTCTTCATTCCTCACACTTTCTCTGTCTCTCTCCCTTTCCCTCTCTGTCTATTTCTCTCTCTCTCTATTTCGCTCTCTCTCACTCTTTTTCTCTTTCGCTCTCATCTCTTCCCTCTTCAATCAGACCCTCAGCACTTGTAGGGTGTATAAATGTTATGTAAGGTAATTACTGCCATTGCATCCCTGCTCCCTTTCTAGGGAGATCAGAGTGAGAAGGAGGAGTCCTGACTCACAGGCCAGCACACATAATGAAGAGAGATCCACCATGAGACCACACACACACACACACACACACGCACACACACACACACACACACACACACACACACACACACACACACACACACTGGAGAATAAAACTCCCTTTAAAACTAACCTTTATTTTTAACAACCCACATAAACCACTGTTTGGTTATGCTAATAAAGCAACACCTGCTTCAGAAACACTTGCTTCCGACACACACACACACACACACACACTTACACTGACCAAATACTTGCTTTGCACATTTACTGCACACAGAATTAAAATATCCCATATATTTAAGAAACATATCCACACACACGTGCTTTGACACACAGCTAAATAGCCACATGCCTTCCAGACCCGTGGGTCATTAACCTCAGACTGACAGTCTAATTAACGCATGTTTCTTTCCTCCTGAAAGACCTCGTTATTCTTCCCTCCATCTCACACAGGGAATCCTCAGTGCTTTGTCTGATGCTCTCAGACCTTGTTAGGAACAAGTGTCAAAGTGCTCTCTCTATCTCTCTCTCTCTCTCTCGCTCTCTCTCTCTGTCTCTCTCTCTCTCTCCTGTTTCTCCCTTCCTCCCTAACCTCTCTCTTTCTACATTTCTCTCTCTCTCCCTTCCTCCCTACACTCTCTCTGTCTCTCTCCCTTCCTCCCTGTCTCCCTGTCTCTCACTCGTTTCTCTCTCCTGCTGCCTGCCGTGAAGAGAGACGTGAAGAGAAACGTGAAGAAAGATGGAAGAGAGACGTGTAGAGAGACGTGTAGAGAGACGTGTAGAGAGACGTGTAGAGAGACGTGTAGAGAGACGTGAAGAGAGACGTGTAGAGAGACGTGTAGAGAGATGGAAGAGAGACGTGTAGGGAGACGTGTAGAGAGACGTGTAGAGAGACGTGTAGAGAGACGTGAAGAGAGACGTGTAGAGAGACGTGTAGAGAGATGGAAGAGAGACGTGTAGAGAGACGTGTAGAGAGACGTGTAGAGAGACGTGTAGAGAGACGTGAAGAGAGACGTGTAGAGAGACGTGTAGAGAGATGGAAGAGAGACGTGTAGGGAGACGTGTAGAGAGACGTGTAGAGAGACGTGTAGAGAGACGTGAAGAGAGACGTGTAGAGAGACGTGTAGAGAGACGTGTAGAGAGACGTGTAGAGAGACGTGTAGAGAGATGGAAGAGAGACGTGTAGGGAGACGTGAAGAGAGACGTGTAGAGAGACGTGTAGAGAGACGTGTAGAGAGACGTGAAGAGAGACGTGAAGAGAGACGTGTAGAGAGATGGAAGAGAGACGTGTAGGGAGACGTGAAGAGAGACGTGTAGAGAGACGTGTAGGGAGACGTGAAGAGAGAACGACAGAGGGCTACTGCTGCCTCGAGAACCCGTCCTGGGGACGTTAATGGAAGGAACATGGAGATAGAGATCAGAGGTCTGACATGTCCCACAGACCCTGACCATGGGTGTGATGTTGAGGGTGGCAATGCTGAAGCACTGGGAGGGGGAACATATAAAAAAAAGAAAAAAAAAGAATGTTCCCTTTTTGAGCTAGAAATAACAACTCTTTTCTCCGCATTGAGATGTGGAAGTTATTTGTTTACAGCAGCGGAAAGACAACAGGAAATGTTCAGGACGACCCCGACCAACATAGTCGTAATGCGCCAGGGCTCATCCTGTTATGTTTGTAAGGTCAGTCTTGGGCAGCACATTAATAACTTTGCCCTCATGCTCTGTTTTCTGGATAGCATATGCTCTGAGGGCTATTTTGGTCTGTGCTTTGGTCATAGCAGAGCAGCACTGAAGGGCTCTTCATCAGCAGAAGGTTTCAGTCCACATAGCTGCATCTGGTCTTTCTCTTCCTGCCTGTGCTCCATCAACACCTGACGAAAGGTCTTTGAAGTTAACGGAAACTGGGCATGGCTGTGCCCCCCTGCTTTAATGCTCTGAGTCCTCCAATGACAGTTGAGTGCTGCTTGGTTAGGACGTGCAGTCCAATCAGGGAATTCGTCATTCAAACATTTGAAATGTGGGCTGTGGAGTCCCGTAAAGTGGAATTAGGAAGACCTTGTGTACAGCAAATAGTATAGGCCTGGGGGCTTTGTGTGTGTGTGTGTGTGTGTGTATGCTCACAGGCATGTGTAGTTTGTGTGTGTGTGTGTGCTCACACGCATGTGTAGTTTGTGTGTGTGTGTGTGTGTGTGCACACGTGTGTGTGTGGCCATGAGTACGAGGGGGATGCTTGGTGTCAGTCACAGAGGGACAATCAGCAGTTTCAGCTCATTTCCTCGTTAGTATAACGCAGTGTCAGCCAGTGCTTACTGTGTGTGTGAGCACCCCCCCACCCCCACCCGCCCTCACGCCCCCCCTACACGCCCCCCTCGTCCCCCTTCCAGGCACTCTCAGCATGTGTCATCAGATGTCACTATCAAGGGCAAACAAATAAAGTTGTTTTGATTCAAATGGTCTCAGAACAAAACAACCTCATTTGAATCCATGTACACTGCAGACAGCACACTCTAACCGACCAATTATATTCCACTTCCCGCAGAGAGGGATCTGCCAAGCCAGTGATGTAGGAGATGGGCCGGAGCGTTCTAATGAGAAGGTTCTGGGCTTTGATGTCGATGCTGTTTAAGAGAACGTGTGTTTACCAGAGCAGGAGAGCCTCAGTGTGTGGCTCAATTATGGGACAGTCCCCAAGCCTCCGCCTGTCACCCAGTCAGACTGAGTGTCTCCTCGCTGTAGGGACCTGGACTTGGAGTAGGGGATCCCAGTCTGTCGCACAATGATGACCTCATCCCTCCGGATAGACTGCTAATGGCACAAGGGTCATAGTTGGGGGGGGCATGACAGCAACATCAAGCCCAGTCTTAGCATAGTGGCCGCCTTGTTTTAGGAAGTTTGGTTTAGTTCTGAATTAATACTCCCGAATATTCCCTTGTCATCGTGAGAGGCAAGACAGATGGATGAACTATCTGTCTCTGTCTGTCTGTCTGTCTGTCTCTCTCTCAGCAGCAGATCCATATGAGCAACGAGTCATCAGGCTGGTGCCCTGACCCTCATGTCCTGTTCCCTAAACACCCGTCTCTTCATCGTAGGCATTCATTATGCAGGAGATTTACATAAAAGGGCTTTTGTTGCTCTGGTATTACATGTAATGATCTATTGTACTCCAGGGAATTCTGCCTGTGTTACTGCAGTGGTATTTATTTGAGTGTTCTCTCTGTCGCTCTTCCTGTTTCTCTCTTCCTCTATCTCTCTTCCTCTATCTATCTATCTCTCTCTCTCTTCCTCTATCTCTCTCCCTCTATCTCTCTTCCTCTATCTCTCTCTTTCTCTCTCTCTCTCTTCCTCTCTCTCTCTCTCTCTCTCTCTCTCTCTCTCTCTCTCTCTCTCTCTCTCTCTCTCTCTCTCTCTGTAATAGATGTGTGTGCTTGCGTCTGTAGTAAGCCGACAGCCGCAGTGGAGCCCATCCCCTCTCCTTCCCCCAGACGCCTCTCTCTCAGGGATGAGAGGAACTGCAGCCATGGCCCCTCCTCCCCAGACCGCTATTGGCTGAGATCAGCCACCTCCCTCCCCTTACCTCATTGGTATGCAGGCAGCGCAGTATGAGTGAGTGAGGAGAGAGAGAGAGAGAGAGAGATAAAGGAGAGGGAAGGAGAGATAGAAACCGACAGAGGAGGGAAAGACAGAAGAGAGAGACAGGAGAAAGAGGAGGAGAAGGAAAGAGAGAAGAAAGTGAAGAGAGAAAGCTGGAGAGAAAGGTGTAGGAGAGAGTAGAGAGAGACGAAGAGAGAGTCACAGAGAGAGAGCGACAGAAAGAGAGAGCGACAGACAGATAGAGAGTGAGAGAGAGAGAGTGAGAGAGAGAGGGAGGGAAGGAGGGAGGAGTCGGTCTTGTAGGGTAAAAGGATAGCAAGGAGCACAGTGAGTGAGAGCTACTGCTGGGTCTGTTGTTTGCCGGAGCTTGTCCTTCTCCTCCTCGTCTCCTCCACACTGGCACACAGCAGAGTCCTCGCCTCCGCAGACTCCGCTACCTCGTTACCTCAGTCCGCCAGCTAGCTCACCCTGCGCCGCCGCTGCTGTCACGGCAACCGGGAGAGGCACGGGCCACAGGGGGAACCAGACGCGGCGAGGGGCTTATCCATCCTCCGAGCACGAGGGAAACGATCCCGCAGCGTGGCGGCCACGAACGGGGGCTGACGACGCTGCGTTTAGGCTCCCGCTCTACAACCTTACCCGGAACACACCCACCCCCCCCGGCCCACCCAGCCACCCCCCTCCCCGCCTCTCCCCCCTCTCGGTCCTCCCTATGCCCTTGTCCTCAGTGGCTTCTCTAACCTCCCTGGCCAGTATATGGATAGAAGCTCCCTGTTTCAGCTCATACAAGAGCAGGTGAGTTACGACGCCACCCAGCCAGCCTGCAGCGACGGCAGCTGGAGGAGGTTTCTATGGTTACCGGCTCTTGTCGGTCGTTTTTTTTTCGGTTGTCTAGGAGAAGGAGGGGGAGGAAGGTGTGTGTGTGTTTGTAACTGAGGTTAAAGGGGCACAGACAGGTACCAGCCTGGGATGTGGTGATCTATATATATAGTGGATTTGAATTGTGAACAACAGTTGGGTTTATGTTTCCAATGGTAACCGTATGATTGTAATAGGTCCTGGTTTGTCTTTGTAAAAGGGGTTTGTGAGGTTATGGTCAGCTTGTGAAGGTGTAGTCATATCACAGTGCATCTCTCCGGTTCAACAGGTCAGGGATTACAGCAGTTTCTGATTCCTGTGTTCACTGACGAGGGCAGAGAACGCAGACGTCAGGAAACACTTTCTCTGTGACAGTCCCTGACTTACAGACATGAAGATGTTGGTCCAGATCAAACCATAACCCATCACTGAGACTCCTGAACCGTTGCTGAGAAAAGCATGCTTTCGTGTGTTTCACTGCATCTGTGAGTTCTTATCGAGCATAATGCATGTATAGTATGTATAGAGTATGTTGGTGTGTGTGTTAACATATCAATCATTCATACTGTATCCATCCATTTATTGGCTGACTGCACCCAAGCACTGCCATGACGACGCCTTGGTCAGCAGAGGTATTGGCTGATTGACAGTATAGATTGGCCAATCATGCTGTCTGTTCCAGAGGGTGGAATTGATTATTGGATGCAGGGTCTAAGGGTCACCAATGACCCATTGGTAACACATTGATCACTTTGGAAAGCAGTAGTGTGTGTGGGTGTATGTATGTGTGTGTGTGGAGGGGGTGTGTGTGTTACATGAATGACAGGGAGAATACCTCTGGGGGTTCTGTGTGAATATCAATGTGGTGAATCAGTCTGTTGAGGTCACGGCTGTGGTTTCTAGACTTCCCACAGTACCCAGTGAAGCGCTGTGAATTCTCAATGAGCTTTTCAGTGAATGAACGTATTTGACAGCAAGGGTAGGAAACCTTCACTTTTAGATGTACCAGGCTGTCTGAGTACAGACAACCAACACAGAATCCTTTTAGTGTGTGGGGCTCAAAGAATGAACGGTTTCCAAGCATCCATACTCCTTGCTGGAGTCTACCGTCTATAACTCCTAAAATGATATTTCTGCCTCCTGTCAGTCACACTCTTAGAATAAGGTCATAGAAGATCTTTCTGTAGATGCCAACAATGTCAGAAATAGATTTCTACATTGTCCCAGATCACTTTGAAGCAGTGAGTAGACTGCTATTGGTTTATACATTACAGACCTTCATCTGTGCCCTCCCCACCCTATGAATGGAGTGGTCGATCTCTCATTGGACCATATGCTGTAGACATGCCGCAGAACCAGCGAGAGAGGGAGTAAAAGAGCAAAGAAACACATAGGAAGCAAAACAGAGAGAGATAAAGTAGAAGAATGGAAAAGACAGTGAGAATGAAAGAGAGGGTGACATGGAGAGTAAGGAACAGAGACAGGCCAAGAGAGAGAGAGAGATACAGAGGGAGCCAGATAGAGAAGAAGAGAGAGGAGGAGGGAGAGGGAAAGAGATGGAGAAGAAATGGAAGAGTTATGGAGAGAGAGAGAGAGAGATGGGGAGAGAGAGATGGAGAGAATGCTACAGTAGCTAAGAGAGCAAGTTTATTAGTCTTTGTCTGCAGGAGGTAGCAGTGCTGAGCACTGGCTATTTATGGCCCATGCAGGCATGCTGCTCTCACACACACACACACACACACACACACATCAACCCTCACACAAACACAAACACACAAGCATACGCATAAGTGCGTCCTTCAGCCTGGATGTTTTCTTTGAAACAGGGCATGGGTCAATGTTTCCCATAATCCCCTTCTGTACTTGGCAAACACCATCGCCGGCAAGCATTTCCTGTACTTCTGTTGGATGAAAACTCCCTGCAGTGTGACATTCAACAAAACAAGTCACTTTTCATGTGGTGTCTTAAGGAAGTTCGGACCGCTGACCACCACAACTACTAACTATTAGTACTATTCCTGCTACTCACTACTGCACTCAACTGACAAGGTTTTTTTTTCCATCACACGGCACACAGCTACCATACCTGTTACAACTCCGTAGCTCTTCTGGTACACTCCACCTCAAACATGAGCAGAACATAAAACGGGATGTGTGTCTCCTGTATCCGCCAGTTCAGATGGGATCTGTTCAGCCGCTCAGCTGTTTGCATGCAGATGTTGTTGTTGTTGTGGTGGTGGTGGTGGTATTGTGGTGTAGCAGCTTGCAGGGGCCACAGTTTGGTGAGGGCCCTTGGGGCCTCCTGCTCTTTCCTGGCTCATCTGGGATGCAGATGATACGCTAACACACGCTAACACACACACGATACTTCTGCACTCACTCATGCAGACGTACACACACTGCTGAACCATGTGCGCACACAAACATGATCATACACTAAAACACACACACACACACTAGATTTACTTACATTTTATACCAAATAGCCACAGATCAGAGAACACAGTGTGCATATTAACACTTCATTGTTGGCACCGTTCAGACACACAGCCCCAAAACACAGACACATGTTGTCCTCTGCCCCCCACCCTACCTGTGTGTCCTCACCTCTTTGACGTGCAGCGCATGCACACTGACTGCCACATCCATTTTAATGAAGGGAGTCAGGTGGCTGAGCGGTTAAGGAATAGGGCTATTAATCAGAAGGCTGCCGGTTCGATTCCTGGCCGTGCAAAATGACATTGCGTCCTTGGAAAAAGGCACTTCAACCTACTTGCCTCGGGGGAATGTCCCTGTACTTATTGTAAGTCGCTCTGGATAAGAGCGTCTGCTAAATGTGTAAATGTAATATGCACTGCTCTGCCTGTGTGTTAACAGGCTGCATTTTCCTTTTAATGTCTGGCTCAGAAGTGCTTTCCTGCAGGTCAGGGTCTACTCACAGACCCCCATCGTGGTGCAGTGCTTTGTGCTCTGCAAGGCCTGGTCTGGGGTCAGTCTCAGTGGCTGACGATAATGGAGGTCCCAGGGTTAACGTTGTGATCATTCCCCTGCAGTCAGCAACGCCGCACCCTCCTCCTCCACCTCCTTCCTCCATACACTCTACTCCTCCCTTTGCGCTGTTTAACCCTTTCATTTATGACTACCGCCACCCTCTTGTTCTGATCCTCCTCTCCCTCCCTCCCCTCCCCTCCTCCCCCTCCTCCCCTCCTCCCCCTCCTTCCCCTCCCCCTCCCCTCCTCTCCTTCCCCTCCCCTCCTCCCCCTCCTCCCCCTCCTGATGGTCAAGACATCACGTCTCATCACTCTCTGATTTCCTTTTTTATTGGCGTTTACACCCCTTTCTTCTCTCATTCGTTTCTCATCTCGGTCTCTTTCCTTCCCTGCATCTGTGTCCGCGCCTCCATCCCCCCCTCCTCCCTCCTCCCTCCTCCCCCACACATGCTCCCTCCATCCTTACAGCATCTCCTCTCTCCCCGAAATCTTCCTCTCCCCCCTTTCTGTTCATCCATTCTCTCCTTTCTTTGTCTCCTTTCCTCTCTTTTTGAGCACCAGGCCTCGTCAAAAGGAAATGCTTGAAAAAAAAAAAAGGCTGTGACACACTCGGGCGACCGGTAACCATGGCAACGGTGCGGCCTGTCAACGCGTCATCGCCATCCTTTCTGTGTTGGATCACTTCAATCACAGGTCCCTCTTCATTCCTTTGGCCCTCTCCTTTTTTGTCTCCCTCTCTCACCCTCTCTCTCTCTCTCTCTCTCTCTCTCTCCATATCCATAGTCTTTCTTCATTGATAATTTGGGAACTGCTCTCCAGGTCCTGGACCTTGTGTGTGTGTGTGTGTGTGTGTGTGTGTGTGTGTGTGTGTGTGTGTGTGTGTGTGTGTGTGAGAGCCTATCAGCCCCATGTCTGGTGTTCAGGAGGGCCGTGTTGACATCTGGGTGCAGACAGTGATCAGCTGTCTCTCGCCTGCCCCTGTGTTCCCCTGTCGACTCACTATCTGATCTAGCTCCACTCACAGCCCTGGAGAGAGGTACAGAGTTACAGCCTCCTGACTGACCAAGGACCAGAGTAGTGGCTCTGGAGATGAGAGGAACTGCTGTGTGTGTGTGTGTCCAGTTTTGTTTAACCATCCTGATTAGGGTTAGGCTTAGGGTTCAGGTTTTTGGGTTAAAAATATTTAAATGGGTTAAGGGGTTAGATTTAGGGTTAGGATTTTTGTTGGGAATGAGACTGGATTCGTGTCCCCACAAGGATAGCTGGACACAACATGTGTGTGTGTGTGTGTGTTTGCACCCAAGCTATGTGTCCCCCCTTTAATCCACAACTCATTTCAATCCTTTGTCTTTCTCTCTTTCACTCCACTATACCCATTCCGGTTTGACTGTCCTCTCATTTCTCTCCTCCATTGTCTTCTCATTCCCTCTCTCTGCATCCTTTCTTGTGCTATTTCTCTCTCCCCCCCCCCCCCTCTCTCCCTCCTTATCGTCCTGGCCCTGCACTCTGCCGGTGCAGTCACTGTGGCCATATCATCACCTAGCTTTTTCAGGGCCTCAGGGAGATTGGGCTGGGTTTAAACAAACCGGCATGGAAACACACTGAGAGGGGATTAAATAAAAATAGATATGGTCCTCCTCTCTTTCTTTTCTGTGGTTCATATTCATACACGCATTCGCTCCAGTCGCATTTGAGGAAGCTGATTCCAGCTGCAGGCTGCAAGGCGAAGCCAGCAAGGGGCCTCACGTTCAGCGAAGATTACAGCTGTGTGTGTGTGTGTGTGTGTGTGTGTGTGTGTGTAAAAGAGATGACTAAGAGGGAGAGAGATTGTCCAGATTATGGATTTGTGAGTGTGTGCGTTTGTTTGTGTGTAAAGGAAAGAGAGAACAGGGAAGAAAGACTATACGTTTTCACTGATAGTCACTGCGGTCAGAATACCCTGCGACAGCATGCCACATAGCTCAACAGTAATATATAAGATAAATACTGAATTGATAATAAAAATGAGTGAATCTAAAGACTCATTCATAAATTGACCATGTGTTGGGTAGAAAGATTTTTACTCTAAAAACGGAAACGCATCCGGACTATATATATCCGTCATTTGGGAGCCTAATCAAAGCTTACCTTATAGTACATGACTGGCTGGTTCTCTGCCACAGGTTAATACATAGATAACAGGAGACTGCCAACGACTGCGGAGTAGATTAAATGGAATTAAAGTTCTGAACTGTGTTCAATTAAACGGCATTAAAGCACTTCTGAAATCGGTAAAAGAGAGGAAGAAAGCGAGATCTCTGAGAAGCATACACACACATGTGTGAGTATGTGTGTGCGTTTCATGTCTGTAATTTGATTACCTTAATGAGAAAAGCACTGCCATATTAGAATGTAGAAAAAACGGTCTCTTCGAATATCGTCATTGAGTGATTCCAGAGTGATGCAAGAGCTGAAATACTAGTCCCCGTAGAGACAAGCCTGTTGGTTTAGTCTCCGAGTCCTAATTAGACGACATTCGTTTTAGCCTTAGCATTAACGTTCTCCCTTAGCTTTAGCCGTAGCATTAGCTTTGGCTTTAGCATCAGCAGAAGCACAGTAAAGGAGCCAGGGAAGGAGTATTCTCCCCTTGTGGCTCTCTCTCTCTCTCTCTATATATATATATATATATATATATTATATATACTATATTTACTAAATGCAGGTTGAGTTTTTCCTTAGGCACTCTCACACAAACACGATGTTTCTCTTAGGATGAACTCTGCTTTCATCTACTCTGTTTTAGGCTCCCCTGTCCTCTCCCCGGTCCTCTCCCCTGTCCTCTCCCCTCTCCTCTCTCATCTCCTCTCCTTTCACTGTTTAAAAAAAGTTTCGAAAGGTTGAAAGAAAAATAAGTTAACAAAAAGTTTTGAAAGGTAGAATTTTTTAAGTCCTCCCCTTTCACCGTGTTTTTTTTCGAAAGGCTGATTTTTTTTTTCTTCCAAAACAGTCCTCTCCTTTCACTGTGTGAAAAAAAAGTTTCGGAATGGTTGAAAGAAAAGAAAATGTTTAGAAAAGGAAAATTTAAGTCCTCTTCTTTCAGAAAAATGTATTAAGAATGTTTAGTAAACAAAAGTTTGCATCATTGATGAGTAGGCCTACTTCATTTGGACTCTGCCCTTTTACTCTGCCCTGATTTCATAGGGTTCTCTGTTTTAGACTTCTCTGTTCTCCTCTCATCTTCTTTCACTGTGGCAAAAAGTTTAGTTTTTTTTTGGTAAATATATGGATATCAATACACAAAACTGGACAAGAGAGGAAAAAAATGTGATAGGCTGGTGCCCAATAAAAAAATATAAACTTTCTAAACACTCCCTACCTTCAGTTTCCATTGCTCTATTAGGCTTATATAGCTCAGAAACCACACACACACACACACACACACACACACACAAATGCTGCACACACGCCCTATCCTTTATGGTACCTTTTTAAACGAGCAGTATTTCAGACAGCCAAACTCTGGCATTTTTATGGTCTACCCCGCTTGAATCAATTACAGGGAGCCAGTGGCATTCAGGCCTCAGCAGTAATAACCCATAAGGCTGTGGGGTTTGAAGCGAGATTGGTGATTAATAACAGCCGTGATTGGGGGCTGAAAATATGGTTTGTGATGAACTTGGAGTCACGCAGTGACTTTGATCTGGAAATTTGCATAAAAATTCAAAGAAGGAAACGCATTTTCTTCTTTTAATAGAAATATAATCATTTCTATGTTATTTGTGTAATTTATTATTAATGTATTTGACATATTTGGTGCAGTGGACTAATAAAGGTCAGGGTGTAGCTATTTTGTTTTCTCTTACAGTTCTAACAATACCTACTGCTCTCACATGGTTTTAAGGCGAGTCAGGTGGCTGAGCGGTGAGGGAGTCGGGCTAGTATTCAGAAGGTTGCCAGTTCGATGCACGGCCAAATGACGTTGCAAGGCACTTCACCCCACTTGCCTCGGGGGGAATGTCCCTGTACTTACTGTAAGTCGCTCTGGATAAGAGCTAAATGACTAAATGTAAGGCAGGTTTTTGTGCTCTCATTGGCGTTCCAGTGACAGTATTGCTTAATTAATCCTGGAGCGATCGACTGGCTGGGCCTCTCCCCATTGTCCTCATCAGCCCAGGTTGTCCCTGGTGTCTGGGTGCTGGCAGAGTCTCCCGGTCTGTCTGAGTGCTGGTTCTACTGATGCCATCGCTAGGAGAAGGCCTTTCTGTTGCTCTGCAGGGCTGTGCTGCATCACCTCATGCACCTCATGCTTCCCTGGCGCTGCCTGGAAAACATGGATGTTAGGGGCTTGTATGTATGCGGAGAGGGGCTAATCAATGCAGTCCTGTGGCTGAATCTAGGCAAAGGGAGAGGATGTTGTAGTTGGGACTGTGAACATGAAGAAAAAAACCTGTTTGTGGCATTAAAATACGTTAAAGTGTTGTTGTTTTTCGTCAGCTGGACCCAGAGAACACCGGTTTCATCGCAGTGGAGAACTTCACCAGCCTGGTGGAGCATCATGAACTGCAGCTGGACCCTTCCAAACTGGACATGCTGTTCGCCCTGGTCCACAGCAATGAGGATGGGCAGGTGTGCTACCAGGAGCTTATTGAGCTGGTGAGTGGATGGGAGGACACACACACACACACATATTCTCTAAGTCTGCACACTGCATTAAGACAAGCACACTCAACCAGACTAACACACACAAGGACACAAGAGATTTTTTAGGTGCACACTCTACTTTGTGATTTACGCGCCACATGGCATGGAAAGCTTTCAGAAAGGTTAAAGAATTGATTGTGCTTCTCAAGCACAGAGACTGCCAGGTTGATAATGGCCACATTGACTAGAAAGTCTTTATTCCTACGAAGGCAGGATCAATCCAATGAAATGTAATGGTAAACAGTCTTGCACACACACACACACACACACAGACATACAAGCATAATAGACCGTTATTTTGTTGCAATCGTGCAGCATGATTTTGCCTCTGTATTTGCTGTTATTGTGTTGGAGAGAGCGAGTGAGATTGAAATGGTTGGAGAGAGAATCAGAGAGAGAGAAAGTGAAGGAGAAAGAGATGGAGGCAGGAAGAGAGAGACTTGCTGTTGTTGAAGTGAAATTTGTCAATCAAGCTTGAAAAGGTAACTTCCTTCCACTCAAGTCCTGAGAGAGAGAGAGAGAGATGGGGAGAGAGGGAGAGAGAGAGAGAGAGAGAGAGAGAGAGGGAGAGAGAGGGGGGGGGATCGTGGGCAGCTAATATCTACCAGAGTAGACAGTGTTGCTCGCAGCATAGGGCTGTAAGCAGCATGATTAATTCAACGCAATGCAATTCCTGGCATATTTTCACTTCCTTAAGCTGATTTCTGCTCCTTCTCCCTCCCTCTGTTCTCTGTTCACGGTTTGTAATGAAAGCTGTTCGATTTGGAACGCTTCCAATAGCTCAGGTCTTTGCCTGAGAGAGCAAGAGAGGGAGACTGCATCAAGAATCTTGACTAACTGCCACATCCAGGCCCACATTCCTTCATTCCGTCCAACTTCAAGCCTCAACCTCTGTTTTACCCCTACATTTTCTTTGCTTCTGTTATCATCTCTCTTCCCTTGAACTCTCGTCTGATCCTGCCACCCTCACTCCATCCCGCACCAAAGCTTGTGATGTGAATCTGGCCAGGTTCAGAAAGCCTCCGAGAGACAATTTAACATTCTCCATCAGCCAAAATGCAAATGGTTTTCGATCAGCACTGGTAGTAGCTCACAATGATCTGAGGTCATTCCTGAACGCCCCTCCTCACATAGCTATTGACCCTCTGCTCTGATTGGTAAAGACTTGTCTCTAACGCATGTGCAGCACACACAAGGAGGTGCGCACACATACACACACACACAGGCACACACATCACTGTGTGCACTTGTTCATTGTGCATAAATTAGTGATTTGAGGGCTGTCTTGGAGGTAGAACAGCCTCCAGCCAGGAGAGAGTGGGTCTGTACTTCACTGCACGTGCTCTTGTCTGTATGCAAATGTAGCATGACATTTGTAACCAGGTCACCACCAAGCTGAAATCCCTCTGGTCTCCACTTCTCTCCTGCTACTCTCACGGCTCACTTTCTTGTTTCTCTTTTCTCGACTCTTCTGTTTCCTGTTGTCTTGTTCTTTTTCCAAGTCTTTCTCTCCTTGCCTCCTTCCCCTCCTTCTTCCTCACCACAGACGCCTCTCTGATCAATCCTCCTGTCTGCCATTTCTCCTTCCATACCCTTTCTCTCCTCTCCCTCCTCTCTCTTCCCTGCCCCCTTTACCTCCTCCCCCTCCCCCCCATCTCTGTCAGGGATGCACCGGGGGTACCAGTGTGAGACGAATTACAGTGGTATTTCTTGTTTTGGAGTTGGAAAGTGCTACCATTATAATGTCTCTAGTGTGCACAGACTGGCTTCTGGCCCGAGTTAAGATCTGGCCTGAGAGATGGAGCACCATAGTCTGGGGAGATGGATGAGAGTGTTGGACAGTATGTTGAACAGATTGTGTTGGTCTGCACGTTATTGTGTGGGTGTGAAGTATGTGCTCATCTAAGTGTATTTTACCCAAGTGCAAACACGGTGCAAACAGTCAAGTGTTTGTTTCTGCAGTCCTAAATCCCTTTCAGGCCTCAGGATATTTCCACCTCAGACTCATCCGTGTGTTGAACAGAGCCGTTAAACATCTTCAGTTGTTGTTCTTCGGGCTCTGAGAGACAACTGCATCTCCCAGCCTGAGTGGGTGTAAATGTGTTTGTGTCGAGCTGTTAGCCTACAGGTTGCATGCTGCCTGGACGTGTGTGTGTGAGAGAGTGTGTAAATGTGCTTGTGTCGAGCTGTTAGCCTACAGGTTGCATGCTGCCTGGACGTGTGTGTGAGAGAGAGTGTGTAAATGTGCTTGTGTCGAGCTGTTAGCCTATAGGTTGCATGCTGCCTGGACGTGTGTGTGTGAGAGAGTGTGTAAATGTGCTTGTGTCGAGCTGTTAGCCTACAGGTTGCATGCTGCCTGGACGTGTGTGTGAGAGAGAGTGTGTAAATGTGTTTGTGTCGAGCTGTTAGCCTACAGGTTGCATGCTGCCTGGACGTGTGTGTGTGAGAGAGTGTGTAAATGTGTTTGTGTCGAGCTGTTAGCCTACAGGTTGCATGCTGCCTGGACGTGTGTGTGTGTGAGAGAGTGTGTAAATGTGTTTGACAAGCAGTAGGTTGTTCACAGCAGCTGATCTGAGCCAGGGAGCTCCTGCCACACCCCCCAAGGGCTGAGCTCTGACAGACCCCAAACCTCCCAGAGGGAACACTGTACTCTGACAGACCCCAAACCTCCCAGAGGGAACACTGTACTCTGACAGACCCCAAACCTCCCAGAGGGAACACTGTACTCTGACAGACCCCAAACCTCCCAGAGGGAACACTGTACTCTGACAGACCCCAAACCTCCCAGAGGGAACACTGTACTCTGACAGACCCCAAACCTCCCAGAGGGAACACTGTACTCTGACAGACCCCAAACCTCCCAGAGGGAACACTGTACTCTGACAGACCCCAAACCTCCCAAAGGGAACACTGTACTCTGACAGACCCCAAACCTCCCAGAGGGAACACTGTACTCTGACAGACCCCAAACCTCCCAGAGGGAACACTGTACTCTGACAGACCCCAAACCTCCCAGAAGGAACACTGTACTCTGACAGAACTGCGCCCACCCACTCACTCACACACACATACACACGCGCAAGAATGCACACACACGCACGCACACACACACACATGTCAACAAACAGATTTGTATGTATTTACACACACACACTTGCACGGATGCATGCACATGCAACACGTTTCTTATCTGTGAATTTGACTGAGAGCTTCTAGTTGTCAGAGTTCACGAGTGGTAGTATTGACAGCTTCAGGGAGGAGAGTGGCAGCAGGGAAAGAGGCCATGCGGACGCCCAGGGAGATGGTGTGCGCACCGTGTGAAAGTTACGCATATCGATTTATTTTTAGACAGCATACAGACGCTATTGTGTCCGCCTGTTTAAAGGAAAAACTGTGTAATTATTTCTTACCTGCCGGTGGTAATCTGGGTGATGAAACCATCGGAGCTAATCCAACATGGCAGCTGTAGATAACGTCCAAACAAGGGACCGTTGGTTTTCTCTTTAAAACTTACAATCCTTCCATCAAACTTGCAAACTTTTTTTTTTTCCCTCTCTTTTATGGATTTCCAAGTCAATAGTTGATGAAATAGGGTGAAATCCTGCTCTGGAGACCTGGCTGGCCCCAGTCCGGTGTAAACCCACGTGAAGAGAACCAGTGTGTGATGAGGCCAGAAGCCCAGAGGAGTGTCAGCCTGCGGCCTGGAGCCAGCAGGTGCTGCTGATGGAGGGTTCAGTGTCCGGTGCTGAGACGGGTTATGTGGGAAATTTAGTGGCTTCAGTGCAGGTGTATTGAATAACTCCTACTTGGACGTTCTGCTAGTGTTTGGTGACTGTGGTGGACGTCTCCAAGGAGATGCTAATACACACACACACTCTCCCTCACACAAACACACACACATAAAACGCCAACTAAAGCACATACTGAAGAAATGTGTCTAACTGCAAACACAGACACACACACACACACACACACACACACACCAGAGCACAAACGGCACACACAAACACAGATACAGACACAACAAATCAAGGCAGGCAGCATTTCTCTTCGATGAGTTGTAGGCTCAAAGTGCTGCACTTTGCTCAAAGTGTCCTAGAGTGAAGGTTTTGGCAGTTGAGCCTGTGATGATTTAAGCATGAAGGGGGCTGTGGCTATGGCCTTGGGATAGAGGTAGACTCATTTTAAAAAGGATTTGGGCAGCAAAGACCCGGAGTAACTGGGTCAGTGAAAATGGAAGATGCACAGTACTGAGATTCATAGTGTGTATGATTGTAGGTCTGTCTCTCCCTCTTTCCTCCTCTTTTTCATGCCTCTCCATCTGTATGTTTGCGCACCTCAGTGCCTTAATGATACTAAATGACTAACAAATGATTAGCAAATGGTGTGTGCATTCTTGATGACTGTGCCCATGATGATTTGTGGGGCAATCTTCAGACTGGTTGTAAATAATTGAATGGCATTAATTCATTGATTTATTGGCATTAATTAATCACAACATCGTTTAACAGAGGTCCTTTCTGAATACATGCTTGGAGGTGTGTGTGTGTGTGCGCGCGCATGCATTGTGCTTGGACACCATTGTTCAAAAAAGATCATAAAGTCAGTTGATAGAATAAAGTAGATAGATCGGTTTAGCATCAAGTCAATTATGCACAGTCCACCTTGAAAACATCCTTTAATGGCTTGTGTATCCAGCACAACTTCCTTTGTTATTATTAATTCACACTATTGAGCCATACAGTATTGACCATGAGCAGGCACTAATTAAGCCATCTCAGACTGGGACTGTGTGTTCTAAGACCACACACTGCTTTCATGGGAGAGTGCGTGAGCGCTTGCTGTTTGGAACCCACACACACACACAGAGACACACACACAGACACACACACACACAGACACACACACAGCTGTCAATTAGGTCCGTTCCCGTTCCCCTCCAGGCTAGTCTATCTTTAGATCCCTCCTTACTCTCACCCTGACTATCAATGATTCCCTGGCAGACGTGTTCCTGCTCGGGGACTTGTTCCACCGCTGCTGTTTTTGCATGCCAGAGTAGGCCCTGATCTGGGGATGAGATGGGATGTGATGCCAGCAGGCTCTGGGTTAACCCCACCACGCTGGGCTCCCAGGCCTGGGGGTCTGCTGTACGCTCCTTATTGTCTACCTTCCCCTCGCAGTCGTATTAGCACTTCAAAGGCCGCTTAATGCTCACTTAGAAGCACAGGTCGGAACAGGCGAAGCGGAATGACAAGTGTGTCTAACGGCGTCTCAAGGGAGCGCTCACGAGCCCAACTTTCGGAGAGGGAGAGAGAGGGAGAGGGAGGATGCAGCGTTGCTAAAGAGGATAGGCAGCAGGTGTTTCTCACAGCAAACAGAGATAAAACGTGCAGGGAAGAAAAAACCCCAGTCATCGTTTAGAGAAGAAAGGTGACCGTGGAGAAGAAAAAGGAAAACACATTTGTGTTTACAGCTGTTCTCCACCCCCTTATTCACCTTCTCCTTCCTTCCCTCACCTCCAATTGTGCGCATACAGTGCGGGAGATACACAGTGTGTATTGTCACTCGCTCTATGTGTTTCGCTCTCCTCTCTCCTCCATCTGGTTTTCATTCCTAACTTTGGATATGTGTCCTCTCCTTTGATAAAGACACGATGGGGCACTGACGGGAGTGTATGCCCATTAGCAGCACACTCAGATCGTCTAGGTGAGAGCCCCCACGTGGGATTCCATTCTTCCTCTATAATACCTGCCCTCTTCTCTAATGTCCTTCCTCTACGCACTCACCCTACCCGTCTCAGCCACACGGACAGGCTCATTGTATTTCCCGGGTCTGATCTCCTTGCTAAAATATGCAGCGGACCAAAACCCCCGACAAGGCAGCTAGCCTTCTCTGCGTCACCCGGGTTATTAGCGTGCCATAGGCACGCAGCCTTCATTGTTCAGCCCCGCAGCTTCCTAATGACCTAATAGCCGACTCTGTGTCTCGCAGCATCGCAAACCTCAACATAACAGCTGTGTTCTTGTTCTGTTCTTCCTAAATACCTATTTGTCTTTTTTTTTATGACTATTTTATTTCTTCACATAAAATGTTTGTCCTCCACGGCGGACTCATGTGCACGGCCGTTTGTCTGGTCTCATTTATTTCTTCGTCATCAGTGGCGTTTATTTCATTTAGCATATGTTAATTTTGCGTCTGTGAATTATTTCATTATCAATCTCCCCCAAGCCATGAGGCTGCACATATCTGCGCCTAATGAGTTGTGGTTGCTCTGTTTCAGCTGCTGGGTCCGGAGGGACAGGATGGGTCTGTAGCGCAGCTGCACCACGGGCCGCCATATTGCATCTGTCTGTTGGCGTAGAATAATTTATTTGAGCTCTTTGATTACCGCATGTTTGCAGTATCTTGTGTCGTATTCCATAGCCGTCAATTGAGTTCCTGGCAGGTTAACTGATCATGGACAGGTTTTCGTTAGTTAGAAATGTATTAAGAATTAATTGTTAACTCGATAGACTACAGGATTAAAATATATTCAGGCTATATATAGCCTACTTTTTTGGGGACATTTCTTCTTATTGTTTAATAAGTTCTGGAAATGTCTTATATATAATGTTTTATATTTTCTATTGTATTATTGATAGAAGATAAATCTAGGCTATGGATAGCAGGGGTGGTGTACACGGGGGCCTACAGGGGCCAGTGCCCTGGAGAAAATGTTTTTAATGTTTTTTTTAACACGTTTTACTTCTTCTAGTAGTCATCATGAAACGAGGAAGGGACATTGCAGCCTTTTTTGCCCCAGTAAAAAAAGTTAGAGAAACATATCAAAGTAATGAGAGAGCTGGAAGAGGGAGAGTCAGAGCCATTTGTATGATTTTAATTTAAAGCTAAATTTATTTTCAAAGTATTTGATGTTTAAATATAATTTGTTTCCGTTTTTTTTTTTATGTGCCCCTCTGATTAAACACTGGCCCCCCCTTGGCCCCCCCCAGTAAAATGTGTCTAGAACCACCACTGATGGATAGCGTGATATAATATCTATCTTACAAATTCTGCTTTGTCAAACGCTATACACTAGTGTAGCTTCTGGGTAAATTCCTTAGCTGTCTGTATTAGTGGCACCTGAGCCCTTCCCCCTGGGCGGTTTATTAAAAGAAAACATGGCGCCCGTTTCATGAAAGGAGTTGTGTCATGCTAGCCTACAGCTGTGCTGATATACTGCTCACTAAGCAAATCTGGAGTGTGTATGATAATAGGAACCTGTCACCCGTCTCTCCCCCGAACACCCGGGTGCTCCCCTTGAAGGCAAAATCACGTTCCCCTCCAACTTGAATAGAGGAACCATGTGTACCTGTCAAGACTGTGCTGAAATAATCCTGTCTCCTTTTAGCACAGAGCACTTCAAGGGTGCTGGTGTGCTTCTGTGTCTTTTCCTCTCCTCTCTCGGAAGCCTGGAAAATTGAGATTCTCTTTGTTTTAGGAGAGAGCAGTCGGCGGTTTTTAAAGACTTTGTTATAGCCTGTGATATTTCGTAGGTTCAGGTGTGGTGTAGTTCATTTAAAACGGTGCTTTAGAAGACAGGAACACGCCTGAATCAAGGGTTCTACTCTCACAAAGCTTTGTTTCATCATTTAAAATAGACGTTCACAACCATGACAGCAGATGACAGCGATTTGTTTGGAAATGTTTCACATCCTGTGTCTCTCGCTCCATCTCTCCCTCCGCAGATGAGCAGCAAGCGTTCCAGCAGTTTCCGACGAGCCATCGCCAACGGCCGCCGCACGCTGCAACGAGAGATCCTATTGGACGAGACTGGCCTGGGCATGTACAAGCGCTTTGTGCGCTACGTGGCCTATGAGATCCTGCCTTGTGAGACGGACCGACGCTGGTACTTCCACCAGAACCGCCTGTGCCCCCCGCCCATCTTCATGGCCGTCATCACCATCGTCCAGGTAGGAGGGAAGCCCACTTACCCATTCAGGACTGGCAGGGTTCCAACACTTTGAGTGTTTTAGGCTTCCTGAGTGCTTCTGGAGCCCTGTAAGAGCCATGGTATCTAAAGTCTGTGGGGGAGGCACAATAACAACCTTAGCTCCAACTGTGGCCAAACTGGTTGAGAGCTACTAAAATAGCCATACATATCAGAATCAGAAAGGGTTTTAATCGCCATGAAAGTTTGCACAGACAAGAAATGTACTTTGGCAAGAAGGTGCATACGTTAAACATATAGGAATCTTAAAACTTAAATATGTGGTCTAACTATACTAAAGGTACATATATAAACCGTTTTTGATTCGGATTCTAATAATAAACAAGGTTTCGGTCTTTAGCCTGGAGCATCCGTTTGCTTAAATTCCCTTCAGTTCCTGATTAAGAACAAGAAATCCAGGTCACCGAGCTCTCCAGCCAACTAAACGGCATTAATTGGCCAATTACACAGTAAAAGGAGAAAGTGGGCAGTGCTGTGGTGCTGCAGGACTGGAGCTGGGAGAGAGTGGGCTGCAGCTCTGCCCCCGCTGCCCCCCCCCCCCCCCCCGCTGCTTTCCCCCTCCCATCTCATGAGTGCTTTGGTATTCAGGAAAAAAGCCAAGTACCCTAAGTGCTCTTAAAGACTTGGGTGAAACGGTCTGTAATGACAACAGAGGATACGATGATGGCTGTCAGCTCTCGTCGAGGTTCGAGGTGATGATGAAGATTCATCGGGATATGAACCCGCCTAATGCTGAAGCGTGTGTGTGTGTGTGTGTGTGTCGTTCTGAATGGTAGCTGACTGGCTGTGCCGATGAAAGAGAGTCTTACTATGACATATGAGAGAAGAGGGAGGGAGGAAGGAGGAGGGAGAAACATCTCACAACATTTGTAAACTGAAGAACAATTTGTTTCTTGGCAGAGACAATATCTCGGCTTTCATGATAACCATCCACATGCTGTAATTGGAGGTTATGATGATTGTGTCAGAGCGAAAAGACGTGGGTTGGAATCGAGTATCATCTGTCTCTCTCATACACTCTACCTCTCTCTCTCTCCCTTTCATACACTCTACCTCTCTCTCTCTCTTCTCTCTCTCTCTCTCTCTCTCTCTCTCTCTCTCTCTCTCTTTCTCTCTCTCTCTCTCTCTCTCTCTCACACACACTCTACCTCTCTCTCTCTCTTTCTCTCTCTCTCTCTCTCTCTCTCTCTCTCTCTCTCTCTCTCTCTCTCTCTCACACACACTCTACTCTCTCTCTCACCCTGTACTCTCACTCACACACACACTCTAACTCATTCTCTCACACACTCTACCTCTCTCTTTCTCTCTCTCTCTCTCTCTCTCTCTCTCTCTCTCTCTCTCTCTCTCTCTCTCTCTCACACACACTCTCTCTCTCTCTCTCTCTCTCTCTCTCTCTCTCGCTCTGTCTCTGTCTGTCTGTCTGTCTGTCTCTCTCTCTCTCTCTCTCTCTCTCTCTCTCTCTCTCTCTCTCTCTCTCTCTCTCACACACACACACACACACACACACACACACACTCTACTCTCTCTCTCACCCTGTACTCACACACACACACACACTCTACCTCTCTCTCTCTCCCTCTCCAGATTATCGTGTTCATGTGCTATGGGATAATGCTGAACAAGTGGGTCCTGCAGACCTACCAGCCCGACTTCATGAAGAGCCCCCTGGTGTACCACCCTGGCCACCGCGCCCAAGTCTGGCGCTTCTTCAGCTACATGTTCCTGCACGTGGGGTGAGAGACGCACTGCTTCATCCTGTTCTGTGTGAGTCAGCTGACGTGTTAGGGATCGCTTTAACATTGGACTGCAGATCGTGAGGTGGCAAGTTAAACCCCCCCGCAGTAGGGAGTTTGCCATGTGAGACCTCAATACTCACTAAAGGGCTGTGGCACACAGGCTGCTATGCAATCTTGTTACAGTTTGTGCAGATGCCACGGGTTGGACAGACAAACGCATCTTTTTTTCGCCTTCGCCACACCACACACCACACACACCACACACCATACACCACACACACACCGCACACACACTGCACACACCGCACACACCACACACACCACACACACCACACACACACCACACACACACCACACACACCACACACACACCAATATATTAAGCTGTGTGACACCACACCACAGCCATTGATATGCTGTCGACGGCTAATGGCATGTGTTAGATTGAGGGCTGCCTGTAGACCCCTACTGTAGACCGATGAACAGAGTAGCAGTGATGACTTTGATGGAATCATTCCACATTATTCATTGTCATTCAATCCCGGTGCCCGCCTCTCTCTCCCTCTCCACCCTTTCCTCCCCCCCTTTGCCCTGCCCTGTTCCCCTCTGTCCTGCCCCTCTATCCCCCCCCCGCCCCCCCATTCCTCCAGGCTGGAGCAGCTGGGCTTCAACGCTCTGCTCCAGCTGATGATCGGTGTTCCCCTGGAGATGGTTCATGGCATCCTCAGGATCAGCCTGCTCTACATGGCTGGAGTGCTGGCCGGTGAGTGGCACACGGCCGGCTCTGTCGTGCACTTCATGTGTACTGTGCTGTGTCTTTAATTTCCTTTGGGATTAAGATAATTGAACAGAATGACTGTTGTAGCAGCAGCTCTGGGGGGTGTTGTGGTAGTTGTTTTTTTCATTAGTCATTCATTAGGTCAGTAAAAAAGTTCTGCGACGTGTCAGCAGTTTTGTTTAGCAGTGTTCTGGTCCAGTGATTTGCTCCTGAAATATGCGTGCAGCCCAGTGTGTGTATGTGGAGCATGCCGTTTGGGAGAAGAGCTGAGCTTTGTAGGAGTATCATGGTGCTGGTGTGTCCGGCCAGCGACTCCCTCAAACCTCACGCAGCGAGCCAGGCGTTCCGTCCCGAGCACGGCTCAAACCAGGCCGCTCTGGGGACGTCGGCGTCTGTTCTCTTCAAAAAGCTGACCTTCCCTACCAGGGCTTGAGAGGGCTGTTGGTGTTTACATGACTCAGCTTGTGGCGTCGACTCCAACCACGCAGGTCACCCTGCCCAGGGCGCCAGGAAACACTCGAGAGGTCCGCGTTTAGTTGTGGCCAAACTCCCGCGCTTGAGTGGCTGTTGACGACCAACCTCATTTCCTTTCCTCCCTCTACCAAGGCTGTTCATTGTGCTGTGAATACACCCTGATTGTGGGAGGTGGAAGGGGGGTTGTGAGGCTGTTGGAGGTGGGAGGGGGGGTTTTGAGGCTGTTGGAGGCCACACCTCCTGTTGAAGAGCAGCAACAGAAATACTTCTTCCTCCTCTCATCATCTCTGCTTTGCAGGCTCTTGGTGGTGATGTCGTTCATCACTGGCTGACTGTTATTAGATTGCTGTCACAGGCACAGTCAGTAATTCACATTGAGTAATCAATTCCTTTAAATTCGCTAACTTGATTTTCCTAGTTTTTCCATCAAAATCACAATCCAGTTAATATGTACCCCTCTCCCAGTAACTTTTCACCATTTCTTGTCTTCTCCTCTCCTTCTCCTAAGCTGGTTTAAACTCCTTACCAAAAATTCCTTTTACTCTTTCTCACTCACTGAAGCGCACACACACACACACACACAAATGCACACACACTGACACACACACACACATTCTGTTTCTGCTCATGAATTATTGTAGCTTTGATTTATTTTTTACGACGATGACAGACTGAGAGGAGGAACGAGAGAGAGAGCGAGAGAGAGGGAGATATAGAGAGTGAGAAAGAAAGATGGAGAGTGGTTAGAGTATTTCCAGCTTCCTCTCCTGGGTATTAACCTAAGCGCAGTTGAGATGCTGGGATTTGTAATGCAGCCTTAAACCCGACAAGGCGGGGGTCAGAGGCAGGGGGTCGACAAGGCGGAGGATGTGTTTGAAGCAGGCGTGGGGCGCACACCTGGGGGTCCACAACAATCAGCAGGGGGTCAAACTCACAGGTGCTCCTATCGTTTGGCTCTGGCTAATTATGTGGAGTCCGCAAATGGACAGCGAAGGGGCTGGATAAGGGGGGTTTAACTTCCATGTGAGAGGTCGACGAGGTCACGCAGCCAGGTGTCAGACTCCGTGGGAGGGGGATGAAGACTCCTCCCGCCTCGGGCACGCGTGTTTTGGCATGAAAGTAAAGACGGGCATCAAACAGAGGGAGAGACGGGAGTAAATGTGAGCCAACGGGATCTTTGTCTCTGGCCGCTGTTGTCTCTCGGTGCAGATGAATTCCGACTCTTTTCATGCCAGTTGCGATACAGCTAAGTTAAAAGGTCTAGCGACGTTTTAATTAATTGTGTGTGTTTTTGAATTTTCATTTCAACCCCTTTCATAACTTTTTTTTTACATACTGTGGGTGTCTGGATGATAATAATAATCTAAATTTTTTTCGGTGTTTTTTCTGAGCGTGTGTGGTTGTGTGTGTGGTTGCGCCTTGTCCCAAGTTCCTCCGAACGTCAGTGAGATTAAACCCTGTGACTTTCTCTGCTTGGATTCATTTCAGCTCCCATCCCAGAACGCTCCCCTTTGTCAACGTCTGATGTTTGTGGATGATTTTGTGGATTGTGGATGAAATTGCCCAGGGGTCCAGATTACTGAAAATAATAACTTTTATTTTTTCTTCAGTCTATGTCTCGTGTTTATATTCATGTTCTGTACCGTCTTGCATATGAGTTCAATCATATCAGGATGTGTTTGTTGTTCTTGTAAAGCAGCAGAGCTGCCAAGGGTTAGTCATGCACTGTGGTTACATTCACAAACACCTGCTGTGTGTGTGTGTGTGTGTGTGTGTGTGCGTCCGTGTGGGTGTGTATGCCTATGTATGTGTATGATTGTTGTGTACGCGCATGTACATATACAAATCTTTATGGAATTCAGTTCAATTCAATTGAAACGTTTGCATTTGATTCATTTGTCTTCTTCTGCATCTTTGGATGCAACCTTCATGGTCCGGGTCAGTGAGAAGGGCTCTCCTCCACATCCCGCCGCCCCTCCAGGGTGACGCTCAGGAAAACAACATACTTTACATGCATTTCACTGCCAAGAGGAAGAATATGATGGTTTGCTGACTGGAGCTTGGATATCAGGTGCATTTATTTCCTGGGAATGTGAGGCACATCCAGTCACTGCATTAGCAACTTCATACTGTAGCCTCTGCGCATTCTCGAAGATCTGATTGCTTAATTAAAAGCGGTGGACCTTGGCTTATGAACCTATAGCGAGAAACTAATTAAACCTTGATGTTATTTGCTGGAAACATGACGGCCATTCTGTCCAACTTAAAAAGGCTCGGAAGGCTGCTTTAATTTGGGGAAAATCCATAGCTCACCAATCAATACATCCACTCAAACAATAAATAGAAATATGGTCTCCCTTCGAGGCTGCTTCTTCATGGTAGTAATGACTCGGTCCATCACTGAGGCCCCGTCTAATGGGTTTGATTCTGTAACATTCTTCCAGGCATCCAGACAACAATGAGATAAAAACAAGGGGAAAGCCTGAAAGAATTATTACTATCTAAGAAGCCATTGATTTTCAATTTCTCTGAAGGGAAATACTTTAGAGAGAAGAAAAAAAACGTATACTCGTTGCAAGAGAAAACCTGTGCCACTGTTCGAATCGCGGTTCTGAAGTCTATCTCCAACTCCCAGAATGCTCAGCCGTGTCGCACCTTGTTTGTGTGATGGTCTTTGAGGGCTGCAGAGTGGGTCTGGTCTGGGACTTCCTGTCGAGGCTGAAGGGAAACCCAGGCCCAGCGCAGCAGCACACTCCCTCTCCTCTGCTGCTGCTGTGGCAGGGAAGACAGCCAAGCCCTGGGAAACCACTGAGACAATCAAGATCTGGGCAGGAGGAGTGGAGAGGGAGAGAAGGGAGGGAGAGAGGAGAGGGAGAGAGAGTGGAGGGAGGGAGAGAGAGGAGAGGAGAGGGAGAGAGAGTGGAGGGAGGGGGAGAGAGGGAGGGAGAGGGAGAGCGGGAGGGGGGAGGGGGAGGGGGAGAGGGAGGCAGAGGACGGGAGAGAGAGGCATGGAGAGATAGATGGTGAGTGATGGAGGGTGATAGGAGAGGGGAGATGGTGGAGAGCCATAGGAATAGAACAGGAGAGAGGAGTAGCATTGAACGGAAGGCTTGATAAATCACCCAGAGTGTCAGGGATGGCTGTGACTCACACTCCTGCCCTGACTCCCTCCCCGTGACTCCTGCTATATGAATATGGAACATGCACAGTGATTTTATTGGCCCACGGTGAATTACTAAGAGGATTCCATGGCTGTCATCTTGGCGTCGGTTCTGCCCCCACGAAATAACAACAGACATCTTGCTCTTTCGGTTCTTTCCGCTGCGCTTGTTTGTTTCTGACGGTGCTTGGCTACCTATCGCCCGGTAACCCCAGGCCTCGGACACAGGTTTCTTTGGAATGTTACTCTAGCATTAGTTCCTGATATTGTAAATCAGCCTCTCTGTGGTTTAGGGAGTCTGGCCCGGTGGCCCTGTAAACTCCTCCTCAGACATCCCCTGGTGCCAGGAGGGCATGAGGGGGCGGGTCGACCTTGGTGTGATTATGGTAATCTCCCCAGCCTGCCTCCACAGGACCAGAGTGCTCGGGTAACCCCTCCTCATGTAGTATCCTGCTCATACCTTGTCCAGCCAGCCAGCCAGCCACACACACACACACACACACACACACACACACTGACTGACTAGCTAACTGGCAGACACACACAGGCACACACAAAGACGGGCACACGTACAAAACGCGCAATATAAACACACATAAATATAATGGCACGCGCAATATAAACACAAACATAAATATAATGGCACGCGCAATATAAACACACACATAAATATAATGGCACACACACAGAGACCCATATTGTACCACCAGTAGCTTCTCTGTGGTTTACAGTGTGACAGCCATGTAGTGAAGCACCCCAACTGGGAGATGCAGTCTTTTCTCAGCTCACTTTGTCCTGTCTGATCCAGGTCCTTAAGATCTATTTAAATGAGAATGTGTTATTAAATTCAAGGTTGTTATTCTAAAGAGCCTCAGCACAGGACTAGTAATCAAGGCCTTTTTGTTGGGAATGTTTTGGAAATCAGTCGTTTTCAGACAAGGTCATCTTCTGTGTCCATTGGCAGGAAAGCAATCGTGACTGAAGATCAAATCAGTCGTGAGGGGAATCCACACACACTGTAACAATAACACCACACACACCAACTACTCAAGCTTACCACATACGCACATTCCCACACAGTCAAACATTTTGTCACGCACTCGCATGCATGCATGCACACAAGCATACAAAGAAGGTTACTAACCAGACAGTCATACTCTTGAGCCATAAAACATTTAAACCACTTAATCACTCACATTTCTCCTGATATGCTCTCTCTCACCTTATCTATTACACAAACACACACACACCTACACACACACACCCGGTCAGAGGTTGGATGTGATTAGGCCATCTGTCATGTGTTGGTGGCTGCTGTGTAGAAGCCTTTTCCTCTTGGACACAGTGAGGTAAGGTGACTGTGGGGAACTATTGATTTTCCCTCAGGCCCCCTGTGCTCCGGGGAAACATAAATATTATCATATTTTTTCCCCGCCTGGCAAATTTGGATGGAGCAGAAGTGATAGAATAAACCAAATCAATCTGGGTACGGACCAAGGGCAAGGAGTCTGCGGACTGGACTGTTTTAACAAAGTGCGAAGTTGATCTATTTGATTGTTCCCATCAGAGCCTGGGGGAGGAGCCGGCCCTGATGCTATGGTGTCTGTGTCTGTCTGTCTGTCTGTCTGTCTGTGCCTGTGTGTGTGTGTTTGTCTGTGTCAGGGGCGATTCTAGGATCAGACTTTTAGGGGTGCTCAGCCCCCAATGAGAATGTGACATGAATACAGTGCCTTGCAAAAGTGCTAAAACCCCCTTGCTAATAAATCCCTAATTTCACTGGATAACAATTCATTGATGTATTATTATGCAAAATATTGAATGAATGAATGAAAAAACGAAGGATGTCCCTTTCTTCATGAACTACCTAGCCTGGCTGCCAGCCCAACTTCTCTCCGCCCACAAAAAAATTTGGTCGGGAAGTTGGGTCTGGAGGGTCTCGTATTGGGAACAACTACAGAAAACCAGGATCTGGGCGGACTAATGAAATTGCCAGGGCGGGCTTTATACAATGATGGACAGATGAAAATGAGATTAAATTTAGGGGTGCTTGAGCACCCTTAAAAAGGGTCTAAAATCGCCATCAGCCTGTGTGTGTGTGTGTGTGTTTGGACTGGGAGGATGTGTGTTGACCTTTCGTGACGGCACTCCGGCGCCGTGTGATGACAGCGGCGCCGTGTGATGACAGCGGCGCCGTGTGATGACACGCAGGTGGATGAGCACTGATCTCAGCGTCTGGTTTCCGTCTGATCTTTCCTGGGTTTCCTCTGGGCTCTCTGTCTGACATTTGAGGACTGGGGTCCTCTGGGGAGGAGCAAATGGACTTCAGACGGCTCATCCAAGCCATTCTCTGGACTAGAGTCTAATCTCTTCTTTCTGCACTGCACCAACGCAGAGGCGCGGGACACAAAAGGCGGTTGATTGGACGAGGAATGATTGTCGATCATCCCATCCCTCGTGCCCCCCCCTCAAAAAAACACAAAAAGAGAAGATTTCATCTCCTTTTGCCCCTGAAAGAGCAGGCAAGGCTGCCAGCCAACGAGAGCCTTCATCTCTTTCCCAGGTGTTCCATATTTCCTACAAAGTCTTTCCCAGACTGACAGGGCTATTATAGTTAAAATGAGACTTGAAAATGGACGGCACTCGAGTAAATGACCTTTGGAGTTATAGCCACATCAAGCAGGATAAGGTAGGAGACAAACTCCGGAGACAGATGGCTCTTCTCTAGGCATGACACCTTCTCTCTGTCTGTCGTCCCCCCCCCCCCCCCCCCGCCTCATCTACCCAGTGACGGGACAGGGACACAGGAGTCCCTGCATGACCCCGTCCTGTCATCTTTCATGTCGGAGCCTCCTCATTCATCCACCACACATCTGCTCTGTGTTAGAGGAGACAGGACCACACCTGCTCTGTGTTAGAGGGGACAGGACCACACCTGCTCTGTGATAGAGGGGACAGGACCACGTCTGCTCTGTGATAGAGGGGACAGGACCACACCTGCTCTGTGTTAGAGGGGACAGGACCACACCTGCTCTGTGATAGAGGGGACAGGACCACACCTGCTCTGTGATAGAGGGGACAGGACCACACCTGCTCTGTTTTAGAGGGGACAGGACCACACCTGCTCTGTGTCAGAGGGGACAGGACCACACCTGCTCTGTGTTAGAGGGGACAGGACCACACCTGCTCTGTGTTAGAGGGGACAGGACCACACCTGCTCTGTGATAGAGGGGACAGGACCACACCTGCTCTGTGTTAGAGGGGACAGGACCACGTCTGCTCTGTGATAGAGGGGACAGGAACACACCTGCTCTGTGATAGAGGGGTTAGCTTTACGCTAAAGCTGTGGTCTTCAACTCTGGTCCTCAGGGACCCCCTGCCCTACATGTTTTAGATGTTTACCTGCGCCAAAACACCTGATTCAAATAAATGGGTCTTTATGTAAGCCTGATAATGTCCATGCATTTGAATTAGGTGTGTTGGCGCAGGGAAACATCTAAAACATGCATGGCAGGGGGTCCCTGAGGACCAGGGTTGGAGAACACTCTCGCTAAAGGATTAGGTGGGCATACCGGTTTGGATTTGCTTTTTGGTTTTGTTCATGCGCATTCTGAGGGGAATTTAAAACCATGTTTTGAGCTCCTGTCATCAAGCGGACAATCCCTTAGTTCCTGGGAGCTTGTGTTGATTTGAGATCAAGTATATGCTCACCCAGAGACATCTCCAACCTTGCTGTTAACTCCAAACACTGGGCTGATTAATTCATGTCTTGTTAGATGGTGTCACTTGCACTTTACCTGGGCCGATGACACACCAGGGTGCTTCTGACTGGTCTGATTGTGTTCAACCCTCCAGCCAGCAGTGAAACACAGACCTGCCCCCTGCCTTTGGACTTTCACCTCCTTCTCTCCTCTTTCTCTCTGTCTCCATCTCTCTCTCTTGCTCTGTTCTCTCTCTTCCTCCCTCCCTATCTCTCCGTTCTGTCTCTCTCTTCCTCCCTCCCTATCTCTCCCTCCTGTCTCTCTGTCTGTCTCTGTCTCTTCACACACAAGCTCAAACACAAGCTCCAGCACAGAATGTACAATGGTAAAAAATGCCATTGTCGTCGCCCTCCCTCTCTCTCTCACTCTCTCACCCACTAACTCACTCCCTTTCTCATCCTTCCCTCCATCCCACTCTCCCTCCCTCTCCGTATTTGTGCTTGGTAAATAAATCTGATCAGGCGTTTCCTAGTTTATTAGGCAGGAGAAGCTGAGGTAGTCATGTGAGCAGGAGAGTGCTGACTGCAGCACATGAGGGGGCGGGGAGGAGATTGAATGCATACCGGATAGATCGCTATAGAAAGACTGCACTCAAACACGGCACCCTGAACACAAAACAAAACAATGCTTTGAGAGGATAGCGATAGCCACTCACTCTCAAGACACTTTTCGAGCAACTCGATTTAAGAAAAAAACATTTTATTGATCATGCAGTGTGACACACATTGCTTTGTCGCCTGCACTTAGGTTAAGATTACTAACATCTATTTGGATATGTGAATATTAGGAACTTCATTAAATAAATCTGATAGGAGTATTATTTGGAAGCTTGAACCTTCGTGGAGTTCAGACAAGGGTTCAGGCACACTGAATGTCAAAAAACTGAACAGTAATTGAACAACCATTAGATATAATTGAAAATGGACCGCTGACAAGAACTTGCATGTTATCCTATTCAAACAAAAAGACCTCTGTCAGCCTCCGAAATGACTGTCAGTGTTCAGTACTGAGCGTGATTGCCATTTGACTGTAGAGAGTCCTACAAAGTATGTGAATCACATGAATAAATCACCACTCATTGTCCTTGCGGTGCCCCTTCCTGATTCACTTATTGACCGTTCCATCTGGACAGCCTGCTGTGCCCATTAATGTTCTGTGTTGTGCATGCTAAGAGTTCCACGGTACCTGTGTCAGGACCATGTTGAACGAGCTGAAGCAAACAGGTTTTCACTTCTGTCCACTCTAGCCTATATACCTAGCTGTTATTCCATCCATTCCAATAATTTCGCCCGGCAAGATACCGAACTGCTTGAACTTCTGTTCTTCCACTGAACCGGACCATTCCCAAAAAGCAGCAGCCATTCGCATGCGTGGCAGAGCAGCAGATGTTTTCCACATACAGACGAATCCGCGAGGTGTTTGTAGAGGCATGCTTGGCTATATTGTGCCAGGATTTATCGAGATATCATCTCTGCTGTGTTCTGCGTTCTGGCCATGTTGGCCGTTTACTCGCTGTTTCAGATCAACGTCGCCTCAGGGTTCTGCGAGGGCTTGGCCGTGGAATCAGGTTCCCCCCCTGTCTGGGGCTCAATACACCAGCAGCTAAAATGTGCAACATTTTGCCCACCGGCTCCTTGGCAGCTTGACCGTTCCTCAGTGCCTTGTTCGGTTAGATAGGATGGCAGGAGGAGGTCCGTTTTAAACACTGATTCAGGGATTATGCTTTCAAGGTATTTATGCGAGCCTTGGTGTTTTTATTTACAATGGAAGCTTGGCATATCACAATAATTTACTTTCAACAATGCCATGCATGTGTACATGAGCACACACACACACACACACACTCGAACAGCAGAGGGAAGTTGATGATGCCTCCAGAATTTCGAAGAATGAAATATCTGAGCATGAACGGCAAACTGCCAACTCCGTGAGGAAATAAATAATCTGGGGCCTCAAGTCTGGGCTCCTGCTGAGTGAGATATCCCTAAATCTCAAATCCCCCCACAAGCAGGAGAGAGCAGATGACAGACTTGGTTTAGTATTCATATCTAGAGCCCCTTAGCTAAAGCTGTGCTAGCAGGAGAGGGGGGAAGCAACTAGAACACTTCTGTCCTCCCTTTGGATCCTTCCTGCCTCCCTCTGTCACCTCCGGGTCTGGCCCCACCCCCACTCCCCTTCTCACAGCTGGAACGTCCAATCACATCCCATTGCTCATCAGTGCCAGACATGTGTGGAGACGCCACAGCCCTGGCCCTAACTATAGCGTGGTGTCGTGACAGCCCACCCTGATGCTGCTAGATTCGGAAGGCTGGTGGGTTCGTTCAGTCAGTTTAACTGCGTGAACCACCGGTGTTCGAGAGTGAATTCAGAGCCCGGATGAACAGCTGTTTGCTTGTATGAAGATTTTCAATTGAGAAGGGGTGTGAAAGCGTTGTTAGCCTGTCTAATAAACTTGCTTGGAATAAAATTGCTTGGAAGATGGTCTTTGAAGACATCTCCAGTTATAAAATTCTGCACTAAAATAGTAAATGAATCGTCAACTCTCTTACATGTTGGAGGATTTTATGTAGACCTTAATGAAAACCTCTGAGAGCAGTTCATATAAAAATGTGAATCAATTTCTCTGTGCTTCGAAGAGATCAGAGTGCGCATAAGGCGCAGTGTGTAATTGCTGCGTCTTGGAACCACTAAAACAGGAAACCATGAATCTTTACAAATCGTCAGCTGCAGCATCCACTTCATGAACCTTCAGATCCTCATAAATCCATGTAAAATAGACCCGCAAGTGTCTGAGAGAGAGGGATAAATGGCTCAGGAAACACATTCCGATTACCATCTGTCATCCCATGATCATCACTGTAGCTATTGGCTGTCAGGGCGCTCTTTAAGGAGCTTTTCATTCTCTCCGGTCCACACTGCAACACACACACATATGCATGCACCCACACACACACACACACACACATATATGCATGCAAACGCATTCACATACGTTTGCGTGCCACGCACACACACACATGCGCAGTTACCATATGAATGAAACATGATCTAAGATGGCAACTTCAGAAAACTCTTGTGATTAAAAAGATAATTTTTTGTTTTATCAGCCCTTCCTTGCCCATGTATCCACTAATTTGCATAATCATCCACGGCTTCTGTCACAAGCCATGACCACAGAGATTTCCTCCTTGAAATTCTGGGTCAATTCGTAGGAAATGTCACCAGACGTATTGGTCTTTATGGTGACTACAGCGTATTGTCAGGGTCCCTTAACTGCATTGTGGGTGACGTTTGGTTAAACATGTTGACAAACAATTGACTGATGTCCAGCTGTCCACTTTCTTATTTGCAGACACGTTGGAGCTTAAACTGTGAGAACTCAGGTGATTTCCAAGGAAAGGGAAGGCTCTTCACGTTCTCAATGTAATGACCATGTAATTCCACAGCAGTACACGTTAAGCGATGTGTTTTTCAGGAAACTTTCCTTGTGTGGCCATCATTTGCATTAGCGCTGACATCTGTATTAGCAGAGTCGCCACAATGTACCAATCTTTTTATGACTGCGGTCTCTCTCAAAATGGGCTTGCAGCCATTCCATACATATCCCAGATTAGACCTTACTCGTCAATACACTCCTTGACGTTCTTATGGGCAAACTATAGTATCTCATTTTATATATCCCTGTCACATACATCCCCTTATATAGTTACAAGTTATCATTTACAGTTTGCTGTGACCATTTGCCTCACGCAGGAAGTACCCTACATTAGTTTGTTCCTTGATTAGTCTGACTTCCTGTTCGCTTTCATCCGTTTTGTAAACAGAAGCTGAGAGAATTTTTTTTATCATAATACTCTGGCACAAGTGAGAGACAGTCTTGTAGATAGGCCATCCTCGCTCGCCCACCCTGGCGTGAGGAGATAGTGTTGTGGGAAGGTGTCTGTGGAGTCTGGGATGTGGAGATAATAGTCATGAATGTGAAAGGACATGCTTTATGACGACGATGACGATGATGATGATGATGATGATGAAGACCTTAGTTTGAACAGAGTGTGCTGTGGGGGAATGTGCTGAACAATGTGTGTTTACGTGTGCGTGTGTGTGTGTGTGTGTGTGTGTGTGTGTGTGTGTGTGTGTGTGTGAGAGAGAGAGAGAGACAGAGAGAGAGAAACAGAGAGAGAGAAACAGAGAGAGACAGAGAGAGAGAGACACAGAGAGAGAGAGACAGAGAGAGAGAGAGAGAGACAGAGAGAGACAGAGAGAGACAGAGAGAGACAGAGAGAGAGAGAGAGAGACAGAGAGAGAGAGAGACAGAGAGAGAGCTTGATATGAAAGGGAGCATGTGAAGGTCAGCTGATGCAGCGCCGCTAGACTCCCACTGACTGGAGGCTTGTCATGGTGGGGTTTTCGGAAATGCTTGGAGGAAGGTGACTTAAGCTGCATTGTGATGAATAACCCTGTCTAAACCTGTCTCCTCTGTCTCCTCTCTCTCTCTCTCTTTCTCTCTCTCTCTCTCTCTCTCTCTCTCTCTCTCTCTCTCTCTCTCTCTCTCTCTCTCTCTCTCTCTCTCTCTCTCTCTCGCGCTCTCTCTCTCTCTCTCTCTCTCTCACACACACAAATCTCCTCCGATGTAATCCCTGCACTTGGATTGCACACGCTTCTTTTCACCTCGTTTTCGATACCTCTTTCTTTCTCTCTTTCTTTCTATTCATCCCTCTTTCTCTGTACCCTCTCTCTGGATCTCTCTCTCCTTCTCTTCCTCTACACCCCCCCCCCTCTCCTTGTCTCTCTCTCTCTTCTCCCCTCCTCTTCCTCTCTCCAGGATCCCTGACGGTGTCCATCACAGACATGCGTGCTCCGGTGGTGGGGGGCTCCGGGGGGGTCTACGCTCTGTGCTCAGCGCATCTGGCCAACGTTGTCATGGTAACAAGTCCCCGTCATCATCATCATGATCATCGCCTCCATTGTGACACTACTACGCAGCATCCCACAGTCCTTCTGTTTTTATTTCCTCTCTCGCTACGTTCAGAGAAACCCTTTGCGGACCTCAGCAGGTGTGAGTGGGATGTGGTTTGGTTGAAAGACCACACAGCGCCGTGGGTCTCTATTGATATGATGAGATAAGGATTTTCATAGCCGGCTAACAAGCACTCTTTGGAAGAGAGCCATGGAAAATTCCAAGACCTCCATGACCTCACCATGATGTGTCGACAAAAAAACACACGTTACACACGGCCAGCCTCTTTAGTCTCATGTTGCTGTCTTGTTTAGAAGTGCAACATTTCAATCCACAGTGGATAGTAAAAGCTAAGAAAATGTCCTTCAATACTCCCTGAGAGATTGTACTGTGAAATGTCTGCACATCCAAAATACAAGATGTGCGATCACACACTACGCATGTGTACATGTTGTGCGAAAATGCACGCATGCGTGTGTGTTTGTGAGAAAATGTGTCTGTGTGTGCAAGTGTGTTTGAGTGCCTTGGTTAGCAGGCTCGAAAATCTAATGTCTCAACACATTCTATCAAGAAGATCCAGCCCTGTGTGAGATCTGATGAATCATTGTCACTAGCATAGACTTTCTCTCAGGCCAAAGGAGATGCCAGTTAACATATGAATCAGAATGGATTAACTGGCCCAAAAGCAAGCATGTTGACGTATGCTTGTGACACGCCCCAAGACATGTTGTTTTTTGGTGCTCTTCATGTCGTCGTTTTTCAAAAGCATGTTCTCCTTCTGCTCTGGCGAGTTTAGATTTTTTGTTTGAAAAATGGCTTCCTGGACAAAACACCCTCAGCAAACCGCCGCTTTTGTCTGTCATGAAGCTTTATCGACAAACAGTTTTTAATCTGCAGGTTTTGACTGGGGAGTATCTCTTCAGTTCTATTGGCTGCCTAGCTAGCCCCCCTGTCCCTCTCTGGGGGCCCTGAGCAGATACTTTACTTTACAGTCAGACTCATTTTTCATGGGAAACATAGTGTTATCTACTCAACCAGGTTGAAATGAATTTTATATGCATTGCTGCCAGTCCCCATGTGAGTGTTTTTGTGGGAGAAAGTGAGTGTGTGTGTGTGTGTGTGTGTGTGTGTGTGTGTGTGTGAGTGTGTGTGTGTGTGTGTGTGTGTGTGTGTGAGTGAGTGTGTGTGTGTGTGTGTGTGTGTGTGTGTGTGTGTGAGTGTGTGAGTGTGTGTGTGTGAGTGTGTGTGTGTGTGTGAGTGTGTGTGTGTGAGTGTGTGTGTGTGTGTGTGTGTGTGTGTGTGTCTACGCCTTAGTGCTGTTCGTTCATCATATTCCTCTCCTTCAATACCAAAGCACACTCAAGTTCAGATTTCACATTCCAAGGCTCATAAAAGCCAGCGATGAAAGTGTGTGCAGAAAAAAAAGCTTTCATCGACGATAAATATAGGGGGTGTGGCTTTGTACCACCTTGTGAGCCGTGTCATATCCTGTTCTCTGCAGCGGCAAGCACATGATCCGTATGAAGCATGAACATGTGTGCGCACGTCTCCTGACCCAAAGGGTCAGATGGCTGAGCGGTTAGATAATCGGGCTGCCAATCAGAAGGTTGCCGGTTTGATTCCTGGCCTGGAAAAAATGACGTTGTGTCCCTGGGCAAGGCACTTCACCCTACTTGTCTCGGGGGGGAATGTCCCTGTACTTACTGTAAGTCGCTCTGGATAAGAGTGTCTGCTAAATGACTAAGTGTAAAGGTATGGGATTCTGTCAAAAACTATCGGTGTGAAAGTAAAGCTCACATTCAAAACACACAAACTCACTAGAGTGTAAAGATATATACAGCCTCTCACTCTGATTTGTTGATATCTCCTTCTTCTGACACCTTTCATTTATTTGTGGGAATTATTGCACTTTTATGGGACCTGTTTTTCCCCTGTCATAACAAACATATGGCTGGTGAATGGTTCATACAGTAAAAGTCCTTCTTTATTGACTTTCTTTCTGCATCTTCCATCTTCCATGCCTGGCACTTAGCTTGCCTTCCACCACAGGGAGAAAAACAATAATGCTCCCATTCCCCACAGTGCAGATGACTAAGGAAGAGCCACCCAATTGGTGCAATTATTCATCACGGCAAATGAACGTGTTATTCTAAAGCCAGGGCCATTTTAGTTTTTATCCTGGGAGAATCACATGGGATTTTATCGGCCTGTTCTCACCCTCCATGAAGGCATCTTTGCCCAGATTAATAGAATGCCACTGAGGTGGGGCCCAGGCAATGGAAAGCAGCCAGGAGGATAATCATGTCTCTGTGTCATGTAGGTGCCTGTGACTGCCTGTATGGGTATGTAGGATTGCTCTGTGCTCAAACAAATGTCCCAATAGCCGAGGACCCTCATCCACAGGTCCCGTAAGGTGTGAGCTGTGATAATGCTGGTATTTGGACCTCACGTCTCCCCCTTTGTGTTCTAGAACTGGGCAGGGATGCGGTGTCCATACAAGCTCCTGCGAATGATTCTGGCGTTGGTGTGCAGTAAGTTCACTTCTTTTCTCTGCTCTCAAAGACCTTTACAATACTGATGTGGTGTTTGTGTGTTTTACTAGGATCAAATAAATGATGTTCTCTTTGAAGAGATTCCCCCACTAATGAAACGTTTCGCTTCGTTTCATCTGCAGTTGATGTCGATGCACTTACACGTTGTCTAATTGACTTACCTGGTCTAAAAATGAGCAGGATGATGAGTTCTGTGTGTAGACATTTTAATTGTGTGGGGGTGAGTGACTGGCTGGTTACAAATATGCAGTGTTGTTTTCTAAGGATGTTGGTCATACTCAGTGGCCTTTTACACCACATGGGGCTAACTCACTATGACTTTCATTAGTGAGCAATATGTCCCTTCCATCTGGCCAGTGCCTCACTCCATCATGCCTTAGCCTCAACTAGACCACGTTTGAGAAGCTCTCTCCCACGCAAACCTAGTCAACGGCACCATATATCCATGATCTCACCCCCAGCCCGACTGCACTGTAAGTAGAGGCCTCGCAATAATCCCTAGCTTTAGTCTTCGCTGTGACTGGTATCCCCACTTGACTCCAGTTGTACTCTTTCACTCCCCCCAACCCCCCCCCCCCCCTTTAATCCCACAACGCCCTCTGACACCGTGCTGAGCGTGTTTCCCTCCCTGCTCTTCTCTCCTTCTCTGCGTCGCAGTGAGTTCGGAGGTGGGCCGGGCCGTGTGGCTGCGTTTCTCTCCGCCCCTGCCCTCCTCGGGGCCCCAGCCCAGCTTCATGGCCCATCTGTCGGGGGCGGTGGTGGGCATCAGCATGGGCCTGCTCATCCTGCGTAGCTACGAGGAGAGTCTGCAGAAGCAGTGCTCCTGGTGGGTCATCGTCTTCTCCTTCATCACCTTCCTTCTCTTCGCCATCTTCTGGAACATCTTCGCCTACGAGCTGCTGGGGGTGCAGATCCCAACCCCTCCCTGAAGAAGGCCGTCCCACTCCATCCATGTTGCTCCGCCCCCTTGTCATTCCCTGTCCACTGAGCATTGAGAGCCCGATGCCCCCTTTATCACTCAACCACTCTCGCCCGTCACCGCCTGCCCACGAACGAAACGTTCACAACACGGTAAATCATTGAAATTCAACTTGTACAGAACAAGAATGATCAAAAAGTTCCAAGAAAGACGCCTGTCATTAGAAAAGGGATTACCGTAGCAAACAAGTCCAGGTGAAGGCTCCTCCCTGAGTTGCCGTGTAAAAAGTCTCACCACATTTAAATGTTGTAAACATCATCGAGCCTCATAAACCTCGAGGTCAAACCCGTAAGAGATACTTTCCCCATCGTGCTCTCTGATGTGTGCAGAATCAGTTTGCCATCCCCGAGGGATCTGTAGTGGTTATGGTTTTCAGTTACCTGGAGAGTTCTAGTTCTGCTAGTCTTCATATACCATAACACTATATCTAACCTGCACATTAGCCAGTAGCCTGCTAGTCGTTAGCCAGTAGCCTGCTAGTCATTAGCCAGTAGCCTGCTATTCATTAGCTACTAACTTGCTAGTCACTAACCTGCTAGCCACACACCTGCTGTCAATTAGCTTCTAACCTGCTATGTGCTAGCTGCTAGTCATTGGCCACTACTTGCCCGCGATCCATTAACCTCTAACCTGCTGGCCACTAGCCTGCTAATGCACCATGCTAGCACATCTTTTACCTCATTGTCATCAACGGATACTGCTGAGCTGAGTTCTGTCAACACTCTAGACACAACTTGTAAGTAGCTGCTTCAGTTACGCCATTTTTAAGAACCACTGCCGACTTGTGTAAGTCATGGCAGGAAAAAAAACAAAGAGACAAATACATGGGACGCTATTCTCAATCCAACAGGCCCAGCTAACGGGGGATGGCAAGGACGTATCACCATCTTCCTTCGACCTTTGACCTCCGACCTTTGTGTCCTAACAGACATTGGGGTCTGGCAAAAAGACCAGTCTATACCTCAGTGTCTCAATCTTAGGGACTGTATACTTTTGTAAAGGAATGTACCTATACAAATGAGTGTTAACCTTTCTGGTGGGGGGTGGGGGGGTTCTTGATAGTGGATGTGTATATGTTCATAATTAAGAAAATATTTATTTTTTATTGTTTTTCCTTATAAAAGAAAATGATTCAAATGGTGCAGGCTTAATGCTATGATTGTTATTCTGATTAGTTACTACAGTATGGCTTTCATCCTCAGAACGTAATCTCTGTGCAGAAATCCCTGGTTATTACGATAACACACAAATGACCGAAGTTTGCTTGACTTTATCAATCTTAGTGCTTTACAGTAAAAGCCATAGAAGAACCAACTCAACGGCTGAGATGAACATGGTATTCTGTGGAAAGAATCAGCTGATTGCTAGTATGCATCAGTGAACGTGTGTCCCTCAATAAGGGTATATGGTCTGAAACGAGACTGATGATACAGGATAAAAAAGCCAAATTATTGTTTCTGCAAGTACACGCCTGCTAAACTCTAGTCTGTCTCTCAGAAGGCAAGTTATAGTGTTTTTTTTTCATGTAGTTAGATACATTTTACAACTTTACAACTGGGCTGCTAGATATTTAGCCACAGCTTCACGACACAGTTGCAGATTCCATGTCCTTCCCTGTCTTTTGGTAATGACAAATACTTAGGAGTGACTTGCCACATATGATCTCATAGTCTAAATGAATGACCTTTTGACTACAATTGAAATTCTATAACTGATACTAAATTTTCTCTTTTTTCTTTGAAGTTTCAATTAGTAAATTAATCTTTGTGGTTTCTGACTGCTTTTGAAAAGTTATCTAATTGTCAATATTTACATATGGTCGAAAACATTACCCTTTTCACAAAAACAAAAGCCATCCAGTGAAAAAATGAATTTGAGAACTTCGTTTATTGAATTATGTTAGCCTCATGCATGGGGGAATTAATTCCGTGGTATGATAATAAAAAATGTGTTGGAGTCGATAAAAGGGCTAGCAGCGAACAACTGCTGTTTTTATAAAATCCCAAATTAAGGAACTCCAATATAGAACCCCTTTCCAGATATTAATTCGGAATGACTTGGGGGGGGGGGGGGGTTGATAGAAAACAACAGTGAATAAGCTCCACTCTCCTCTCATCCCATTAAAGATAGAACATACGGATCTAACGACAGAGCAAAGCGTGCCGGTGACCTTTGTTATCCTCATAATAACGAGGGGCCCAAGTCTCAGAATTCATGAAAATGTTTGTCTTTCCCCGTCTGTCTCACACACTGCCTGTGTATGTGGAAGAATCACGGGAAATGAGAAGCGTGTGTATCTCAATGAACCAGATGCAGAGTCTGCTGGAGTGGTTTTATTAGTCTATTACTCTTTAAGCCAAATTACCTGGCCTTTGAGCTGGATCAAGAGACTTTGCCGCCTTATTTCTTAAACTATTCCACTCCTCACACTGCAGCAGTGGATCTAGGATGTGTGTTTATATATATACACACAAATACACAACAACACATATATATATATATATATATATATATATATATATATATATATATATATATATACAGGCTATATATAAAATGTGATGGAGGAGCCACTGCCATCTACCATCTGACAAATGTGACAACTTTGGATGATGCCAATGTGCGGCTGTGAGAAATGGGGGAGAGGAGGGGGAGGACAGGCAAGGAGGAATGGAGGTGGCCACTACCCATAAAACACAGCTGGAGCTGTAAAGCAGCTGCGTGTGCCTTCATATCTTGTCGCGTGCACATCACAACGCCCCCAGTGTCACAATGATGTATGGCTGTTACTGTGCGCAATGTTTTACCAGGACCCTGAGCCTACGCTGTAAACATAATGTCTTTTTTAATAAGTAAACCTGACAGGCTGCATGATGCTGATTTAATTGCGGTGTTTGAGTGACGAATTTGGCCGAAGCCCGGTAAGGAATAGCATGTGTAGAATAGACAGCGAGCTATACCATCTGATCCATTAAAACTATGCTGCTGACCCCCACCCCCCATTCTTTTGAGTTGGTATGTTCCAATCCAATAGCTTTACATTTGAGGGTTTAATTGTTACCATATAATCACTTAACAATGTTGACCTTTTTTTTTTCTCTTCACCCTATGGAAATGGGACCAACATAGCGCCCAGTCTGCCTGTAATATTTCATGGATCTTTTAAACCCTGCTTTACTGACTCTATTTAGTCTATGGGCCTTTTCAAAGACAATTTCCCTGTTCATTTCACTTTTTCTGTGCTTGTCTGTTTCAAAATGCAACATGTCTTTGTAGCAAACATACTTGAGATTTCTCTGATAACTGTTTCTACCGTACTAAATACTCCATATATTCCTGTGTTTTGTCATAGGTGAGCTTTTTTGCACTTCCTGTAATGTGGTAAACTGTATTCGTGCCATATGTTATAGTGCCATACTTTATTTTATGCTTCGATAGGTATAACCTCCATATCCCAATCCATTGTGCTGTTACGCCTATTGCCTTGTAACACAGTGTGTCGACACACTCAAAACTAAGCAATGGGTTAGATGGCAGCTCTGCTGAGCATCTGCAACTACACAGGTCATCGGTTTGAGAAATCACAGCAGCACCTAATCTAAATGTATGTGGCGAGTGTGGAGTATGTCAACCAAGCTTGATATCAACATGCTGCCATTGTTGTGAACAGGCAGATTGCTTTCTCCCTGTGTGGGTGTGTGTATGAGTGTGTCGTGTGTGTTTCAATGGTGAATTACTTGAAAATGGGATAAGTGTGCTGTTACAATAAGCTGTATGGAGCAGGATACTGTAACTCAGCAGACAGATAACTGTTACTCTATTTTCAATAAGAGGCAAAAGAAGCAAACCAGCGCATACCTTTTTTCACTCAACTTTTCCGTGTTTAGGATGAGTTATAAGGAAGTGATATTGTATGAACCAACATTCAACTATCCAACAACTGCACAGGAGTGCTATCATATTTCTTATCAAAGCTTACGTTCATTACTGGTGACCATTAGAGAAGATTTAGAAAACAGAACTTGGTAGAGGTGTTTCATGGACACGGTCTGGTACATGGTCAACTCTGTGCTGCTGTAGTAGAGTTCACTGGCTGTCTCGCTTTGATGAAATGGTGCCAAGCTTTGGAGGATTAGCCTCCAAATTTAGACCAGAGGTTGTACCGATACAGCGTTTACAAGAAGAAGAAGAAGAAAAAAAAAGAGAAGCTATTTTTCTCTGGGTCAAGAAGAAACGTGAAAACTAAATTTATGTAAATATGGATAGTTTATATTAAAATCTTCATTAATTATTTCATTAATGTATTGTACTTTTTAAATGTTATGAACAAAACCATTTTATATTGTATATATTTTGTTTTATTTTGTACTGGTCATTGTACTTGCTTTAATTTCGAAACAAAACAAATAAAGAACGATACTGTGGCAAGGCCTCTACTGTTCCCACTGGCAAGGCAGACCTTGTGTGTTTGTCATGTGAAAGGTTGATTGTATTTACCATGGTAGGGTTAACTGCCAATAAAAAGACAATACATCTAATTAGGTTATAGCGATACAATGTGGGGAATGTTGATTAGATACATAAAATATAACAATGGATACTTAATTTCAAATATTTACTTGGTATTTAAAGGCACATGAAGTATACATACTGTACATCAGAAGACAACATTTTGCAAAGGTTTAACAATGATGTAGTGGGAAAACATACAGGCTACTTGGTCTTCTGTTTCTTGGTTGGTCTGTGGTCGGTGTCGGAATCTGAGGTATCATTGAGGCTGGCCTTTAGATTGAAGTCCCTTACTAGGGGAAGTTGCAGCTGATTGGCTACTGCCCATGCCCACAAACACAGATCCACCCTATGGGGAGTCCAGTCGCACTGGCTGTCCGCTGAGGGTGAAAGGGATGGATCGGCAAAATGAAACTGAGCAAATGAAACCGAATTCTGAACAGATATTCTTCCAGTCCTTTTAACATAGTTAAGTCTATATAAATACCCTGTTTTACAGGATACTGTATTAATTTGGTGTCGGACCTGTTGCAGTACATATGGACTGACTGAAGAGCAATGTTATGACCGAAGGACTTAGTAAAGGGTCATGTTAATTTTCGGAACAATTGATCTGTATAAACCTGGTCAGGCAACCATCAATCGCTTTGAACTTCCACACATAAACATAACAGTGCTGGAACAAGAACGCCATCGCATGCAATCTATTTCAAAACAATGATGTCACGCGCACGCTCCCCAGTGTTCCATCAAGTCACCTCACCTTTGTTAAGAGCTTTTGTGCGCTCAGTCACCTTGCTCAAGTAGAGCGCGTAGTGCTTAGCAGTGTACTGGATGGGTCCCAGTCCAGGCACACTCTCCACAGCCTCGTCAGCCATAAACGCTGCCTCTTCCGGAGCTCCTGCTGCCAACACAGCTGGAAACACACGGACAGAAACGGACCATATAAAAGGCCAAGTTAAACCCTGCCCGAGACCGAATTGCTGATGTTTCCTGCATTTAGACTACCCTCTGACAGACGTTAGGAGGTCCCAGTTCCTTGAACTGTGCAGTGTAAGCTTTATTCAGCATGCTTAATGAGGAAAAAAACATTTAGTCCACATTGAGGGTCACTAAAAGAACATTGTGTATACGTTTTCGTTCTTCTAAACATGCTTATTCTTAGAAAAGAAGACAGGAATTCAATCATCTAGTGCATCATGGCGTAGTATAAGCTCCAATCCCCCCCCCCCCCCCTCCCTCCGAGTGGCCCTGTAGGGCCCAGGTCTACCCCACTGGGCTGGAGGCTCTGCTGACCTGACGCGGTGGCTGGACCCAGGGCTTTGAGGGAGCTGAGCTCGGTTATGGCTGCCAGGACGTCAGGCAGCAGGGTGAAGGCCTTCCTGGAACACTTCTCCACCACCTCCTCAGCGTTGGTGGCCACCAACTGCTGCAGGCGAGGACGGAATTTCCCCCTCTGTGGATACAATCCGTCCGAGGGATGAGAGTGGAGAACGTACGTGTTTTTCTTCTTCTACCCGGGGAAAGACTGAGTAGATTGATAACAGCGTCTGCTGGTTGTGTTGAGCCCATGCTGAGCTCTCTGTGTGGCGGGACACTCACGGTCAGTTTCCACTCCATCACTTTCACCAGCTCTGGAAGGGTGATGTATCTATCAGATCGCTTTGCAATAGCTTCAGGCAGCTCCAGCTGAAACCTGACCAGAGAAATTATTCTTATCTAAAGCCCTTCAGGTCCCCCCCCTTCCCCCCCCCAAGTCATATAAAGCAGCATACAGAAAGTGGGATTCTTATCTAGAATAAAAGCAGATAAGCAGTGTATATGTGAACCTGTACAGGGAATCAGATGGCTGATCGGTTAGAGAATCAGGCTATTAATCAGAAGGTTGCCGGTTCAATTCCTGGCCGTGCAAATTGACATTGTGTCCTTGGGCAAGGCACTTCAACCTACTTGCCTCGGGGGAAAGTCCCTGAACTTAATGTAAGTTGCTCTTGATAAGAGGGTCTGCTAAATTACTAAATGTAAATGTTCCCTATGGTTTTAATGGGACTGTTCACTAATGCTGGTGAGCAGGGGGCTGTTGTGTGGTGTGGCTACTACCATCTGTCCAGGGTAAGCAGCTTTCCTGACTTCTTGCCCTTGACAAGGGACTTTGCCTCCACCACCGCCCAGTATTTCGCCTTCACTCCTCTCCAAACAGCCGGGTCTTCACAGGTAAACAGGGTCCAACTCATGACGACGCAGGTGAAAAAGAGAAATGGGTTTACACCGTCTTTCAGACCTGCGTCACACACGTACAGACACACATGCACGTGAACACACACACACATCAATGCAAACACACACACATTATGCTGGTCTACGTAAGGGAGTGCACACCGTTGACACAACAGAAGCGTCCTCCACTTGCACGTAAACAAAGCTACCTCAACACCACTGCACGTTGTCACTGCACATTATATTCTAGATATTCGACTCCGTATATATTTTAATACGTTTTAAGACATGCTGCATACTCTCATTAGACTGTTTAAATTTGACCAAAAATAAATTTAACTAACCTGACAACTCTAAGAAGAGAACAAAATATAATGAATGAATAAAAGCTGTTTGTATACTTCCGTCAAGTGAAACTTTTTCACGCGAGATGTATGGTGGTCACAATACTATTTCCGGTTCCAGTCAACAACACTTGTTTCAAAAGGTTAGTCTTCCACAACTTTGACAAATTACTGAGATCCGACAGTATTGCTGTTTTGAGAATATACTTAGTATCTTGTAGGTAAATCATATGTAAAACAAAACTTCATGTAATTGCAACTAAAACTGTCTGCAAGTCAGGACTACTATGTTGATGTTGTTGCCACCAGTTAGCTTGCTAGCAAGCTCCATAGTAGCATGCTGGACAGCAATCGATAGCAGACTAGCTTTCTAGCTACTGTAAGAATCCTTTTTGTAAACACGAGTAGTTTTCCAGGTAAAGGTGGTGGCTAGGGTTAGTGTTTGCTGGCTAAACAACTACTGTATTAACAGAAGCACACCGCCCAGTTTAATATTGCTTAGCCATCATTTGTGAGAGACTTGCCATAAGTGAAGTGACGCGTTCATATTCAGACTAAAGGTAAACACCACAACTGTAGCGTTAGCAATTAAACATAACGTCTAAATGTACCCACTAGCGATCGAATACATGGTGAACTTACTTTAATTAGAATCATCTTTACCTTGTTGTCTCACGTGAGCTAGACTAATCCCGATCGAGTTTGAACTCTAAATTCATCACATTCAATGTCGTGTCGAAACATTTTCTTACCACATGTTTATCTTGTGGCTCACCCCCTGACCAAAACATGCATAGCTAACAGGATTCCATGGCTGTCATTACCAAATACCAGAGGATACATAATTATATTATATATAATATATAATTGAGGGTTGGTCCTTCCGTCAAAGTGTGTGGCGGAGGTTTATTATATTGAATATAATTAATAGCACTTAAAAATAGTGTTTAACTAAACAAGGCCACTATCCTTTCCTTCTCAGTGTGTTTCAGCACCCCAGTGACACATTCCTTGCCATGGTCCAGCCTTAATCCTGACCCCTTGGGTCAGTCACACTGGACTGGAGCTCTGTAAGCATTAAGCCATCCGACATGCCCCTACAGCCCAGGGAAGCGCACATTCTACACATCCATTCGTTAAAGGACTACGGGACTAAAGGTATCTGGGCTGGTCTTCTGCATTTTGTCTTGTTTACTTGTAGATCCATCCAACCCCTGTCCATGCTTAGGTGTTTTCCACCTGAGAGAGAGGGCATTGCCCTACACTAGCTCTCAGGGTTTCCTGCAGAAAATGTGTTAGTTATGGTGGTAGGGTTTGCTGCCTAACTAGATGCTGCAAAACATTGAACAGTTATTGATATTGACCTTTAAACCTTTTTTTTTTTTAAGCTATGTGATATTCACATGTAAAGTAGAAGGAGATTTAAGAACACACGACTTCATGTGTGTGTGGTTCTGTGTGTGTGTGGTTCTGTGTGTGTGGTTCTGTGTGTGTGTGGTTCTGTGTGTGTGGTCCTGTGTATGTGTGGTTCTGTGTGCCCCAGGTGAACTCTGACAGGACTGCATGAGAAGGCCCCTGTGTCATTCTACAGGCTGAGGCCAGCTGCTGCTATCTGGAGTAAGTCTCTTGAAATGGGAAGCATTTCTGTGACTTTAGAGTATTTTGTAAATGTTATCGGGCAGGGATGAAATTTGTAACAAGATGCTTTATTGTGGAGTCACTTCTTAATTTGTTTATTCATAAAATATTTTAAAAACTCTTGTAAACACATCTTGTATGAAGAATAATACACATAGACACACTCGCACACAGCGATTCTGTAAGCCCACTACTCACTATATATCCATAGCCATGTTCATCTTCCGCTATAAATAAGTACTACAAACTATGGTTTATGAAACAGCTCGATGAGCATATAAGACTATTTAGCCATGGGTGGCCAGCAAGTATTAGCTAGATGTATAATTTATGTCTGACTACATATTGCATGATGGTGGTTAACATTAGAACATATCAAGCTTGTGCTGCTAACAAGCTTGTGACTCTAGCAAGCTGTCTAGACTGGTGCGTAGCTAGTGGTTAGCAAGTTAGTTCATCATTTGGGTGCCCATCTTAAAATTATACAGATAGAAAAGAGGCGTGCTAGTGTCACGCAGCAGCTTTCAAATAGCACATGTACCCAACATAGCATTTCTCAAAACTGCACTGCCATCTTCTGGCAGAATTAGACAGAATCACTATGATATTATTTTTGAACTGGGCCAGAAGTTCAGTGGAACATTTCCTTCTTCCTGGTCCCCAACCACAACCATGTGAGAATTACAAATTAAAAAAGAGGTTTAATACTACTTAACCCTTTTGAACCTTCAGGTCACATGACCCAAAGGTTTACAAAAACCATCTTTGTGTTGCGACGACTTGACCCAATACAAAAACAAATAAATATCATTTTATTTTCACCTTTGCGATGTGGGGGGGTCTGAGACAGCCCGATGGTTAAAAGAAAAATGCTTCGCTTTGATATTTTTTTGTGCGGTAAAGTTGTCGCAATACGACGGTGGGTCCCAATGACTGACGGGTCAGAACGACCCGAAGAGAACACTAGGGTTAAAGCTTCTTGGCCGTCTGCAGGTCATGGACAAGATGTCTCGCGTCACCACGGCGACGGCGCTAGGCAACAGCTCCATCAGTGGCCGCACCATGTTCTGCCACCTGGACGCCCCCGCCAACGCCATCAGCGTGTGCCGCGACGCCACGCAGGTCGTGGTGGCCGGCAGGAACATCTTCAAGATCTACGGCTTGGAGGAGGACCAGTTTGTGGAGAAGCTGAACCTGCGCGTGGGCCGCAAGCCCTCCCTCAACTTCAGCTGTGCCGACGTCATGTGGCACCAGCTGGAGGAGAACCTGCTGGCCACGGCAGCCACCAACGGTGCGGTGGTCACCTGGAACCTGGGCAAGCCCTCTCGTAACAAGCAGGACCAGCTGTTCACCGAGCACAAGCGCACCGTCAACAAGGTGTGCTTCCACCCCACCGAGGTGTGCATGCTGCTTAGCGGCTCTCAGGACGGATACATGAAGTGCTTCGACCTGCGCAAGAAGGAGTCGGTCAGCACCTTCTCAGGTACGAGGACGTCACAGCAGGAAGGGGTGTTTTTAGTTTGGTTGGGGAGGGGGGGGGGGAGAGGAGGGAGATGGGAGAAGGAGAAGGAGGAGGAGGGGGGGGGTTACCAACTTTGGAAAAAGACACATCATACAGATATTGCAATCTACTTGCAATACCTTTGAGATTAAAAACTGACGTGCACCATTAATATGTGTCAGAACGAAATATTGGGTTTAAAACATTTAGACTCTAGGGATTTGTGCATGGAGCTGGTGGTGGTAATGACTCAAGTTGGTGCCTTGATATTGTTGTTAAGGATCATTTTCTTTTTTTTGTTTCGTTATGCAACACTTTGAAATACAGTATGCAATCTACATGACAGCAATATTCTTAGTAAAAAACAAACAAACCTGCCATCTCTCTCTCCCATCCAGGTCAGTCAGAGAGTGTGAGAGATGTCCAGTTCAGCATGAAGGACTACTTTACTTTTGCTGCTTCCTTCGAGAACGGGAACGTTCAGCTGTGGGACATCCGGCGGCCCGACCGGTACGAGAGAATGTTCACCGCCCACACCGGCCCCGTGTTCTGCTGCGACTGGCACCCCGATGACAGGTGAGGCTGAGAGGAGGTGAAGAACAGATCAAACTGTCCCTCTTCACGTAGCTAGGACTTTTCAGTCGTTAGCTCATCATGTCTGGTTAGATAGAACCTTTTCAAAACTGTTCCCTTACCCTAAAAAAATCTTTTATTTACGTAGGCGCACGTTACAAATGAACACAGGAGATTCCAGTATGTTTGTTTGCCAGGTGTTTGAACGGTTGTCAATGTGTATGGGTTTCTGTAGGGGTTGGCTGGCCACAGGCGGCAGAGACAAGATGGTGAAGGTCTGGGACATGACCACGAACCGGGCCAAAGAAATCTACTGTGTCCAGACCATCGCCTCCGTGGCCAGGGTCAAGTGGCGCCCAGAGAGGAAGTGGCACCTGGCCACGTGTTCCATGATGGTGGACCACAACATCTACGTCTGGGACGTCCGCCGGCCCTTCATTCCCTTCGCCACCTTCGAGGAGCACAAGGACGTGACCACGGGCATCGCGTGGCGCCATCAGCACGACCCCGACTTCCTGTTGTCGGGCTCCAAGGACAGCACGCTCTACCAGCACATGTTCAAGGACGCCAGCCGGCCCGTGGACAAGGCCAACCCGGAGGGGCTGTGCTTCGGCCTGTTTGGCGACCTGGCCTTCGCCGCCAAGGAGAGCCTCATCAGCGGGGACCCCAACAGGAAGCCGTACCCCGGAGGAGACCGCCGCTACCCCATCTTCTTCTTCAAGAAGCCCGACCTGACGGAGCAGTTCGCTCACGTGTCCAGCGTCCTCAGCGTGTTCGAGACGGACCTGGAGAGCAGCCGCATGGACTGGTTCGTCAAGACCGCTCGCCTCTACCTCCTCAGCGGGAAGCCTTTCGCAGAGCTCTGCGACCACAACGCCACGGTGGCCAAAGAACTCAACAGACCTCAGGTTAGTTGAGTTAGTTAGTAGAGCAGTCCTCTGTAGAGCCTTTGCGATTTCGTCTCCAAGACCACACGTGTTATCTAATTGCTCGCGATATAGACACTACAAAGACTGGTGTTTCGCGTGTCACTATGTCATATTATGGTTAACGATCTTTCTTTTTAACCTCTGTGAATCTGGCTAGGTTTCAACCACATGGACCATGCTCCGAATCATGTTCTCTGACCCGGCCAACCTCTCGACGCCGGTTCCAAACCACAACATGGGCAAGCTGGCCGCCTTGCCTCTGATGAACAGGTAACTGTCAGGGACCCCTCAGCGGAGCGGCATACGAGTTACGTCGTGTCGGAACGAGCCGCAGGGAGAACCTGACCCGCCCTGTGTCCTCCTCAGCTTCAGTATGAAGGAGATGGGGACGGAGAACCGGCTGGACCGCAACAAGGGAGAGAACCGCCAGGAGAACCCTCACCTGGAGCCAGGGAACATCAGCAACAACAACGATGGTGGGACTACTTTAATAACTTGGGGGAGCAGGTGTTCAGATCAGAGGGTTTGGGTTCCCCCGGAATGTATGTATGTGTTCCTGATAGGCTGTTGCCTAGCGATGTGACTGAACGGCGTGTAACTGTGGGTGGTGCAGAGAACGAGGAGACGGAGGGCAGCGAGGGCCAGGCGGAGTACATGTTTGGGGATGCAGAGCTGGAAGATGATGACCTGTACTCCATAGAGCAGGACAACCAGGCTGGTGAGTCTCCGACCACTGTCAAGACTGTTTGCTTCACTGTACAAAAACAGACATGGGTCCAAATACAGATAATACAAATAAAATATATAAATGAAACACGGCTTCTTGTGTTTACCTAACCTCTGCTCCTCCTCCTCCCTATCCTCTCGTGTCGAAGCCGAGGAGCTGGAGTTCACGCTCCCCCAGGAGGCGTTCCCGCTGCGCCACGAGATCATGGACAACCCCTCGGCCCCGGAGCCCCTGCAGCAGGACAAGGCCGACTCGCCGCACGTCAGCGGCAACGAGGCGGAGGTGGCGTGCCTGACGCCCATCGAGTCGCTGTCCCTCATCTCCATCTCCCAGCCGCTCTTCAGTCCCCACCTCCCCGCCCGCTTCTTCTGCCCCGTGGTGAGGGAGATGCTGGGCCACTACGCCGAGCAGGGGGACGTGCAGATGGCCGTGTCGGTGCTCATCGTCCTGGGAGACCGCATCCGCAAGGAGATCGACGACCTCACCCAGGTTGGAGGGGAGGGGGGGTGTAACAAATACTATTTAAACCAATCACATTTTTTTTAAATCCCCCTTAAGGGATTGATTTTCAAACAGCAGCATAAACCACAACAGAACAAAAACAGATTAACAAACAATGAAAACACATTGGATGTGCTGGCTGTAGCCGACCGACATGTTTGGCGGCTACAACAACACGGAAGTACAATTATTTTGCTGCTGCTCAACAACGAAAACTGAGATTTGTTTTTGTTTTTGTCTGTTCTTGAAAGTAGCTAATCTAGAATGTCGTCCATGAGGAACCACTGTCTGAAACGATGCATTACACACCGCCTTCAGACGGCGTCTAAATGACACACTTCTGTGTGTGTGTGTGGATACAGGAACACTGGTACATGTCCTACATCGACTTGCTGCAGCGCTTCGAGTTGTGGAACGTCTCCAACGAGGTGATCAAACTGAGCACATGCAGCGCCATCACCTGTCTGAACCAGACCTCTACCACCCTGCACGTCAACTGCAGCAACTGCAAACGGCCAATGAGCAACAAGGGCTGGATCTGCGACAGGTGAGAACCGGACACTCTCAAACCAAACAGCAGCAGCAGTCAAGTCGTGGATTGTTTTAGCACCACATAGCTGTCCCACATAGCTATAACCAGACTAGCGACTCTTCTCTTGAAAACGCATCAAGGAGCCCTGTCGAGGTGTGTGTGTCTGTGAGAAAGAGAGCTAGACAGAGAGAGCTAGTGAGAGAGAGCTAGAGATAGATCTAGACAGAGAGAGAGAGAGAGAGCTAGAGAGAGAGAGAACTAAAGAGAGAGAGAACTAAAGAGAGAGAGCTAGAGAGAGAGACATCTAGAGAGAGAGAGAGAGAGAGTTAGAGAGATAGCTAAAGAGAGAGAGCTAGAGAGAGGTAGAGAGAGCTAGAGAGAAGTAGAGAGAGCTAGGGAGAAGTAGAGAGAGAGCTAGAGAGGTAGAGCTAAAGAGGGAGATAGAGAGCTAGAGAGAGATAGAGAGCTAAAGAGAGAGAGCTGGTGTAATGCGTGTGGTTCCTGCTGACCCCCCCGTGTCTCCCCAGGTGCCACCAGTGTGCCAGCGTGTGTGCCGTGTGCCACCATGTGGTGAAGGGGCTGTTTGTGTGGTGCCAGGGCTGCAGCCACGGAGGACACCTGGAACACATGATGAACTGGCTGAAGAGCAGCTCTCACTGTCCTGCTGGCTGTGGTCACCTGTGTGAGTACACCTGACCTCCGCCCAGACCACCTCCACCCAGCCCACCTCCGCCCAGACCACCTCCACCCAGCCCACCTCCGCCCAGCCCACCTCCTCCCAGCCCACCTCCGCCCAGCCCACCTCCTCCACAGATCCACCCAGACCACCTCCACCCAGCCCACCTCCGCCCAGACCACCTCCACCCAGCCCACCTCCGCCCAGACCACCTCCACAGACTGCTGCTGTTTGGGTGAGTGGGAGCACTTCAGGCTGGGTCCGCGCTACTGGGGGTCTGGGTCCTGGCACCAGGCGGCGTGGACTGCATTGAGTCACTTCCTGTGTACGCCTAGCTGTAGGTGAGGGGAGAAGAGTCGAGCAGGGTGGCTGTGTCGGAGCTGGGAGCGTGGGGGCGGAGCTTAGCCCACTGAATCACCCAATCAAAGAACAAGTAGACTCATGATCCCACTTTTTATATCCAATTGATGAATGCTCATGAAATGTATACAATCACTGTTTGTGAATAGACAGTATATATATATTTGCTAGGATTGCCTTTTTAAGCTCTTCGGTGTATTGCGAAGCTGGCCTTGATTCACATGCGGTTAGGCAGAAAAAATGTTTGCTGTTCTAAATGTTTGTAAATAGAGAGACTTATTTTGAGAAGAGTTCTGTTTGATGTTCATTGAGAGGGTGTTAATTTGCCAATATTATTATTTAACCATCCAGATCTTCCACTAAACATGTTTAGCACAGTGTTTTCTAGGGCAATAAATATTTTGCTAAAAATGTTGTCTCTTAAACAATGTGAACTTGTCTGGTCTTACTGGACTGAACAGGGACAGGGAAACCAAAAGTTAACAAATGTTTTATTATTTGAATTTCTGACGTGAAGGTCATATTCAGCTAAACTACTGTCTAATAATCACATGCAGCTGTGGGAGGTTCCTCAGTGCAGAGATGTGCAAGTACACATTTACTAGAAGCTTGTGGGATAGGACAAAGATTACATTTGACACAGTTGATTTTCAAACAGGATAAATAGTTCATCATAAAAAGGTGCGGAGTGCCTCTGCTTGTGTCCCAGCTTTCCATTCATTAGGAAAAGGTTCCATTTCAACACTACAGCTAAACCCTAGGTCAAACACAATGGCACAATCATTATTTCATTTGAAATGTTTTTTAGGTCTATAATGAGTATAATGAGTGGATATTACCATAGACATGGTTTAGTTAAAATCTGTAAAGTCTTGGGTGAAATACAATTCTGTTATTGATAACTTGCTACCTCCAATCTCACACAGGATAACTGAGGCAGTCAGTGCATTTCACAGCAAGACTGTCCAACAATCTCACACGTCGGGTCTTGCTGGTCACCCAGCTCGCCCTCTCAAAAGGTTCACTTCCACACAGGAAGTGAATCAGTCCAAAAAGCACAGGCATGGGAGAGGACAAGAGTCCCCTTCCTGTCTGCTTGTCGAGTCCCTGCTGAAGGAGCCCGTGGCTTCCTGCCATGTCTGGACAGCCTGTACCACAGGAGTCTGTCTGGACTGGAGCTCACACTCTCTCTCTCTCTCTCTGTCTCTCTCTCTGTCTCTCTCTCTGTCTCTCTTTCTGTCTCTCTCTCTTACACTCTACATCTCTCTCTGTCTCTCTCTCTGTCTCTCTCTCTGTCTCTCTCTCTCTTACACTCTACATCTCTCTCTGTCTCTCTCTCTCTCTGTCTCTCTCTCTCTTACGCTCGACATCTCTCTCTGTCTCTCTCTCTGTCTCTCTCTCTTACACTCTACTTCTCTCTCTGTCTCTCTCTCTGTCTCTCTCTCTGTCTCTCTCTCTGTCTCTCTCTCTGTCTCTCTCTTACACTCTACTTCTCTCTCTCTCTCTCTCTCTCTCTGTCTCTCTCTCTTACACTCCACATCTCTGTCTGTCTCTCTCTCTCTCTCTCTCTCTCTGTGTCTGTGTCTGTGTCTCTCTCCCCTCCCTCGGGCAGGGCTGGCCTCGTGTCCGGGACGCCGTCCCGTTGAGTGTGTTCAGGGTGGCATGCTCACCCTCCGTCAGCAGTGTCACCAGCCCCTGGGCAAACATGGAGATAGTGGACGGGGTGAAGGTAATGCTGGAGATAGGCTCTTATGAGGTTAGTAGTGCCCCGATGTGCTCGTCCCGCTCACCAGTGTGGTGTAGGGCTGTGTGGTCTAGGGCTGTTCCCAGCTGTCTGTGAGCTTCTCTGGGACGCTCAGACGCCTCAGGCTCTGGAGCACGGTCTGGAGGGTGTTTCCTGGAACACCGTGAAGCACACTGGGGTTGGATTGAGACATCTCTGAGGACTAGCTAGGGCTTGTCATGCCACGTAAGAAACATTTACATTTAGTCATTTGGCAGACGCTCTTATCCAGAGCGACTTACAGTAAGTACAGGGACATTCCCCCCGAGGCAAGTAGGGTGAAGTGCCTTGCCCAAGGACACAACGTCATTTCACACAGCCGGGAATCGAACCAGCAACCTTCTGATTAATAGCCCGATTCCCTAACCGCTCAGCCACCTGACCCCCCAACATCGGTTGTAAGCTGTCGCTCACCCAATCCTTCTTCGTAGGAGTCCAGCTTTTTCACCAGCTCAGGTACGCTGGTGGTCTTCAAGCTGTCACCACCTGTGTGTGTGAAGGAATAGACCATTTCAGTGTGAGACATGAGTTTCACTGACATGGTCTTAGAACACACAAACTGCCGTTTCAACTGAACGTTCTGCTTGGCGCTAACGCTGCCATCCAACTCGGCATTCATCTCACCGCTACCTCCAGAGTCGCCGGTCCGCTGGTCCGAGCCCAGAAGATGGCCGCCGTTTCCGTCGGCACAGACGCGGGACAGCAACTCCGCCCGGCAGGCGCGTGCCTTCTCCAGCGTGGCGCTCATGTCCTGAGCCAGCCTGTGGTCCTCCACCAGCTCCGCATGCACCCTCCTCCACGCCATCTTGTCCTCCATCAGGCACCCCTCCATAACGGTGCGCAGCTCCTTCTCCTGAGACACCTGGGCCTGCAGGCTCTCTGCCTCCTCACACCTCTGGAGGCGTCGGGGGGGTGGGGGGGGGGTGGAGGGGAGGGTCGGGGGGTGGAGGGCAGGGTCGGGGGGTGGAGGGGAGGCGTGAGGGGGTGGAGGGGAGGCGTGAGGGGGTGGAGGGTAGGGTCAGGGGGGTGGAGGGGAGGCGTGAGGGGGGGAGGGTAGGGTCAGGGGGGTGGAGGGTAGGGTCAGTGGGGTGGAGGGTAGGGTCAGGGGGTGGAGGGTAGGGTCAGGGGGGTGGAGGGGAGGCGTGAGGGGGGGGAGGGTAGGGTCAGGGGGGTGGAGGGGAGGCGTGAGGGGGGGGAGGGTAGGGTCAGGGGGGTGGAGGGGAGGCGTGAGGGGGGGAGGGTAGGGTCAGGGGGGTGGAGGGTAGGGTCAGGGGGTGGAGGGGAGGCATGAGGGGGTGGAGGGTAGGGTCAGGGGGTGGAGGGGAGGGTCAGGGGGGTGGAGGGTAGGGTCAGTGGGGTGGAGGGTAGGGTCAGGGGGTGGAGGGGAGGCATGAGGGGGTGGAGGGGAGGGTCAGGGGGGTGGAGGGGAGGCGTGAGGGGGTGGAGGGTAGGGTCAGGGGGTGGAGGGGAGGGTCAGGGCCTTGTCATACACTCCCACACCTGACTTATCCACATGCTTGCTATCCAAAGAAACTTGCATACAGCGCAGCTGATAATCAAGCAAAGATTAAAGAGACATTACCTTGTGTAGCTGAATAGCCATTTCCTGCATCTCTGCCTCCAGCTGGTCAGAGTAAGCCTGCTCCAGAGTATCGCTTGGCGGCCTGGCGTTGCTGTGCCAACGGGCTATCGCCGAGGTCATCTTCCGCTTGGGCCCAAACAGCCTGCGGTGCGGGAGAGAGCACACGTTGAGGATGTGAGTTGGATGAGGCCTGAAGCGTGAGTACTGCCGCCTGCAGGGGCTGTGTTTGGGTTCAGAGTTGGGAGTCAGGTGGCTGAGCGGTTAGGGAATTGCGCCAGTAATCCAAAGGATGCTGGTTCGATTCCTGGCCGTGAAAAATGACGTGTCCTCCGGCAAGGTACTTCACCCTACTTGCCTCGGGGGGAATGTCCCTGTACTTACTGTAAGTCGCTCTGGATAAGAGGGTCTGCTAAATTACTCAATGTAAATGTTTTTTACGTGGCCTGACAAGCCATAGCTAATCCTCAGAGATGTCTCAATCCAACCCTGGATTGGTCTGCTAAATGACTAAATGTACTGAAGGGAACTCACGTGATTCCCACTTCCTTGAGGTCGTTCTCCGTCAGAGTGAGAAATATTCTCAAGTCGATATCCTGTTCATCCAGCAGGGGGAAGTACTTGGAGTAGCCGATCTGCTCCAGGAACTCAGCCAGGTCCTGATGCAGAGCAGAGGTCAAAGGTCAGCCGTTGTCATACCATACAAGTCAACACAACGCAACAAGATTATGAGTACAGCATAGCAAAACAGGCCTGACTGATTTCAGTTAAGTTTCCAAAATTGAAGGTTTGAAAATCCATCCCTGTTTAAGCAGACTGCTTTCGACAGCCGACGCCCTTCTTTTGAAAAGACGATGGATGGAACGTGCCTTGGGACCCGTGTAAGAGGAGGGAGGGTCGACGGACGAGGGAATCCCACAGTTCCCTGCACCACTAGGCTGCACGGTGGTGTCGCTGTTGCCATGGCGACCCCTGCCTTTGGAGTGGTGACCCTTGTTGGGCCTGCGAGGGCAGCTCTGCTTGGCCTGGTCAGAGTCCTATAGGACAAAGGTGCGCTGTCCTTGTCATTGTGGAGACCAAACAATGGCATTGTGCCATAGACAATGGCACTAGTTGGAACAACACAGTTGTGGTATGTAGCCAGGACCTCTATGGAGTGTGAGTGTGTGTGTGTGTGTTGTACCTCGTTGCTCTCCAGAGAACCTTCGCGGCTGAGGCCTATGGCGTGAGGGAGACCCTCACTGCTGCTGCTGCTCCTCATGGTGGGCATGTTGTTCTCAAAGAACGGGCTCTCGTCTGGAGGAACCACAGCACAGGGACATCAAGTGTGAGCTTCCAGAGTCAGTTAGTCTGGGCAGGTTAGACACAGTTTGGTTCAGTCATGTTTCTGGGCAGGTTAGACACAGTTTGGTTCAGTCATGTTTCTGGGCAGGTTAAACACAGTTTGGTTCAGTCATGTTTATGGGCAGGTTAAACACAGTTTGGTTCAGTCATGTTTCTGGGCAGGTTAAACACAGTTTGGTTCAGTCATGTTTCTGGGCAGGTTAAACACAGTTTGGTTCAGTCATGTATCTGGGCAGGTTAAACACAGTTTGGTTCAGTCATGTTTCTGGGCAGGTTAAACACAGTTTGGTTCAGTCATGTGACCTCTGCTGCTGTTGCTCTGTCCGTCCAGCTCGTTGATGGGCGAGGTGACGTCACGGTAACAGATGCCCTCGCTCTGCTCGCCACCAAAGGTCATGTATCCTGGGGGTGCCACAGGCGGATCTGAGAAGGAAGAGGGAACATACCGTCTCACACGACAATACCAAGTCGTACGATTCGTCACTTTATCCACCCGCTTTGTCATAAGGTCCTCTGGTAGAACATAGGAGCGACAGAGTGGAGCAGCCAGGATACCACAGTGCTTGCTGGTGCCCCCGACTCTGAACTTGGCGATGGCCTGAGGCCCGTCGTGGATGCTGGGTCCTTTAGCTCGGCCGCGAGTCTGACGCGCTCTGGGGACAGCACCGTCCGAATCCTCAGAAGAGCTCAGATCCTCCAGGTGTCCTGGTGAGCCACACCAACAGGCCGTTAGGAAAATACAAATAAACTGGAGACTTACTGTTGTAGGAGCACTACTGTGTACATCATTGGACCTTATCAACTTTATAAGGTGCTGTTTTACATTTACATTTAGTCATTTAGCAGACACTCTTATCCAGAGCGACTTACAGTAAGTACAGGGACATTCCCCACAAGGCAAGTAGGGTGAAGTGCCTTACCCAAGGACACAACGTCATTTTGCACGGCGGGGAATCGATCTGGCAACCTTCTGATTACTAGCCCGACTACCTCACCGCTCAACCATCTGACTCCCGAAAAACTCCCGTTTTCCATGCTTTTTGAAGCGTCTCTCTGTCGTACCTGGTTTGGCCTTGGGACAGCGCATGTCAATGAGGCTCGCTATCTTGGCGTGTCCGTACATCATGGCGAGGGCGCGCGCCGTCTCCCCCTTCGAGTTCCGCTCGTCTACTTTAACCCCCTGAGACAAGCACAAACAGGAAGTGTAAATACCCCCGAGACAAGCACAAACAGGAAGTGTAAATACCCCCTGAGACAAGCACAAACAGGAAGTGTAAATACCCCCGAGACAAGCACAAACAGGAAGTGTAAATACCCCTGAAGACCCCCCTGAGACAAGCACAAACAGGAAGTGTAAATACCCCTGAAGACCCCCCTGAGACAAGCACAAACAGGAAGTGTAAAGCGCTAGATAGGTTTGATGCAGCAGGAGTCTCCAGCAGCGCGTTGACAGAGCACTTGACAGGTTAACTTACGTGGTCCAGAAGGTACTGAACAATGATTTGGTGTCCCGAGGCAGCTGCCTCCATCAGAGGAGTGAAGCCCAAGCCTGGCTCTCTGTGGGCCGTGAAGACGTACTCATTAACCCAACAGTCAAGGTGAGAAATACGGAATTTGCGGTGGCAGAGTTTGACGACGCACTAGACTCGCCTCACGTTGATGTTGGCATGGTTGTCCAGCAGGAACTTGACCATCTGCTGGTGGCCAGTGCTGGTGCAGTGGAACAGGGCGGTCCAGCCCCTGGAGTCCTTCAGCTCCAGGTCAGCACCTTGCTTCAGGCAGACAAAACCACAAAAACTTTAGACATTCAAATCGAATCATTATGATGTTGAGTTAGTATGGAGACCTAATAAATGAATAAATTAGACAGAACAAAAACAATATATTTAGCCTTATTATTGGTATAATCCATAATGTGTACTGATGTTACAATGAACTACCATACAGGAATATGTGTAGAATGTCTGACCAAAGATAAAGATTCTGACCTGCAGCAGAAAGTATGCGATGCTTTCGTTCCCACAGCTTGCAGCCAGCATCAGAGGCGTGAGGCCCTTGCCTGTGGTGGCATTGACACTCACTCCAGCCTCCAGAAGGAGATTGGCAATGTTGTCATGGCCAATATATGCAGCATACATCAATGGGGTCCACCCACCAAAGTTCTTGTTGTCCAAGTTTACTTCTCCTCTAGATAACAACAAATAAATGCAGGAATTAAATTTCAAATACAAGTATATAAGTATATGCTTTTTCCATCAGCAACGTTGATGAAGGGAGCTCACCTTTGGATGCACTTCGACACCACGTCATACTGGCCAATGGAGCAAGCGGTGTGTAGATCTAGGGGAACATCTAATTCCTCCGGTCGTACCAGCGTGTCACCCAGCCAAAGGGAGAGGCTGGCACCAAGCTGTTCCGATTCACTCATCTCGTCGCTTAACTCCGACATCCTTCTATGAACTTCTCTTCGGTTTTCACACCGGTGTGTGAAGGTAGCCCCCCGTCTAAGTCGCTTACCGAGCCAAGCTGCAGTTCAGTTCTAGCTAAATGTCCCAATAAAGGTAAGCAGAATTTGCAGAATTCCCATACCACATCATTATACTGATATGCATGGTGCATTAAAAGAGTTGTTGCGATAGTATGTTTTAATCTGATGCATGAATATTGAGGTCTGGCCTGAATTACGGCTTTAGTCTTCGCAAGTACAAGCTACCGAGCCAGATAACTTTTGTTTACGACTTCACTCGCTGTAAATAGTAGCCTAAGCTATATAAATTGTTTTTCATTACGACAACACCAAATACTTTACTTTGAATAATTTTAAACAGAGATATTCTTGACTTTTATGACTCAAACCCTTACCGTTAAATGCTTGACGTTCTTCAACAAACTATCCCCAATTCTTTTTTGTTGCAGTGTTACACTGTAATATGTCCGGGTAGAATGCCTCAGTTTACAATGGTAGAGCGAGCCTTAGTTAGTTACACGCCAAGCAGTTCACTAAATTCAAGAATGTACTGATGGTTTTATTTGGTATAGGAAGTTCCTCCTTGTACAGTACACCCACAATGTTGGATCATAATTGAATACAATTTCATAAATTAAATAAATCAAAATTACTATGAATTTCAATTCCTTTATTTAAACGTAATTGGTTGCAACAATACAACTAATTTGTATTCACACAATCCATTTCCCTTGAAAATAGGGTTATTATAGACTTTTTATTCGAGTTTTTAGCCAAAATTTCCCAATGCAGTGCTCTCACTAAAGGAAGTTGAAGCAGAACTCCTCTTTCGCAGGAGTAAACACAAACGATGAGGTCTCCTCTTGGTTCTGCACACCTGTGTTCTCCTGTTTATCCTTTTCAGCTTTACTCAGAGTCTCTGTTTTTCTGTCTGCTTTCCGGTGAAAAACTGACTTTTCAACACCCTTGTTAACTGCTTTCACTTTAGCTGATGTCATTGCTGAAAAAGGGGGAAAGCATAAGCTTGTCAAAAAGGCACCAAATCATTCCACTCATCAATCTTCATGTAATTCCCCAAATGATCAATTTCTCTGGCTCAACTCACCGGCCTGGATGAGTTTGAACTGCTTGTCCTTCTCCTCCTCCATCTTCTTGCGGTAGTCTCCAGACACGGCCCTCATCACTTGCCTCTTCTTGGCCAGAGGAGCCTTGGAGCTGCGTAGAGTCTTGAGGTTGCGACAAGCCTCCTCTTCTGCAGATAGTCAGGAGGATGCACCATCTTATATCCTGTCTAAACTTCCATCAACATTTTAATTTTGTTTATCTGTTTTTTCTTTATGTATTATCCTTACTCTATACCCAAAATAGCAATTTGAAAAAAGAAAAAAAAAAAGAATGTTGAGTATTAGGGGTAAACACAATAAACTTTTTTATTTAGACTGATTAAGCATTATTTCACAACCTGTATGGCCAATTCATTGTTATTACCTGTTTTTTTTTCTTACCAACTATCTGTAATGATATGAAATACTTTCCAATGATTGGTAAGTCTTGTAAATGATTCAGTTATTACATATATGTACTCACTCTGTTTCGTTGTACTTTTCTGTGTGCTCAATCCCAGCTCCAGTTGCTCGATGCACCAGTCCAGTTCTCTCTTAAGCTGTTGTTCTGCAGACTGAAACAGACAACCACACAACACTGACCCCACCTTTTCCATCGGGTATCTTCAACAGTCACATTCCATTAAACTGTGGAAAATGTAACGATGCGAGTCAGTCTAGCTGTCGGGCCACTCACCAACGCTGTTCCTTCATCTCCGCGAGCCTCTAATATTGTGGACGAACAGATTGTCTGTTCCTCCTGTTGTTCTGTGCTTTCTGTGGTTTTTTTCTTATTACCAGATTTCTTCTTCTTTTTCTTGGCTTTGGAGGAAGCGTGGGGTTCATTCTGTTGAGGCTTGTCTTCTTTGGTAGGTTTGTTGCAGTCAGAGGCAGGCACTTCTAAAAGGGGGGCCGATACTGTATCTGTCCTCATCTCTTTTACGGTTCCCTCAGGAATTTTAAAATTGAATGCAAACCCAGGACCCTGTTCAGTAAAAGCTGTTGACCCAGAGTGGTGGACCCGCTGGGAAGATTCCTGCGAGCGGACAGCTATGTCCGTATGAGCGGAAGACCCATCCTTGGTGATGAAGTCGAATTTGAAAGAGTTGTCGCTACGCGACCAGCCCAGGCTGTTCTTTATGCCTGGTTGAATGGCGGAAGAGGCATTTACCCGTGGCTCAATGTCTGGACCAAGAAGAAAATGGCAACACAAACCGAGCGGAACACATTAAAACACAGAGAAGACAATTGATAAACGGGAAGATTATGTTTTGTGCAATGCACATTTACCTATCACAGGAATTCGTTTCTCTGTCATGACTGTCTCAGCAAATGGGGAAACTGTAGATGTAATCAACTACTGTAAAATAATACTTGCAACGTTGTGAGAACTCACTACATAACATATACCATGGTTCTTGACATAAAGTCGTCCGTGTAAACCTTCAAAAACAATAGTTCCGTCATAGTTCATTCACATTCTTTCCTACCTACCTTTTCTTTTAGCAGTCCCAGAATGAGATGTTTTGCGTTTTCCTGTTTAGTAATAATTAAATATTGTTGGAAAAGTAGCCTATGAACAGAACAACAAACATCAAATGGTATTGTTTGTAACCCAACAATTTACCATCCACAATGCATTGTTTGATTCCATTTTATTACATCGTAGTCCTACTTTTGATGCTTAAAATATTGTCACGTACGTTTTTGAATTAATCTGACCTAAACTTTCATTGACCAAAATGTGATCGTAGATTGTAATTTTGTGAGGCTGAGGGTCAACTTGTTTTGTTCAAAAACGTAGTAACACTTTGTCACGTGGGCTGTGAACTCCGGTTGTCGGAGCGATCTGGTACACCGCGGGCTGGTCTGTATCACATACATGACATCCGTGCAGTAGTATAAATTCCTTGCTCCTCAAACTATACGGCAATCGAAGGGTTACCAGCGACGAGGACAGGAAATTTGAGAGCTACCACGTTCAGTCAGCGGTAAGTAACAAAAAAAAATATATATATATATAATTATGTAGTCTATATGACAGACTTCCATTTATCTTTCCTTTAAGATATATGCTTGGAAATCCGAATCGGATTCAGTTGTCCTTAATTACTCGCGCACACGCTCAAAAACAAGTAGCTCAACACACTGCCAGTAACTGGCTAGCTAGTGCTAGCTCTTCTGCTGTAGTTATGAGAAATTTCAAAATGGCATCGTTGCCATTTGATAGTCTTATCTTCCTAGTTCATCTCGGTTGTATATTAATCTGTATCCTACTGCTACGTTAGCCAATGTTTCAGGTCTTTGCTCATATTAACTAACATTTTAAAATTGATCTAGATCTAGCCATTATCCTATATTTATCTCAAGCGTTAGTTGGCAAGCTAATAGTAGCTACAAATATACCACTTTGAAAAACGATAGCTAGTACGTGTCTGATGGTTGGTGTGCAATGGTGGCGCGGCTTCGATTGTTAGAATGAATGTTGATGGTTTTGGGGGGGGGGGGGGGGGATGGTTCTGTGTTGGACTTGTTTATTCTTGACGTCATCGTACTCGCAGCTAACGTTATAAACTAAGTTAGTTGATTATATTTGTGCATTGTTGGTCTTCGTCCAGATGCTTCATATGGGAGCATTAACTCGGCTAGATGCATGTAGTTTGCGGCTATCTGAAAAAAAAATGGCGGCCAATAGCATGGTATGAGCTACTTAATGGTTACAGAGCAAACGTAGCTTGTTTACTACGTCACCTTGACCACGGCTGTGGTTTGGGAGGCAAATGTATCCCCAAACCGCCTCAATACCGTCTTCAATTACATTTACTGCATTTTGACTTATCTGCTTTAATGTTGGCCACTTACAGACAAGCTTGTTGAAGTGAATTATGGCACGTACCAAGCAGACCGCTCGTAAGTCCACCGGAGGAAAGGCTCCCAGGAAACAGCTCGCCACCAAAGCTGCGAGGAAAAGCGCCCCCTCTACCGGCGGTGTAAAAAAGCCCCACAGATACAGGTAAGCCATATCACGAGTTTAAGTCGTAATTATTTGTCCCGAATTTACTTTCACTTTTTGTATGACACGTTTTGATGTCCTTTTGTGAAGGCCGGGGACAGTGGCTTTGAGGGAGATCCGTCGGTACCAGAAGTCCACTGAGCTGCTTATCCGAAAACTGCCGTTCCAGCGCCTGGTCAGAGAAATTGCCCAGGATTTCAAGACTGACCTCCGCTTCCAGAGTGCTGCCATTGGCGCTCTTCAGGCAAGTCGAAATCCAGAGTACTGGTTGCGTCATAGTTGGGGCCAGGCCTTTAACAGTGGTTCGTAAGAGTGAATGCAAACCAGGTCTATGTATACTAACTTTTTAGTCTTTTTGCTAAATTGTTCTCTACCCATACAGGAAGCCAGTGAGGCGTACCTTGTTGGCCTGTTTGAGGACACTAACTTGTGCGCCATCCATGCGAAGAGGGTCACAATTATGCCCAAGGACATCCAGCTGGCCAGAAGGATCAGGGGAGAGCGTGCATAATTTGGGGGGGGGATTTCAATTTTGGGGGGGGGGGCTACACTTTCTGTAGTAGTTTAAATCCCTTTTTGTACTTGTTCCATTAGTAGTAATAAGGCATGTGGTGAAACCTATTAGTAAACTTCATGCAAAACATTCCCCTACCTTTTCTCAGGTTTCGAAGTGTGTTTTAGAATGGTGTTGTGGTAGCATGTCTTCTGTGAACATGACTTTTGTATTGCATCGTGGCCATTTGTTGTAAATAAACTTTCCACTACCTCATTTGAGTTGATAGTTAACGTGACCAAACTCAGGACTGAGGACCTGGATTGATCACCTCTGCTCTCGAGGGTGGTGTGTTGAACAAGCACACAGGTTCAGTAATGCCATTTAGCTCATTCAAATTTACTAAAGTTGTCAATGGCAAAAGACTCAGTTTAGATTTGTCTTTTAATTTGTCTTTTAATAAGGCATACAGTTAAGGGACAAATGTACTCAAGACTGCCTATACAAACACTAGTGTCAAGCATATACACATCCATAATTTACAACCACATGGTATTTACAGGGATGAATATTCTTGGGAGTCTGAATATGACTGTCCTGATGCACCAAATGCATGGTGGTGCCAGGGTTGGTTAGTTTCACAATTATTACTGTACACACCATCTTTTAGCCTAACCAAATGTTTCAAAGGATTAAACCTTTCAGCAGACTACAAATGTGGCTGCTTAGCACAAGCTGGACAGCTCTAGCACTTTTGACATGTCCAAAGAGCACACAGGGTGGAGGCTATACCATGAATGTACCTGGGCCCCACAAATAAATTCAAACTCAAATTATATTTAAACAACTTTAGATGGTTTTATTCTGGTCTTCTTCGGTGATTAGGCCGGGCATGCGTTCATTGAGATGCTTCTCCAGCTGCTCGTCAATGTCCGTCTCTCCTCTCAACACGCACCACAACAAGAAAGCGACGCAACCGATGCTGAGGGGAATCACTCTCCACCAAGGTCGTTCGTACTTGCTGCCGAGCGACTTGTCCACGTTCCAGGACTTGTGGCTGCCTTTGCTGGTGGAGAACTTTATGGGTTGTGAAACCACTTTATCGTCGTCATCCTGGTCAACCGCTGTGTTCTTTGTCGATTTCTGAGAGGTCAGGGTTAGGGTCCTGCTGTGGATTAGTCTTAAGAAAGAAGAGGACAAGTCAATCCACACGACAACAGTCAACTGGGACAAACGTTTAAAATGCCAGATCAGACATTAATGCATCATTATGAAAAATACATGACTTAGAATGAACGTGTAGTTCGTGTTGTATATGGAAGACACATTTCGCATGAACCACGGCGATGACGAAAACATTTTGTAATAATGTAAGTTTCACTGAAAACCAAAGTCATAATTGCTAAAACTGGATATTACAAAGATAAAACTCCACTATAATAAATATTAAACATAGCACTCGTTTATCATTGGGATAGTGACGATTACTTAAGATTACTCATGTCCTCTGTTGTCTGGTCTCATCCATGGTCAGGCTACACGTCTGTCATTGAACTAGCTAGACTAGCTATAATACGCACTGAATCCAATGCGGATATTAGCGGTAACCCATATATGATTAAAAATACCTTTGACTTGTCGAAATCGCGTCAGTTCGAGTAGCACGACACAAAGAATACTGTGCCAAACGAGACACAACACATCCAGCTCTTGACATCGTGAATCTCAGTATAACATCCCCGGTTCGAAGTCAGGTCATGTAACATTTCGTTGTGCAACACAACATTAGTTCCGTCAGAAAGGGGGTGGAGTACAATGGTTCCGTAAGCGATTTATTTTCTGCACATAGCTTCCCGCAGGACATTCTCTGACGTAAGTAAAGCTTTGTGACCAATGACAGCGTACCAAAGTACAACACTTCCGCAGTGTGCTACACATGTGATTTTGTTGCCGTTCTGAAGACTCAAGTGTTCACGTGTATTGAAAATACAGTAAGTCTATTTTTCACAGTAATGTGTCGTATGTGGACCCACATACATTTTGGGCTTAAAAGTACAGGAAGTACGCAACTCTGGAAAACTAGCGACTGAAAAACTGGCCAGTTAGGTAGCTCGCCGGGTCGCTGAGTTAGCCAGCCACATTTGTTTAGGACTAGTTACAGATTATTCAGATGGCTTCAGACCCTCAAATAACTGGTGTGTATTCTTTCTTTATCTCTCTCTCTCGTCACTTTTGTTCTTCTTTCTTGTAGAAAATAAGTAAAATGGCTAAGAGTAAACCACAGGATCCAGAACCCAAATGCAGTGAGTCCAAGAAGAAGAAGTTGCATTCAAGTGAGCAGGATGTCAGTATGGATGTAAACGTGGAAAGAAAAGTAAAAAAGAAAAAAAAAGCAAAGACTGACACAGAGGTGAGCTTGATGACCATGTGGGATATTAATGTGTTCTCCATCCTGGTAGGTTGAGGTTATATATTCAGCAATGTGCTTTTTTCTTTCATTCTGTAGGTACCCATCATAGCTTTGTCAAAGCCGGTATCTGAGGAGGCCCCGACAAAAAATGTAAAGAAACGTAAACAACCTACAGAACACATACGGAAGGAGAAGAAGAAAAAGAAGGCTAAAGTAAGAGTCATTATTATAAGAGCCAGTTTATTGATTTTCAAGTATAGGTTGCTTTTTGAATCAGTTACAATACAGTATTGCTGCCCCACTAGGTGGGGCTGGAATCCTCTCATTTGAGAAACTGTATTGGTAAAAGGATTAGAGCAAAATTCCATAGCTGTGATTTCGAAAATGGTAATCCACTGATTATTGAATCAAATTGATGTTCAAGTTACCTCAGATAAATAAGAGTGATTGTCCTCAGCACCTCACTATTTTAGTAAGTAGTTGTCTTGTTTACGCCCAGCAGAGTCTCTAGATATAGAGAGGTACACTCTGCTTTTAAGCTCTACATAGACACAGTCAATAAAGTTTATAGCCATTCTATAAATTATCCATAGCAAGTCACCTATTCGTCCAGAGGATAAGTTTTATTGTTGAGCTGCGGCGAGTTGGAGTCTGAGCTGCAGTGTGTGTCTTTGGGATGGCAGTTGGAGCTCTTAAAAAGTTGCGTCGAGGTTCTGAACGTCAAGCGCCTACAGGAGCTCGGACCCTGCAGGCTGTTGGAGTTGGTGGAGTGCAGTCTATGCAGCTTGTCCCAGTTGGCGTTCTCCTTCACGAAGAGCCTTACCTTGTCCTGGAACGTGTCCCCTACAAAGCTGTAGATGAGGGGGTTCAGGCAGCTGTTGGCGAAGGCGGCCAGGTTGACGATGTGTGCCGTCAGAGGATAGTCGTGCCACAGTGTCCCCTCAGAGTCCCCCCTCAGCAGGTGGATGCTCACAAACACGTTCTCCGGTAGCCAGCACAGGAAGAACACCAGCACCGCCGCAGCGATTATCCTCAGGGTCTTCTGCCTCCGTGGCTGGTGTCGACGCTGCAGCGGCCCGTTCTCCCGTTGGGCTCGCGCCAGCAACCGAGCTATCTTCCAGTAGCACACGCCCAGCACGCAGAAGGGCACCAGGAACCCCAGCGTCACCTCCAGCCACTGGATCTGAGACACGTTGGCGAAGCAGAAGTGGAGCTCGCCGGCGTGCTGGATCTGGGCGGCGGTGAAGGGCAGCAGGGTGAGCAGGGCGGACAGCGCCCAGATTAGACAGCAGCTGAGGCGGGCGCGGGGCATGCTCCGACCCAGGCGCGTGGAGCCCGCCAAGACCACCAGCCTGTCGAAGCTCATCCAGGTGAGGAAGAAGACGCTGCTGTACATGTTGACCTGGAAGAAGAGGGCCATGAACGTGCACAGGGCGGCCATGTCGTAGTACTTCTCGCTCAGGTTGAACACCTCGATCAGGGAGTCGGCCACCAGGACCAGGTCGGCGACGGCCAGGTTGACAAAGTACAGATCTGGAGCGGTCATGCGGCCCCGGCGGCCCAAGTTCACGACGATGATGAGGATGTTCCCGACGAAGCCCACGGGGAACAGGAAGACGATGTAGAGGCAGGACAGGAAGAGGCTGATTGCGTAGTGACTGGCGTGGTCGTAGTCCTCTCCCGCCAGGCCAAGGCCTGGAACAGAAGAGCTGTTCAGTCCCTCGGTGGAGTTGCCGTAAGCCTCACTGCCTGTGTAGGACCGCACCTCCATAGCTCCTATGTTGTGGCAGTGAGTTGTTTGTTTCGGAGCCTCATTTTCACGCTGCTGTGATCGCACCTGGAACATCAAGGTGCGTGTCCCGTTTTGTTTTGCGCCGGGATATCGTTTTGAATTTATAGTTGTCTGGAAGTCAACAAAACACAGTGGTAAATCCTCATGGTGAGCTCCGAGCCGTCGAGCTGTTCATGTTGTGATCAGGGGAGTTTCCTTGATGGTTCACTCCTGAGTGCTAAGTAAAGGACAAAAAGTCAGTCATAGTGCTGCCCAGTTGTTGATTTTACTCAAATGTATTTTTCACCCTATCTGATATTTAATACGATTCCTGATTGAAAGTCAGCTCAAATGAACAGGTTTGTTATGTTTGCTCATTAGACTACAATAGTATAACATCTTTATGTCAAACAGCAAGAGAAAGAGGAAGGTGAAACGTACCATAATGTCCTTGGGGGCCTGTCTTCTCTTATCCTACTTATATTCAGATCGTTTACCGTGCAGCGATTAGGGAGATGGAAGCTTTCAAAGATCCTCTATGTCACCGTAAATCAAATACAACACGGGAGTTAAGATAAACTAATCTCTTGTTCATGGTAGCTTAACGCCTCCCCAACCCTGCCACTCCTACTCTCTCTCTCTCTCTCTCTCTCTCTCTCTCTCTCTCTCTCTCTCTCTCTCTCTCTCTCTCTCTCTCTCTCTCTCTCTCTCTCTCTCTCTCTCTCTCTCTCTCTCTCTCTCTCTCTCTCTCTCTCTCTCTCTCTCTCACCCTTTCACACACACTCTCACACTCACACAAGTTTAGAATCTGACTGGCAGAGAATACTTTTTTTAGGGTACTTTTTTACATAGTTGACATTGACAACTGTATGTTTAATGTCAACTTTTCAGATCACAACTTCTGCATAACTGTGGAAGTATATCTCCAGGCTGTTAGCCATCTATTAGTGATGTGTGACTTGTATTGTATTTTGTTAAAATACATCAATAGGGGTATAGAAGCTAGTGGCTAGGCATTCCGTTTACACAAAACAAGATGCATTTCAGCAACATGTATTTACTGTGACCTAAATTTGCTTTTCAGAACGTAATCACAAACATTGTTTAAAATCTTCTCAAATACTCGTTTTGGATCGGTGTTCTTCTTGCACAAGTGTGGCTTAAATAAGGCTTGATTATTCAGACAAAAGAATCATTTTGAAATGAAATGTAATCACTTATTATTATTATTATTATGTATCCTTGGGCTGTTGCGCACTCACCAGGACAGTAACAATCCCAGAGTGTTTACTTTTTGCAAAGTTCGGTAAACCTTTCATTCACTCTAGTCTTGAGTCTGCTAAATGGTCCTTATTCAACCGAGAGCTTCCCATTTCGTTTTCTCCTGGTCTCATGCCTCTGTTGCCCGCTGGCATTCATGGTGTATGTGTGGAGGTAAAGTATGCTGGCTTAGTTATTCCCAGAACAAGAGCACCTTGATGGGTTTTTTTTTTCATGTCTGGCCTGTATTGCTGTTTCATTCTGTTGTGGTTATGGAAGTTTTAGTGATCCAAAAATGCTTACGGAATTTTTCGGCCATGACAAGCTGTCTTCCTATCATGCATTTTACTATGGGTGTCAGGCATTGACATAAACTTAGTAGTTATGCTCTGTTTTGATGCAATGTTGTTGCTCAGAATCAAAGCTTCAGTGTTTTCTTAGAAAAGCGGCGCATGTTAAAGAGCAACATAACTCAAGTGTTGCTTTTATTATGATTTTATAATGACATGTAACAGTTTTTCATACACATTAAGGGATATTCAACTATAAAATTAAAAAAGTTCTACAACATTATGCAATGGTTCCAGAATGTACAAATAGCTGCTGACATAATACTTAAATATGAACAAATGTGCAAGAAATGTTAAATTGTGCATTTGGCAGTAAACATTTCAGTGAGATTTTCCAGTCAATTAATAAAAGCCTTCCAGATACAGTACTGTTGTACAAAGTCCAAAATAATATTTTTGGCAAAAAAATAAATATTGAGTATATTTAGTTTGAGACGATAAACTGATGCTTTTGCTGAAGAAACAAACGTGAATTTCATTTCAATTCAGCAAGCTGCTCACTAAACAACAGCTCAGTATTTCTGTTGATGGACTTTGGTAAACCAGTAACTTTTACGGCACGGGTTACACTTTGTGTTCAGGGCTCCAGAGCATCAGATACAGTTCACGGCCTATGTGGTCACTGTCTAATCCGACATCTGTGATCCGATCTCTATTTGCGGGGCGATGACTTGGCTGTGCGTGTGGCCCCCCCTCAGGCTGCGACAGCAGTCCCTGAGCTGGCGTCCGGCCCTCAGAAGGCTCTCCCGGCTGGGCCTGTGAAGCAGCAGTACCAGCCCCAAACACACGCAGCTCCCAAAGTACATCACCAACTCCGCCACGCTCAGGAACGCCCGTTCCCGATGGCTCAGCCCCGCCGTCGCTAGCCCCACCCCTCTCAACACCGCCGCAAAGTAAAACACCTGACAAGCGAACGTCGCCGCGCCGACCGCCAGAAACACCGACCTTTCTTCGGCGCCCGACAGGAAGCGTCCATTGGATTTCCATTGGTGGACGTAGCCGCCAATCAGAAGGCACAGGAGGAGTAGGTAAGGGATCAGGAAGGACAGGCAGAGCTTAGCGACAATGTAAGAACGCCCAGCTTCGACCGCGTCTATAACGCAACTCTCCGTCCCTTCCAGACCCTCGCCGGTCCACCGCAGCCCGGCTAGCAGCACCGAGGACAGGCCTGAGACCAACAGAGCCAGGCCCACGCACACCCAAGAGTGCCCCAGCAGGGGGTGGGACGTGGCGTCGAAGGTCAGCATGTAGCCCATGAGCACCAGGAGCAGCATCCCCCAGAGAAACACTGTGTTGACAGAGAAGGAGAGCGTGACACAGCCCAGGCGCGTGGCTTCCAGGTATTTGGGCCTGTAGGCCACAGAGGAGAGGGAGAGGAGCAGCAGGAGGAACTGGGACACGCTGAAGGCCAGGAGCACAGAGTCCACCAGCGCCAGCTCCCTCTGTGCTCTGTACGACTGGATGAAACCGTAGAGGAGGAAGACTACCGAGACCAAGGCCAGCGCCATGCAGAAGGCGTAGGCGTAGGTCGCCCTGGAAGTTATGTCGTTGGCCTCGATGACGTCCAGAAAATCAGTAGGAAATGGGATGTGTGCACCAGAGGCTGAGATGGTGTAGAGGGAGGTGTCAATGGTACTGGAGACCAACGTGGTCACCAACTCTGCCATGCTCGAGGTGACCGTGGTGACCGTGGGATGATCATCCGTGTGAATTTCCTGGAAGATAAGAGGAAAAAGCCATCTGAGACTGGAAGTCTTGTGGATTGTAACAATATCAATAAAAGAAAAAGTATTCCAAATTAAACGAGAAATACTTAAATCTAATTCTCAACTAAGCTAAGTAACCCTCAAACCAGATGTTCTTATCCAGTTAAGCAGCACCATCTAATGTTCAGTAGTGTCCTCCTCAGAGGAATAGGAGACATAAACTGGCAGGTGAAATCAAATTAAAGATAAAATCTTTGAATCTCTGAAATCCTCGTAAAAAATTATCAGAACAGTTTTTTTGATGTTTTAAAGAAAAACTAAATTCTCATTTGGATAGCAAAGATATTCTTGTAGTGTAAAGATATCTTTTTCCACATAGAGGAGAGTAGAGAGCAAAATGGAAATTTAATTTCCTCTCATCGTAAAAAAAAAAAGAAGAAAAATACTGAAACAACTGTCTTAACATTTGTTCTAATTTAACCAAACCCTGCCAGATGTACCTTTTTATTTCTCCAGTTACTTCTTCACACAAGCTTCCACACATTTTCACCACCTCGGACAGCGTAAAACACTGAATACCTTTTGCTTTGTCTGTTCCTCATGGAAGAACTAGAAACGCAGAGCCACATATGTTTCCACTTACCATTTTCCCTTTCAGCGGTAGCAAGCTTCTTTTTTTTTGCTGTTTATTTTTTCAAGCCTGAGTTTAGACGTTCCAAAGACCAAACCAGAGAAAGATGATGATGCTAGTTCTGTAGATGTGCTCCGTTCTGGCTGTCTATGATTTTGTGAGCTGTACTTAAGTCAGCATACTTTCAGTATGACTTGTTGGCTACGTCGTCAAAACCTCTCCTTTTTTTCATGACCACACAGACACGATGTCCCTACTTTCAGTTCCACAGAGTGGGATGTAGGTTTGTATCGTTTTTTTCACTCAAAAGATATGTTTGGAGAGTTGTCCCTTTGCTAAATCAAATTTGTATAGCCTGATACAAGACTTATTTAATAGCTTAATGATACATAGCTCTTTTGATCATTTGTTGTGATAAAGTCTCAACATACCCAAAATATCCATGACTGTGCATGAATTAAACATAAATACACAGAAGTTTAAGTGTTTTAAAAGGAAGTTTGTGGTTTATTTTCCACAAAAAAAAGAAGAAAAAAGTATTTTCTATTTCTGTACACGTTTTCACCAGACTCATTTCAGACTGCGCAGGCTGGTAAATACAGGGAAACTACCATGAAGGCCAGCAGGAAGGTTCTGTGGCCTCCTTGTTTGCACCTGAATCCTCAAACACAGCACAGTTGTTCTGCACCTCAATATTTAGTTGCTTGTTTCTCCCTCCATGTATAAACTCGTCCTCTCCGACCAAATCTACAAAATAAAGTAACCTGAACTCCAGCGCTCTTGTGCTTTCTCCTCCCTCACCTGTCCATCTCTCGGATGCTCTTTTCTAATGAATACCTGTGAAACATTCCAGGAGAAACATTTCAACTGGTGACACCTCATGATTGTGGCAAATACATTGTTCTTTTGCGTTAGCTTTTGAACATAGCACAGCTAAAGAGTTGCAGCTTAAGAATTGCAGAGCTACAATTTTGTTTTCTGAGTTTGTGGTAAAGGGTGCTTGATGAGGCTAGGATATCCTTTCTGTGAAGATACCGGATGTGAAGAATGCATGATTATTCATAGAGGTAAAGTTCAAACTGCTATGAACTTTTCAAGAGACAGCGAGAGAATGTTTGTGAAGCAGTCACTAGGGTGTTACAGGAAATCAGCTTAGAAACACCCAGCCACAGGAAACGACTGCATGTAAGACACAACAAAACACAGGCACTGTTTTGGTTTGGCTCAATCATACTTCCCTGAACCAAAAACTGATATTTTATTTAGTCCCTAAATAAATATGTAAAAAAAGAAAAGAATCATATCTTAATTTTATTTGTGTGAAGGATGTCAGATCTATTTTTTGCAAAACGTATAACATATAATTCCATACAAATAAAATGCTGTTACAGATCAAACTAAACTGCTTTACTTTGTATTTGATTTGTGAAATTGAACAGATGTCTGAGACAACTAAGCCATTAAAACAAGAGGAGGAGGAGGTGATGGAGGGAGAGGAAGACTTGAGTCCCGAAGAAAGACGAGTATTGGACAGAAAGATGAAAAAGATTCTGAAAAAGGATAAGAAGAACAAGCTGAAAATGGAGGGAAAGACAGAGGAGATTGCGGAGGCCCACAAACCCATCGCCCCGCAACAGGCACTAGACTACCTGAGTTGGTAGGAGCAGAAAAGACTCTGTATAACTCACTCACTCATATAACGTTCACCTCTAAAAGAAATCTATGATGGGGGGTGGGGGGAAACGTGCAATTTAATGTTTTACTGTGTCATGGCTGCAGCTAAAAATAACTGTAGATTCCATCACATTGCATGTCATTACATATGAAAAAGATTATCTGTGATCAAATTTTTTGTTTTGTTTTGGCAGCTGGGCTGAGAACCGAAAGGAATGGAAGTTCCAAAAGACCAGACAGACGTGGTTACTACAGCACATGTTCGACACAGAGAAGGTAAACCAGATATTGGGCTTTTCTGTCTTACATGATCTGATCTGTCTTCCTTGGCACTCTTACAACCCATTATTGACAATGACAATTCAGCCTGTTATGAGGACCTACATTTCAGTTCGGTCAGGAAAAGTTTTTTTCCCCTCAATGGAAAGTTATACTGATTTGAATGTGACTGTTTGGATTTTGTGAAATGTGCCAAGAGCAGGTGTGAGGCTCCCCCTGTTGGTCGATGAATGGTATTTCCGTGATATAATGAAGTCTACTCTTGTCAGATGCTAGTGTAATGAAATGTAGCTTTGTTTGTGTTTTTACATACAGCAATATGTTTAATCAATAATAATCATTCTCACGTCACGACCATTATCTGCTTTTGACATAAAAGCTGAATTATTCAGGGCAACACTCTCTCCTAACCGAGCGCACACTAATCTTCATAGTTCACGTTTAAGATGGCATTGCCCACAACATTTACATTTAGTCATTTAGCAGACGCTCTTATCCAGAGCAACTTACAGTAAGTACAGGGACATTCCCCCTGAGGAAAGTAGGGTGAAGTGCCTTTCCCAACGTCGTTTTTGCAGAGCCGGAAATCGAACCGGCAACCTTCTGATGAGTAGCCCGATTCCCTAACCGCTCAGCTATCTGACTCCCACCACCACATCGTATCGTCCCCCAGGTTCCAGACCAGAGCTTCTCGCTGCTGCTGCAGTACCTGGAGGGTCTGCGAGGAGTTGCCAAGGACACCACAGTGCAGAAGGCCGAGGCGCTGACCAGGGAACACGAGGGATCGGAGGAAGAAGAGGCCCTAAAGAAGACAGACAGAGCCAGAGAGATCATCCAGCTGCTGTCCTGACCCTACACCACCACCTACACCAACACCACCACCTGTGGCACGATACCGTCATCAGTTAACTGTTTTATTACTGTACTACACAATAAAATAGTCTTTCAATTGTTTCTTTCAGAAAATCAGTAAGAATATCTGGCTGCATTCATTACATTTAAGGTAACCTATAAACATTGGGTAAAGATAACTGTTCAAACAAGCAGCATTTGAAAAGATCTATACTCAACTGGGCTTGCCTGCTGCACAACAGTCAATGTTCCTGAAAGAGAAAACCCTGTTTGTCTTTCACCCTGTCCAGAAAATATTTCCAATAAGCTCATAACTGTGGACTGCTTGAAAAGGATGAATACGTTGTATTATACTGCTTATTCAATTACAAGTGATACCCACTAGATGGCAGTAAGACTTTATACTAATGAAATGTACAGCAAGGTCTATAACACTGTCTACAAGAGAAGCTTGGGAGATAAAGTATGTCAATATCAACGGATTTACTTGGCAAAGGTTTCCGTCAGTCACGTTACACAGTTTTATCTTAAAACATCATTTTATATAGTTAAAAGTGAAAGACATACCACTGATGGAGAGAGTTGTTGAATCGTGTTCTGCTTTGGTGGTTTTGGTTGAATCCTGATGATTATGTCCCCTATTATTATTATTACTAATGGGCACATTTAAGTCTCATTCCCTTTCTGTGTGTATTTGATTAAGGTCAATGAGGCATAATGTTTCACTGTAATTGTAATAGTCTTGAAACATTTGTAAATGTCTAAGATATAGGGAAGAATTTAAATGTGATGTCCTAACGATATGCAACAGGAGAGATGTGGTGAACCTGTAGAATAAATACACGTCAGTAACGCAGGATGAAAACTCAATTTTAAATCAGTTTGAAAATACACAGTTGTGGGAGATGAGAAGGTGGAGGAGGAGAGGGTGGAGGAGGAGGAGAACTTGGGAACAGGAGCACATTGGTGAACGATCCCAAACCACCTGCCACATACTGTGAACAGGATCAACCCATTCAGGAAGGCTGTGAACAGGAGTTTTGGTTACTTAAGGTGTTGTACGGATTATGAAAGATGTGATGGATGTTATTCCATCGTGCGTAGTAAATTATGTGTTTTAAATAAGTTTCATTCTCAATCAATAAAAGAAACAAGAAAACATTACAGTCATTTAAGAGAGTAACTTTGAATGGAAACATCTACTTTCAAATATGTCTGTCTGACCCAACCACAGATTAACGCCCCGTTCAGTTGTAATGTCATGACTTTCCGGAAAGGAAACACTGGAGTTTACTCTATTTGGAGTTGTATTGGGTCGCCCTGTGGCGAGGGCGGAAGAGGAGGGGGGCGCGCTCCAAGTTTTAGTAGCCTACAACCAAGCGCTCGTTCCAAACGCCCGCACAACCTCAAAGGGTACCCACGCCGAAATGGGTACTCTCACTATGCAAAGGAATACGCTTTGGTTATACTGTTTAGTTTTAATTGGAATAACGGACGTATCTGGTAAGTATATTCATGTTTTTTTAAGGTTATTATAGACTTATTTAATCAGATTATCAGGTGATTTCAAAAGCTCTTTACGATTATCACACATTTATTTCCAAAGGTTCGAATCAAAATCAACATGGATAACACGCCTGGTTTTTATGTAAAATACTTGCTAAATGAAACGGCATAGGTTGCATAAAATGTTAATTGTGTATTACTATAATTTTTGCAATATCCTAGATGCCTCGTACGCATCAATTCGCTCGTCATAGATGTACTGTAGCGGTAGATTTGAGCGTTCTAAGACGCAAGCTGGACCACAAAGTTAGACCTGTTGGATCTGCTCATCCCTCCCAAAACTAGGCTGGAATTCAGTTTCCTTGCATCCATGTGACTTCAGAGCACACGATCCTTTTGAGGAATTACATCTTTAAAACTTTTGAAAGTTTGGATGTGTGTGTGTGCATGCGCGTCTTCTGAGCTGTGTTTTCATGTGGGTTTTTTCATGAATTTCTGTCACAAAATAATCTTAAATATAAAATTATTCTGAGCTATAAATTGATTCTTGACTATTTCAAATATGGCCCAACTAGACTGCATTAATCGTTTCTTGTCCCAGGTTCGAACATCTGTACATCTCGGGGAGCCAGCACATGTAAGCAGTGTCTGGCTGTCAGTCCAAGTTGTGCATGGTGCTTCCAAGAGGTGAGATTTAGCCTTTTAATCTCCTCTTCCCCACCCAGAGATAATCATAACCACCTCTTCCTGCTGTGGTCTCTCAGGAGTTTGGCCAGGGGGTGGCCAGTGTGTCACGCTGTGACCTGAAGCGTAACTTGTTGGCATCCGGCTGCGCCGACACGGCCCTGGAGTTCCCCACCAGCAGACTGCAGGTGAAGGAGGACCGGCAGCTGAGTGACAAAGCCGCAGGATCCACGGTGGACGTGACCCAGATCCAGCCCCAGAGGCTCCACATCACCCTCAGACCAGGTAGGGTTCCTCTCAGATTGGGATTATCTCAACAACTGAGATTAAGAGTGATGCTAATACGTTTATGAAAATGCTAACATCCCCTTGCCTCAGACGACTCCAAGCGTTTCACGGTGAAGGTCCGTCAGGTGGAGGACTACCCCGTCGATCTTTACTACCTCATGGACCTGTCCTTCTCCATGAACGACGACCTGTTCCGCCTGCGGACTCTGGGCCGGGCCCTGGCCGAGGCTATGAACCGTACCACCAGTAATCTGCGCATGGGCTTCGGTGCCTTCGTAGACAAGCCCCTCTCGCCCTACATGTACATCTCCCCTGAGGAGGCCCTACAGAACCCCTGCTACGGGTAAGGGAGGGGCCTGCTGTCCAGTGGCAGTTCTAGACTAATTTTACTGGGGGGGGCCAAGGGGAGGCCAGTGTTTAATCAGAGGGGCACATCAATTCTGCTTTTGGCGCCAACACATACAATTGTAATAACTCAATCCATTTCTTTCATTTTCATTTTATTATTCAGTCAGCTCAGGGAGGGCCACAGGGGGTGGGGGGAGCAGGGACATGTTTACAGGGGCACTGGCCCCTGTCGGCCCCCGTGTAGAATCGCCACTGCTGGTGTCCATATAGGCTGTCTTCTTCATGCTCCGTCCAGATTCTTCTGATTTCAAAATAGGAACGGCAGTGCCTCAATTGGGAGGGAGTCTAGCGTAGAGACAAGTGATGGGATTCAAATGTACTTGACTGCTATCATGGCTCAATCCCAGACCCACTAACCCTGTACACTTTTAGTCCTTGATTATCAGCTGCACTTACTAATGCAGCATTTGTACTTTGTTTTGGATAAAAGTTTAATCTAAGTGAAGATATTTAAGTGGAGATAGAAAGGTCATACTCTATGAAGTGTTCAGCCGTGACCATCATTCACTGATTGTCATAGACGTTGTTCTTCCTTCTGTGCTGGTGCCATGTCTAAGTTGTGTAAGTTGTTTACTGTCACAAAAAAGTAATAGAGGGTTGGATAGAGGGATCAACTTGACCAAGTCAAGTAACAGGTAACATATTCTGTAAGCAGGATGTTGTCGTCCCGCATGGAATAATGCCATAATGCTGTGTCTACCCTTAAACCTGGTTGGGTGCCAAAACTGTCATAGTGCTTGTTAAAAGCTCAAGGGAGCATGCACAAAGCTTAGTCAGCAGGTAGCTGTCTGAAAAATACACTAGCTTGATGACGCTCAACGACAAATCCTTATTGAATCAGAATATAACAATGAAACCACGAATGGATGATTGGGTGAATTGATCAAATGATTCATTCGTTTGGTGATTCATTCATTTTGGTGGTTGGTGCTTGGTTGTAGTTTGTTTGTTCTATTCTCACTGATGTTTGTTCGTCAGGATCAACACCACTTGCCTGCCCCAGTTTGGCTACAAGCACGTGTTGTCTCTGACAGAGGAGGTGGGCCGCTTCACAGAAGAGGTGAAGAAGCAGATCGTGTCCCGGAACAGAGACGCCCCCGAGGGAGGGTTTGATGCTATCGTACAGGCTGCCATCTGCAAGGCAAGGATGGACCCACACACATTGGCCGGGTTTCCCAGATTCGTTTCTCAGATTTGTCTCAGAATCGCTCTTAACGCTAAGAGCTTCTTAACGAATCTGGGAAACCCGGACATTTAGTCATTTAGCAGACGCTCTCAGGGACATTCTCCCCGAGGCAAGTAGGGTGAAGTGCCTTGCCCAAGGACACAACATCATTTGGCACGGCCTGGAATTGAACCAACAACCTGTTGATTAATAGCCCAACTCCCTAACCGCTCAGCCATCTGATATTTGAGTCACATTGATTCAAGTCATTTGCCCTCATTCATTGAATCATTTGTGCTCAAAAACACTGTTTCAGCAACACCCCAAGGCCCACCAATAGATGAAAAGAGTTGTCCTGGTATCATGTTAGCCGCTTCTCATTGGTCTACGCCGTGTGATCGACAGGAGAGGATTGGCTGGCGTCCTGGTGCCTCCCACCTGCTGATCTTCACCTCCGATGCCAAGACCCACGTGGCGCTGGACGGCCGGCTGGCTGGTATCGTGCAGCCCAACGACGGGAAGTGTCACCTCAACTCCCAGAACATGTACAGCATGTCCACAGTCATGGTCAGCGTGGAAACCTGATGCATCTACTGGATTTGAGTGTGTTTGTGAATGGTGTGTGTGTGTGTGTGTGTGTGTGGTGGGTGGTGTCTGTGTGTGTAGGATTTGGCAGCTGACCAATAGGGTTAGGGTGAGGGCAATTGTGTCAGGGAAGATGTTGAGGCAGTGTTCTGAATCAGAATGATCTCTCTCCGTCTCTCAGGATTACCCGTCTCTGGCCCTGATCACAGAGACCATGTCTGAGAACAACATCAATCTCATCTTTGCAGTCACCAGTCCAGTGGTTCCCCTCTACCAAGTCAGAAACTGAACACCAACACACCACATCATGCCACTAACACCAATACACCAATACACCAAATCAGGCCGTTTTACCAAAAAATATTTTTACCTGACATTTTGCATTACTCAACTCTCTCTCCCTCCCTCTCTCCCTCTCTCTCTCTCTCTAGAACTACAGTGAGCTCATTCCCGGCACCACTGTGGGCACCCTGTCTAATGACTCTGGCAACGTGGTTCAGCTCATACAGAAGGCCTATGCCGTAAGTGAGGGACAAGGACAATGTTAAGCTTGTTTGGTTAGTTAGGTACTGTTTAGGAACACAACACTTACTGTATTACACACCTGTGAGTCACACACACACATGTTGTGCTGACAAATCTTCTGACTGTGGATATGAACTAAGCCTGTTTACAGTTTACTCCTAAACTATTACAGTGCGCACATACAACAAAGTATATACTTTGTACCCTGTCTCATATGTCTGTTTTAGGACACTTCACATTTATCTCTCTTGCATCTCTGCAAGTCCCAGCTCCTAATCATGATCATTTGCTGTTACGGGTACAGAAAATCCGTTCTAGAGTGGAACTGGAGCTGCAGGGCGTTCCAGAAGAGCTCTCTCTGTCCTTTAACGCCACCTGTCTCAACGGGGAGGTCATCCCAGGACTGCGTTCCTGCTCTGGCCTGACGATAGGAGACACGGTCAGTCCTCCCTCCCTCCCTCCATCCTTCCTTCCTCTTCAACCTCTCCATTCTTTCTTTCAGAGAGGTCACTGTGGTGTTCCCAGACTAGGGATGTGATGGGAATCATGGACTGTTGACAACTCTCCTCTTCCCTAATCTGTTCTTCCTCTGCTTCCTTCTTTTTTATTTTTTGTCCTGTCTTCCTCAATTTTTCTGTCCTTCCCCTTTTCACAGCTCCCTCTCTCACTGTCTCCAAACACTGAGATATGCAGTAATTCAAGCTGTCGGTTATTTGGTTAAAGGAATCTGCAACATTCTCATGTTCTCTAGAATCTGTAGTTTTTTTCTGTTGCCTTTTTTAAATTTGAAAGTATGAAACGAGTATGGCTTGGCTCTTGTTTTGTCCGTTTCTCCTTGTCTCTGTTTCTCACTGCTCCCTCTTGTGTAGAGGTGACACTGAGCTGGAGTTTCAGTGTTGGTTGCTCTTGCCTCTTTCTTCTGTTTTGTCCTTATATGGTGCTATATTCAGATGTTCATTTTAATGCCCACTTATGGACAGATGTTTTTGGATGCAACGTCAAATTAACTATTACTTTGACCAAACACATGTGGAGCTTTTGGCTGCGCAAGTGCTTTGTTGTATGCAGAACTCCTTACGACAAGAAAAAAAAGGCAAATGATTCACATGGACTTATAGAACTCCTTTTGTGAGATGTTCTATACAGGCAGGATGGGATGGTCTGTTACTCACTGGCTAGCATGTGTGTGTGTGTGTGTGTGTGTGTGTGTCTGGGCCCAGGACCAGG